>NC_081842.1:86101822-86429443 GCF_963259705.1 Myotis daubentonii
GTTTATCTTTTCAAAGAACAAGCTCTTGGTTTCATTAATCTTTTTTATTGTTTTTTTAAGACTCTATTTCATTTATTTATGCTCTGGTCTTTAGTATTTTCTTTCTTCTACTCACTTTGGGATTTGTTGTTTTGTTTTCTAGTTCTTTTAAGTATAAAATTAGATTATTTATTTGAGATTTTTCTTGTTTCTTTTTTTTTTCTTGTTTCTTGAGATAAGCCTAATAACACTAAGAATTTCCTTCTTAGGACTGCTTTTGCTGTGTACCATAGATTATGAACTCTGTTCTCATTTTCATTTATTTCAAGGTATCTTTTGATTTCTTCCTTAATCTCATTGTTAATCCATTAATTGTTTAGTAACATGGTATTTAGCCTCCATGTCTTTGTATGTTTTGTTTCTTTTTCTTGTGGTTGATTTCTAGTTTCATACCATTATGGTCAGAGAAGATAGTTGATATAATTTTAATCTTTTTAAATTTACTGAGACTTGTTTAATATCCTAACATATGGTCTATCTTTGAGAATGTTCTATGTGCACGTGAAAAGAATGCATATTCTGCTGCTTTGAGGCGAGATACTTTGAAGATTTCAATGAAATCCATCTGACCTAGTGTGTCATTTAAGGCTGCTGTTTCCTTGTTGATTTCTGTCTGGAAGATCTATCCATTGATGTCAATGGAGTGTGAAAATGGCCTAGTGTGACTGTATTACTGTCAATCTCTCCTTTTATGACCATCAAGATTTGCTTTACATATGTTGGTGCTCCTATATTGGGTACATGTGTTTACAAGGGTTATATCTTCTTACTGGATTGCTCCCTTTATCATTATGTAGTGTCCTTCTTTTTCTCTTACCATAGCTTTTCTTTTAAAGTCTATTTTGTCAGATATATGTAATACGACCCCAGATTTTTTTTTTTACCCTTTCCATTTCTTCTCCATTTGTATGAAATATCTTTTCCCATCCATTTACTTTTTAGTCTGTGTGTATCTTTTGTTCTGAGGTGGGTCTCTTGCAGATAGTTAGTATATATGTGGGTCTTGTTTCTTATTCATTCAGCTACCTTATGTCTTTTGATTGGAACATTGAAGCTATTTACATTTAATGTGATAATTGATAGGTAGGTATTCATTGCCATTTTACTTTTAACTGTGTTCCCTTCCTTTTCCTCCTTCTCCTGCTGCTCCTTCTCCTCCTTCTTCATACTTCTAAAAGATCCTTTAACATTTTCTTGTAGTACTGGGTTGGTTGATGGTAACAAATTCCTTTATCTTTTTCTTGTCTGAGAAGCTCTTTATTTCTCCTTCAAATTTAAATGATAGCCTTGCTGGATAAAGTAGTCTTGATTGTAGGTCCTTGCTTTTCATCACTTTAAATATTTCATGTCAATCCCTTCAGGCCTGAAATGTTTGTTGAGAAATCAGCTGATGGTCTTATGGAAGCTCCCTTGTAGGTAATTAACTGTCTTTCTCTTGCTGCTTTTAAGATTCTCTTTCTCTTTAATCTTTGTCATTTTAATTATGATGTATCTTGGTGTGGGCCTCTTTGGGTTCCCCTTGTTTGGGACTCTGCACTTCTTGGACTTGTGTTTCTTTTTCCTTCCACCAGGTTACAGAAATTTTCAGTCATTATTTCTTCAAATAGGTTCTCAATCTCTTTTTCTCCCTCTTCTCCTTATGGTAACCCTATGATGTAGATGTTTTCTTCATGTTTTCCCAAAGGTCCCTTAAACTACCTTTTTTTTTAGAAAGAGAAAGAGGGTAAGGGAGAGAGAGAGAGAGAGAGAAACATTGATCAGGGGCCTCCCATACATGCTCCATTTGGGATCAAACCCACAACTTAGATATGTGCCTTGACTGGAAATAGAACCTGCAACCTTTTAGTGTACGGGAGAATGCTCCAACTGAGCCACATCAGCCCTGGCCTCATTTTTTTAAATACATTTTTCTTTCTACTGCTCTGAGTGGGTGTTTTCTGCTACCTTGTCTTCCTAATCACTGATTCAATCCTTTGTTTCATCCAACCTACTGTTTATTCCTTCTAGTTTATTCTTCATTTCAGATATTGCATTCGCTATTTCTGACGGTTCTTTTACATGGTTTCTATGTCCTTTTCATGCTGTTGTAGTTCTCACTAAGTTCCTCGAGCATCATTATAACCATTTTTTAAAACTCTTTATCTGATCAATTGTTTGCCTCCGTTTCATTTAGCTCTTTTTCTGGAGATTTCTCTTATTCTTTCATTGGGGCATTTTCCTCGTCTCCCCATTTTGGTTGCCTCTTTGTGTGTGTTTCTATGTATTAATTATATCTGCTATGACTCCCAGTCTTGGTAGGGTGGCCTTGGTAGCAGGTGTCCTATGGCAAGCTATGATGCACTCTCTTTGATTACCTGAGCTGGACGCATCAGGAATGTCCCTTGTGTGGGTTATGTGGGCTCTCCTGTTGCAAGTGAGTCTTGATTGCTCTTGGCACGTTCATGTGTGGGCTCGACCCTCAGGCTGTCTAACTGTAAGGCTCAACCCTGACCACAATGTATGAGCTATTCCATAGATGCTGACCACACTAACCGGGAATTTGCCTCAGTGGGGTTTTGTGCCTGTTAAGATCTTCCTTTAGATATGCTGCTTGTGAAGGTAATTGGATCCTACTCTGATGTTGTCTGAAGCTGGCTCCTGGGCATGTTGGTTTTGGTGCCTCTTGGTAAAGACTCTGCTGTAGGGCAATGTCAGACCCAACCTGTCTGGAGCTACAAAACCATCCACAGTTTGTGGCAGCCTCTCCTGGACCTGGACGTGTGAGGGAAGGACCAAATTGCATACCAAGGCCAGCTTTCACCAGCACCAGGCCCAGGGGGTGGTCAGAAAAAGCCCCAAGACACCTCAACATGGCCTCTGCCTGCCAGATGCTTGTTAGGCTCAGTCACTGAAAGAGTCTCTGACAGTTCTCAAGTTGAATGAAGTAGGTTCTCAGTGCGTCACCAGGGGAGGCCAGTGGTGTTCACTAGATTGATATAGGTTCAAATTCAGTGCCAGTGCTGGGTCTGCCACTCAGCAAATACCCCAGGCCACCTTCTGGTTGTTTGCACACCTTTTTGGTTGGGTGGGTATCTCAAGGATTCATCAGGATGAGGCCAACAGAGTTTATAAGGCCCGAACAGACCAAGATTTGGCCAGATGAAGGGAGGGTTTTGTACTGGTCAGGTGTGCAAGGGAAATATTTCCCCTGTCCTAGAGCCACACAACTCAATCTGTCCCAGATTCTGTCTGGAACCTGATCTCAGCAGGGCCTCACTACTGGTTTATTAAGTTAAAGAGGATGCAGGTGTGTGTGTGTGTGTAAGAGAATTAGAGTGTGCAAGAGAGATACAAATCTCAAAGTTAGAGGACCTAATATGAAATGCTAAGGGTTCTAAGGGTTCAGATTTCATCCTGTAGGCAACAGGGAACCATTAAAGAATTCTGAGCAGGTAATGACATATTAGGATTTTGTTATGGGATGAGCCCTTCTGCAGCAACAGGCAGTATGGACTGTGAGGGGTGAGGTAGCAGGTGGGAAGATGAATTGGGAAGAAAATTTAATAGGCCAGATGGTCTTAACTAAGGCAATGCCAATAGTAGTAAACAATAAGAGAACAATATAAAACAATATAAAAGGTAAGATTTGGTTATTATTTAGAAGTGAGAGAAAGAGATACATAAAAACTATATACGACTTCCTGTTTTCTAACTTGTGGGGTCAGATAGATGGTGGTGCTTCCAAATATAAGGTGTATGCAACAGGAATGATTATGGACACTCACACTGATGACCGCAATTTTCAGAAGAAACTAGGAGGCAGGGGCATCTTCTGAGAGAAAAGAGGAGAGTGTTTATATAAGAGAGTTACAGAGAATAGTGGAAGTTTGGACAATCCACTTATGAGAATGGAAAAGGAAGCTGGCCAAAGAAGAGCCAAAGTTACTGAGCAGAGTAAAAGTCATAGGAGGCAGGTGAACATGAATTTGTAGTGAAATCAATCTGCACAGGTGTGTAAATTTTCAGCGCCATCAATCTGTACTGCTCTATGATTTTTTTTTTCCAAACAATGCTCAACTATCTAGATATGTCAGTAGAAACATGGACTATTGGACCGATCTAGAGATGAGAGTTTAAATATCAGATGCAGTGGAGTTTAAGAGCATGAAAGAGATGAAAGTACTGTGAGAAAATAGTTTAGGGAATCAACCATAGCATCCAGAATCAATAAGGGAAGGCGACCAGGGGAGGAAACTATAGTCTTAGGGAATGAAGGTTTAAAAACAACAGGTGTCAAGAAAATTGGGTTGCAGTTTTTAATGAGAATAAGAGAGATGGAAGAACAGAAGGTACTGAGATTAAATTTTCCTAAGTGGAGAAATTTTAGATCTGTGCTATCCAGTATGAAGGTCACTAGCGACATATGGCTATTTACATTAAAAATAATTAAAATTACAATTATTTTCCTCAAGTGCTCAATAGACTTGCAATGGCTACCATACTGGACAGGGCAGATAAAAAAATTCCCAACATGTAGGAAGGTCAATTGAGAGTGTGGCTCCAGACAATGCCAAGTTCTAAGGAATACCTAGGAGTGTGAGTTGCTGAAGACAATGGAGACAAGAGCCACTGAGGAGGAATCAGGAAGGCAGGATATTGGACAAGTTTTTCATAGAGATGTTCAATTCAGCCTGTGGCAGGAGTTGCAATGGAGAAGATATGAGCTAGACACTGACATCCTCAGTGAATATAGAGTGTGTGACCAGGTAGATGAACACATAAACCTTGTTGGGAGTTGTAATGTGCTTCCTGTGTATACTAAACCCTCCAGGCCTATCATACTGTCCTTCACTTCTGAAGCATGTTTGACTGACTCATTCCAGACCCTACCCCAGAGTGATATTCCAGATCCCACTTAAACCTCTTCAGAACCACTCTCTTGGTTAAAAAAAATCACCTCTTCTGAAACTGTCAAATTGCTTCAGCCAACTCAATACTGTGGGATGGAAAAGAAGCCTGCTGAGTTAACTCTATGTGGTCAGGTTAACTAGATAGCTAAAAATAATGCATCTATGGGCATAGCTATAGATGCTATAAGGAAAATGTAACAGAGATTATCTGTACCAGAATATATGAAAAAAGAAATATTTTTATTAAAGAGCATAGGTAGTTTGTGTATTCTGTTGAATTTATTAAACACACTTGTTATAATTTAAGACTTACACATAAATGTTTTATGATTAAGTCAAGACGACGTCTATCAATGTGGAAATGTGGTATAGCTTGTTATGTTGGCTATTCATGGCTAAAAAGATCACACATCACCCAAAACAATTTCCAGTAGCATCACGCTACTTGCCACTACCACATCCCCACTTTCCTTTTCTTAAGAGTTGCCAGCTCCGAGCTACAGACAGTAATCCTTCCCACTAACAAATCATGAGTGAGCACAAATTCTTCAGTCCTCTCAATTCTCCTACCCCTCAAGCCAGTGTACTGCTGTGAAATAAGAAGGGGAGAAAGGTTTACCATTTTGGAAAGTTGTTAACATCTTGTTTAGGTGAGTAAATGAGGACTCTCTCTATAACTTAATTATAAACTGGAATAAGCTCAGTCCCTCTTTTCTCCTGTCACCAATGCTAATCCCTCTTAAATTTATTCATTCTTGTTAATATGTGTCCTTTTACTCCTACTTATTTTTAAGAACTAGGGAATAGCTGTGTGCTATAGTCCTGTTTCTTATTTTTCAATAGGCAATACATTTTTAGTCTTTGTTGAATCTGCTAGGTTGAATAGTTATTTGTGAATAATGGGCTCTTCCACAGCAATATACAGCAGAAAATTCCTTTTGACAAGCCATAGCAAGCTTAATTGAGTCATGACGTACTCCATCAAATAGCTTCCAGTGAGGAAAATAGTCCTTTTCCTAAGGTAGCATATGCTTTTGCAGTTTCAACATGACTGTATGGTCTCACATGATTGAGGAAATTACTTCATTTATGAAAAGTTACAGAAAGGTATGGAGTTAATATTTGATTGAGCTAATTAAATTTTAAGGATGTATATACTCTAGTCTCAGAGGGAAGGTGGGGGGAGGAGGGAGGGTGACGAGGTGTGAGTGGGTAGGTGGGGGGAAATCAGCCAGTGAACTTATATGCATAAAGCATGGACACAGACAATGGGATGGTGAAGATCTGGTATGGGGGGCGGAGGTGGGCTAGAACGGGTACATGGAGGAAACAGAAGGCATATGTAATACTTTCAACAATAAAGGTTTTAAAAAATAAATCAATAAAGAAGTATACACTCTAGGCTTTCTTCCTCCCTAGATTTAATGAAACCTATTTCTTAAAAACCTTACTACTGAATTACAGGTCAATTTTACATTTTTGTTTTTTACTCTATTGTTTAAGTATTTCTTAGTGAGAATCCCAAATCAATTCTTTTTTATTTTAAATGTCACACAATAATATGAATAGAAACTATTCTATCAAGATAGTATTTCTTTTTTTAATTTATTGAAGTAACTGGTTAATAACATATAAATTTTCAGGTATAAAAATGTAAATTGATACAGCCACTATGGAAAACAGTATGAAAGTTCCTTTAAAAATTAAAAATATAACTACCATATGATCTAGCAATTCCTCTACTGGGTAGAAAAATATGAAAACAACCACTTGTAAAAACAGTATTTCTGATTCACACCCAATGACTGCAGCCTGAAGCCACTTCAAATTATGATATTACTTTTATTTTTTTTTAATATATTTTTTATTGATTGTTTACAGAGAGGAAGGGAGAGGGATAGAGAGCTAGAAACATCGATGAGAGAGAAGCATCGATCAGCTGCCTCCTGCACACCCCCTACTGGAGATGTGCCTGCAACCCCTACATGCCCTTGACTGGAATCGAACCTGGGACCTTCCAGTCCACAGGCCGACGCTCTATCCAGTGAGCCAAACCGGCCAAGGCTTGATATTACTTTTAATGTTTTCAGGACAGATGTTGTTAGGGATTTTGGAACAAAAAGTAGATTATCAGCTAATATTAGTTAACTTATGAACTTTCATCTGAATACCTTCAGATGCCCATGGGACCTGGGTGATATTATAGCTCAATGTCAGCCCGAAGAATTCCATCAATCATGAGCACCATCCTTTCTTCCCTCCACAATGCAACAATAAGGCAAGGAAAGAGAGACTATAAACCATTTATTTGAACCATATAAATGGGTTGAAAGTAAAATGTGCTGTTATATTTGTCCCCAAAGTCAAATTTACCTAGCACATAATACAAGTAGCCCATTCAATTGCATCAAAGGACTTCCAGGTATCTAATAAAAGTGTTGCTATTGGTTCCCATTTTTTCTTTGTATTCCAGATGAGTTACATTAGCCTATGCAGATTATCTCATGCTTATCTCCCAAGATACAGCCTAGTTGGATAAGGGCCTATTAGATTTGCAACAATTTTATTTAGTTGCATAGCCAGTGGTCTGGTCTCTATTATTTTATGTCTACTCACCCTGTATAAAAGGATATTTTTCACAATACTGCTAAGGGGATAACATGCAATCTTGAGCATAAGGCTAGATGGATATATATAATTGGATAAAAGGACTGCAGACTGCCTTGATTCCAAACCACAGATAGTATCTGATGCTTTAAAAATTCAGTACACACCATTTAAATGCATTACATTTATTCATAGTCTATTTCTGAAACTAGTGGCTGTTCAGTGTGCTGATGGCAGAGAGAAGTTAATGTGTTGGTAAGCAACCTAAATTTTTATAAAGCTATTTTGAAAGTAACTCAATGCCACAGAAAGTAGTATCAGTTACTCCTTGCTTTTCAATTGACATTGCAAGGCTGCTCCAAATTTCTATTCTTCAGTTCAGCATCTGCGAAGAAAAGGCAGGCACAGAGTATGTCCTTGGGATATTTCTGGGAATGACAATCACAAGAAGTACTTCTTTAGAACACACCCTAAAATATTTGGGGTAAAAAAACCCCAAATACTGACTAACCCTAGATGCCCTGTGGATAGGGAATTGCTTTAGAAAACTGAGCAATGGAGAATAAGGGTAAAGCCAGTGGGTAACCCTGAGGGTTCTTATAACCTACTAGAGGCCCTGAGCACAAAATCGTGTGGGTAGGGTCCCTAGGCCTAGCCTGTGATCAGGGCCAGCTTCTGCCCGTTCCCCAGTCCCCAAGCGGAATGCTGCCTCCTCCCCCAGGGGGCGGGTAGCTCGCAGGTGTGCCCCGCAGCTTCTGTCAGCGCTGCAAGCCCCAGCAGCAGCGGCAGTAGCAGCAGCAGCGGCGCCCCCGTGAGCAGCCCGAAGTAGGCAGCGCATTCCATCAGCAGCCGGCCCAGCGCACACCCAGCGCACACGCAGGGAGGTGAAGTCACCAGTGCCTGCTTTCCCGCTGGCCTGAGCCCCCGAGCAGCTGGGGATGAGCTGGGGATCCCAACTGCCTGACAGCCAGCCTGGTCCTCCCACCACCCACCCCGGTTCCCCAGTTCACCATCACTGATCTATGGGAGCCTACAGACCTGGGGGAGGGGGGGGGGTCAGCTGTTCTGCCGCTAGCCAGTCCCCCGTCCCACCCCGCTGCCACCCACCCACTTCCCCATGGTTCCTCATTTGCCTGCAGGCAGAGGTGGGAGGATGGGGGAGGTGGGGGAGGGGAGGGACTGAGAGGTGGTCAATGCACCTCATGGCGACTGGTTGAGCGGTAGTTCCGGTCGTCTGCTTATGGTCCCTGGCCTTTTATTATATAGGATATCCTGCGAGACAGCATAGTGCAGAGAGGGGCAAGGGCCTGGCCTTTGGAGCTAGTTTTAATCTTGGACCCAAGAATAGTACTGAGCTTGGTTTTCTCATCTACAAAAGGTAGTTACAATGCTCACTCCTGAAACTGTTTAAAAGATCAAAAAAGCTATCTATCTTTTTTTAAAAGTTATATGTATATATAACAATCAAATATTTAATGGTCAATAGATAAATGTCAGCTGTTTCATTATAATGATTGTTAATAATAAAGTGAGATATTTATATACACATATATAGTTGCATTTTTAAAGTAATCATAGGAAGGTCTAATCCAATGGCACACTGAGTACTCAGAACAGGCTTCATGGCATTGTGTTGGGAAAATAATGACATTCAGTGAAGTGCACTGTGAAAATTTACTTTGTGATTAACCTACTCAGAATGAATGCACTTCTTAAACCTACAGTATCTAAAGGCAGGATTTCATATTGAAAAAAATTAATGGGCACACACATACAAACAAATATCTTTTTCCATTATCGTTAATCTTCTTTATTATCCCAGTATATCTGATTGAGTCTAAGAGATCCAGCTTTTCTTTAAATATATTATTAGATATAAAGAAAAAAATGGTTGTGCTCGCTTCAGCAGCACATATACTAAAATTGAAATGATACAGAGAAGATTAGCATGGCCCCTGTGCAAGGATGACATGCAAATTCATGAAGCATTCTAAAAAAATAAAAAGGTTAATGGAATGAAGGTATAGAATAAACATTCTTCCTCAGACTTCCCAGTTTCAGTAACCCAGTTATATATGCTTGCAAAACAAAAAAAAGCTAATAGGTAAATAGTCTATTTACTCGCACAGAATAGAATAAACAATTCAAAAAGCTTCAACTTCAGCAGAATTTTATATTTATACTAGAGGCCCAGTGCATGAAATTTGTGCATGAGTAGGGTCCCTAGCAGCTTCCGGCAGCTGGCCAGGGCCTCCCTTCTCCTGCCCCTAGCTGCCTGCCACTGCTACCAGCCAGGGCCTTCCCTCAATTGGCTGGCCAGCCCCGCCCCCTGGTTGAACTCTGGGTTGAACTCTGGGCTAACTCTCAGTCAAGGGGACAATTTGCATATTAGGCTTTTATTATATAGAATAGTCAGAGTTTTTTTTTTAAATGCTTATTTCCAAAATAATATAATCTTTTGAAGTGTGCATACTTTTTCTTAACAGTTGGAAAAATATGTTTGGACTCTAAGTGAAGCAATTTCTAGAGAAAACACATGATCCACCCTGAAACTAAAACTCTAAGTACATATACAGAAATGTGTACAACATTCCCAAGATATATGTAAACAGGGAGAGCCACTTAGTAAATGTATTGGGTTTTAGTAATAATATAATCCACTCTCATTAGGCATCTCCCTCTTGTGCATTAACATGTGACATCATACTCTCACATAACATTTCATAACAGAGTGAAATAAAAAGCCCCTCCAGATTGCAACTCTAAGATAATCAGATTCTGTGGTGCTCATTATAACTGCAATTATGTAACAAAACTCTCCGAATATAGTTCCAGTTATTGCAGTTATTAATCATTCTGGTTTTGTTTCAAGCACTTGCTTTATAGTCTGCTGGGTAGACTCCATTATTCTACTAGCTGAATGTCGAAACTCAAACATGTGCATGTGAATCTGCTCTTCTAATGGCCTTTCAACATAATTCCCCCTTTCAATTTGTATTTGTGAATACAAAAAACGTGCAGAAATAAAGCTGATGTCAGTAGAGTCACTGACCTTTGCAGTAAACAGAAGACAGTCCTTAACAAAAAACAACTTAGCAAGTAGGAAACATATTTTGCTAGAACTAGAAATGGAGCTGCTTAAGAAGTTAGTCTCAGAATACCAATCAGTTCTTAAGAAAAAGGGGGAGGAAAACTCTCAAAGAATCTGTATATTTGATAAGAAGACAAATCCTCAGAGGGCCAGCAAATGTGCATTTTTAAAGGTTCAAAGTACCAACCTCATGGATAGGACATACTTCCAAACATCCTATGCACAAAACCATGTAGATTAACTACAAAATGCTAAGTAAAAGACAGCAATTTTATTATACAGAACAAACACCATCTGCACCACCTTAAATCACTGCTGTAGATGTATTTCTAGGAAAAATATACACCTGTAAAATTCTCAAGCCTGAACTCTGAAATGCTGGAGTATTAACTAGCATCCAAAACTAGCATCCTGGATTCCAAAACAGATCCAGGGAAACTGACTCCATAATTATTTAAATGTTCACATGTAGAAAGCCCAGAAAAAATAAATACAATAGTACCCGGACACAGTTTGCAAAGTGCACATCACCAAGTTCATACAGTCCACGATTTTTTCAGTTTGGCTACGTACATCGGGCCCCACGCTTTGCCCTTTTCTGGAATCACCAAAAGTCCACACTCCTGGCCAGTGGGCGCAAATGCGAAGTCTTGGGAGCAAGTCCTTGCCATTTCCTCTGTGTTCACAGGCATGATGTTACTGCAGGAATTTAAAATTTCACTGACCACATCCTGATTTTCTGCTTTGGAAAGTGTGCATGTGGAGTACACAAGTAACCCTCCAGGACGCAACGCCTTAATTGCAGACCTGCATGTAATCAGGAAAATGCATTAGATTGGTTAGGTACATTAAAAACAAGCTACGGCGTTTGAGGGCAAGGAAACTTACATACTTGAAACTTTTTTGCAATCCTGACTCAGACTGCAATAACTCTGGATGTTTTCTAGCCACACAACTATTTCTCTCTAACTAGGTGACTAGGAAAATGGTAATCAAATTAATCAACATGGGAAAGACAGAGTGTATTTGATTTGTTGGCTGTTGATCTTTTAAGGATAAGAGGATGGGGGTAGAACAGGATGAAAAAATAGGTTTATCTTTGACTATATTGAGTGGTATGTACAGGTAGGTGCAAGAGAGCAGCTGACCTTCAGTAAAGAGATTAGGGGTCAGTGACAGATGAAGTCATGGGAATAAGTAAGATTTCCCAGGAAAAGAGCAAGAAAAACAAAAGTGGACTAAAGACAGACCCTGAGAGAATGCCTATTTAAAGGGAGGCAGAAATTAAAAAAGAAATTAAGGCTTCACTAGATGAAAGAGTAGCTTCAGGGAAAAGATAGGAAGAAAGATTTATCTGTCTGTCTGTCTGTCTGTCTGTTTGAAAGAGAAGACTTACAAATATTTGTAAATGTAGATCCAAGAGAAGAGCAGTCCCAAGTTTCAGACTACAAATGGAGAAGTTAGTTTTTGAAAAGATAGGGTTCAACTCTTCGTGAAAAACAGGATGGGAGCATGGATAGGAAACCAGGATGTTTTAAGGTAACAAAAGTTCATGATAGGCTGGCTGGTGTGGCTTAGTGGCTGAACTTCAACCCATGCACCAGGAGGTTGCCAGTTCGGTTCCCCGTCGGGGCACATGCCCAGGTTGCGAGTTCCATCCCTGGAGGCAGCCCATCGATGTTGATGTGTCTATCTCTCTCAAATAAAAACAAAACAAAACAAAACATTTTTTTTCTTAAAGAAAGTTCATGATAGCCTCAATAAGAAGAGTAGAGTGAGAGGCAAGGTGATCTACTGAAACATAAAACTAAAAAAGTTTTAATCTTGATGCTGTAGTGATAACCCCAGAGCAATTACTAATCAGTAACTTTAAAAAAAAATCATGTTCCACAACCTCTACTGGATTTGAGCCCAGTCAGCTCCATGTCTCACAACTATATTTAAACAATTAAAGCGCATCCCCAATAATTGAGATTTAACAGTAAAGATCTACATGGCAGAAGGACATTTGCAGATGTGATAAAATTAAGGCTCTTGAGATAGAAAGACTCTGGATTATCTGAGTGGGCCTAACGTTTTCACAAAAATATTTACAAATGGAAAAGAGAAGTAAGAAAGTCAGAGAAAGAAAGGCGATAACTGGTGCTAAGGATGGAATGGCAGGATTGATTGCTGGCTAAAGGCCAGGAGCAAAGGAGTGCAGGCCGTTGCTAGAAGTTGGAAAAGGTAAGGAAATGATTATCAACTGACTTTACCTGTGTGGTCAGTTCAGGCTGCTATAACAAAGACACCATAGACTAGGTGGTTTAAACAATAAACATCTACTCCTCACAGTTCTGGAGGTTGGAAAGTCCAAGATCAAGGTCCTGGTAGGTTTGATATCTGGTGGAGACCTGTCCTCACATGGTGAAGGGGAGAGGGAGCTCTCTCTGGTCTCTTTTATAAGGGCACTAATCCCACTCATGAGGGCTCCACCTTCATAACCTGATCACCTCCCAAAGTCCCCATTAACTAATACCATCACCTTCGGGATTAGAGTTCCACATATAAATCTGGGGAGGACACAAACATTCTGTATATTGCACTCCCCTACAGCTTCCAGAAGGAACACAGCTCTGTCACACCTTGATTTTAAAGTTTTGACCTCTAGAAGTATAAGATAATACATATGTATTATTTTAAGCCATTAAAATTGTAGTAATTTGTTATAGCAGCAATAAGAAACAAATACACACTCGGTGATGTGGTGGTTTTTTTTTAATAATAATATACTAAGGCATCAGTATATTTTGCTACAATTGTGTAAGTTACAGCTACACTCAGTTTGGATCACTTTCAACTGACTATAGCAATGGACAAAAGACTTTCTTTTAAAAAGTTAGAGTATTGTGCAAGGGATATAGGCAGATATGAATACAGATATCTGAAACTTATAGTAAAAAGACTTTTTTTATCCTAGTTTCACAATTAGCAAAGCCAGTCCTTAATCAAGTAAGTATAATTCTTTCTCATTATAGTTGTACAAAAGTATACAGAAGCCTCATCATTCACAAACAATAAGTTTCTGGCTTGATGCAAATTTAAATTAATTTCTATAATGTTGCCAGTGTTGGCTAATTCTTCTGCTTTGTTTTCATTCCAACATTCGTAATTTATCTTTCTAAAATTAGGTTGGTATAACTTAACTGGTCTCATTAATTTCTAAACAAGGAAAGGCTTTTTTATAAATTGGGTTAATCTCAACACCCTAAGACAGGGATGGGCAACCTTTTTGTGAGTGCGTGCCAAAACCAGCAAAATCTCTGACTCAAAATTCTTCTGCATGCCAACCCTAATTTTTTGAGAACATGTTACGCCTACTTGATATCTCTTAAGGTGTACGTATGTGAAGAACTTTGAAGAAATAATAAAATTCATTTGAGCAACAAAAACACAGTATATGATGATGAAAAATACATTTATTTTTTAATGTATACATGTACACTGATAGTCCGACAGAAAATTTTATGACTCCGTTTGATATTATCAGTGGGACTTTTGCTGCTGCATCACTGATGACAGAGATTTTACATCAGGTTTATATTTCGTGACCTTCAGAGATATGCACGAGCTACTACTTTCATCCGTCAGGCTACTCCTATTACGAGACTTAACAAAATTCATCACTGAGAACAAAGATTCACAAGCATATGTGGATGAAACCAAAATACTGGTCGGATCTAGGAAGGCAGGGAGAGTTAAGGCAGAGGCATAGAAATTGCTCTTCCCCTCTCTCGTCAATCCATGTCTATGGTCTTTAAGATAACTTTTTATGTAAAATTATTTATTTATCTAAGATGCACCTACACTGAATTTATCTGAAAAATAAAAAAGTCAATATTAAGAAAAAAAATGTAAATGGAAGATTATAAGAGAGGGTTTCGCGTGCCAGCAAAAGTTAATGGCATGCCATGTTTGGCACGTGTGCCAGGGGTTGCCCACCCCTGCCCTAGGGCAAATGTTAGGAATTCCTGTCAAATGGTTGTTGCTGTTTTGCTGTTCATGACTGTTTTTTAAAATACCATTTCTATCCTTTTGCGGGTAGTAGTTATACATTTTAAAAATACCATAATTTGTATTCAAAGATCAAGGAAAATAGGCAATGTGGGGGGGAAAAATCACTTCCAGGATTCATATAACCAAGACTTTTCTATACTAAGAAATATGTTATGCCATAGAAGGCATTTTTCTCATGAATTGAGCCAGCTCATACTGAGGTCACACTGGTTATGCAGAAAGTGTAAATCTATCTCTACATTAGCATTTATAAATACACATAAGAATTCCTTTGCTTTTGATACATAAATGGCACTAAGTACTCAATTTTAATTAAGACTAGAGTATTAACCACTCTACAATCAAATGATTTAAAACCAATACTTTTGGTATTTCAATAAAAATCAAATGATAGAAAAACTGCTGATGTCAAGACCAGCTGCACTGAAATGCCAATCCATCAATGGAGACCTCAACCCTGAAAGGACACACATGAAAAACTGCTGAATATTCTATTGAGATCTTCCCTAGGACCTCCCCTAGAATCTCCACCCTTAAACCCTTAGGAAGGAGGACCCAGTGCGCTCTAACTCCTGGGAGCATGCCCCCGTCTTTTCCTACCCTTCCTCTCCCCAATCCCCAAGGCCTCTAACCATTAGCTTCCTCACTTCCAAGCTCCAAGGGCCCTTCCTTTACCTCCATAATGTGTTTCCTAAGCCCATTTCTTCTAGAAATTGCTTTTTCTACTTCTATAATTTATCCAATAAATGTTCTCTTACAAAAAAAAGATAAATGTAGTATATGTTTTACAATATATTAATTGAAAATTAACACATGCCTAAAATATAAGTACCTAAATATATAGTATTTTGCCCACTACAGTAGTGCCTAGGATAAATCATCTGCTCCCATAACAATTCACACATGTTTTGAAACAGTCCATCAGATTCTAGTAACTGTTATTATAGGTTTCATCCAAATCATAAAAAGAAGACTGTATATGTATTTGCAAGACAGGCAGTAGGGTGTGAGAAAGATTGTGTTGCTCTGGAGAAAAATGATAAAAATGGAAGAAAGATACTACTTAGTAGTTCTTAACAAGCCCAGGAAGAAATTAAAAATTCTGGAAGGTGAAAAAAACGTTTAGAAGTTAGAGAGACTGGAGTAGCACTAATACACTGGCAAAGTTGTGGTAATGACCATATAAAAAGGTAAGTCCAGATCACAGAAGAAAAATGACATGTTGGATCTGGGTTCTGATAGCAAAGAAGGCAAAGAGTTCTCAATGCTTGTGTCAATTTCTGTGCCATGCAAAGTTATTCTTATGTTTGTTTGTTTTTAAATAAGAGGAAGAAAAACCAAACAACTAAGCAACATCCATTTTGGCATAATGCTATCTTCTGCTAATCTCCACATGAGCCGTGCCCCCTGATTTCTTAATGGCTGTAAGTTTTATGGCTTAAGAAGATCCTGAGTAATGGATTATTTTTCACCTGTGCTACACCACTAACTATATTGCATGAAATTACTAAATAACAAGTTGTATTATGATTGGAATTATTTACCATTGAATTATGAGTGATGGTCAGCAGAGCTTTGTAATCATACAAAAATGTCATGACTAACTACAGTAGATGAACCAAAAGTATTATTCTGATCAGATTAGGGAGAAGGCAAACCTAATACTTTAAACAGAAATGGGAACTAGTAGACATCATCTTAGGTTTTAAAATATTATGTATAATTCAATACACAATGTCCAACTGTAATACAGGGCTCAGGGAAGCAGACTTGCCACATAATACAATCCTTCACTCATTTTCCTGAAACATGTATGTTCCCCTCAGAAGCCTCTTATGTAAGTGATTAGACTTAGCCGTACTTGAAATAAGAAATAAGATTCTATCTCACAACACTGTTGCAGGAAATAAAACTGACCCTGATTAATAATCAACACTATTAAAAGAGAAAAATGGTAATTGGCGTACGAGCTACCCTTTTCATTGGCTAATCAGGGCTATATGCAAATTAACTGCCAACTGAGATGGCGGTTAATTTGCATATGTAGGCACAATGCAGGGAGGCCAAAGGGAAAGCAGGAAGAAGCCCCCTGCCACTGACAGTGATCGGAAACCCAGGGGGGAGCTAAGAGCTGGGGCCGCCTTTGCCCTGCCCCCCAGCCATGATCAGAGAATCAGGTGCCTTTTCCGCCCTGGCCAGTGATAGCAGGAAGTAGGGGTGGAGCCAGCGATGGGAGCTGGGCATGGTCGAAGCTGGCAGTCCCAGGAGCTAGGGGTCCCTTGCCTGGGCCTAAAGCAAAGCCCACGATCGTGGGGCCGCTGCAGCTGCGGGTCCCCGCTGCCCGGGCCGAACGCCTAGGCCAGAGGCATCAGGCCTGGGCAAGGGGCCGATCCTGCGATTGGAGGGTGATGGGGGTCAACGCCTGAGGGCTCCCAGTATGTGAGAGGGGGCAGGCTGGGCTGAGGGACACTCCCCCCCACACACACACCCAGTGCACGGGGATCAGCGGAGCCACGAGGCCTCCCGGCACTGGCATCAGTGTGACAGGGGGCAGTGCCCAAACCCCCTGAACCCCCTGATCGCCCTGCGGCTCTGTGTGCGACAGGGGGCGGGGCCACAACCTCCCTATCCGCCCTGCTCTGTTCGGGACAGGGGAAGGCGCCCCAACCCCCTGATCAGCCCTGCTCTGTACCTGATAGGGGGGAGCTGCCCAACCCCCTGATCGCTCTGCGGCTCTGTGTGTGACAGGGTGCAGTGCCCCAACCCCCTGATCGGCCCTGCTCTGTGTGTGACAGGGTGTGGTGCCCCAACCCCCTCCCCCCCCGCCCCCCCCCCCAACGGGTCCTGCTCTGTGTGTGACGGGGTAGAGCCATAACCTCCCCTTCGGCCCTGCCCTGAGTGTGAGAGTGGCGGCGCCCCAACCCCTCTGATGGGCTCTGCTCTGTGAGTGACAGGGGCCAGCGCCCCAACCCCCTGATTGGCCCTGCTCTGTGCGTGACAGGGGGTTGGTTGCACTGCAACCTCCCCATCGACCCTGCCTTGAGTGTGACAGGGGGCGGTGCCCCAATCCCCCAATCGGCCCTACCCTGAGCGTGACTGAGGGTGGCATCGCAACCTCCTGATCCTCCCTGCTCTGTGCATGACATGGGGCGGTGCCCCAACTCCCCAAATGGCCCTGCTCTGAGCCCGACCAGGGGCTGCACCTAGGGATTGGGCCTGCCCTCTGCCACCTGGGAGCAGGCCTAAGCCAGCAGGTCGTTATCTCCCGAGGGTTCCCAGACTGGGAGAGGGCACAGGCCGGGCTGAGGGACCCCCCCTCCCTCCCCGAGTGCACAAATTTTTGTGCACCGGGCCTCTAGTATATAATAAAATAGAATGGGAAATGCTTTTACCCAAAGTACTCCTAACAGAAAAAGAACGATGGTTTTCTTGCAGCAGAATGCATGCCTAATACCCTGTTAATTTATGGCAGAGATTGGCTGGACACATTTCTCCAAATCTTTGATTGTCTTTCAGTGTTTATGGAATCGGCTGAAATACATTCTTGGGCTTGAACCACCCAGTTAATAAAACAGAACAACACATACACGAAAAAATAAAACCATTAAAAATAATATGTTAAATTGAAATTTCCCTATTTACAACAGAAAGCCTTACTGATTTTCGGCAGTCCGCAGGGCAGACCTGAACTCTAGATTGGCACATGCTGTGAAGGCCAAAAGCTCTGCAACCTACAGGTTTTTCTTTTTTTTCTTTTTAATATATTTTATTGATTCTTTACAGAGAGAAAGGGAGAGAGATAGAGAGTTAGAAACATCGATGAGAGAGAAACATCGATCAGCCGCCTCCTGCACACCCCCCACTGGGGATGTGCCCACAACCCAGGTACATGCCCCTGACCGGAATCGAACCCGGGACCTTTCAGTCCGCAGGCCGACGCTCTATCCACTGAGCCAAACTGGTTTCGGCACAGTTTTTTCTTAAGTTTGTGGCAGGCTCAGCCTCAAAATCTGACCTAAACTGATGCTAAGCTATTTATAGTCCAGACCTACCTCCTGTGGTCTAACTCTGCATACATTTTGCTGAAAACATATTTATTTTTTATTTCAGGGTGCTTGCTGTCCTAGAAACTACTGGGGAAGCTGGTGATGTGATATGCCAAATATGTACATCTTTACCTTTTTATAAACAAAAGAAATTTGGAATTCTGAAACACATCTGGCCTCAAAGGTTTGGAATAAGATTTTGTACTTGTATTTTAGATTCAAATGAGTTATAAATATATTACATACTCTATCAATATAATCAACTAGCCACATAGTTATATGATGAAAGCTCAATTTAATTACCTTTTAAAAGTTAATTCTTTAAATGTTAACTTTAAAAGCATCAGATAGGCAAATCTGCAGTCTAGATGCAGGAATCCATCAGTGTTCTCTTTATTCTAGCACAAAGTAAGAAGGAAACTGGATTGTTTTGTGTTCTCTCAATGCATCAAGGCTTCCTCTGCAGCCTCCTCCAACCCTACTCCACAAAAAAGTGTTTTAATTTGTATGTTTGTTATTATTTTTTAATATATTTTTAATTGATTTCACGGAGGAAGGGAGGGGGGAAATGAGAGATTGATCGGCTGTCCCCTGCATGCCCCCTACTGGGGATAGAGCACGCAACCTGGGCATGTGCCCTGACTGGGAATGGAACTGTGACCTTCTGATTCATAGGTCCACGCTCAACCACTGAACCACACTGGCTAGGCAATATGTTTGTTATTTTTTAAAGAACAGTTTGTACAATCAATAATAAAGCCATTTTTTTTCAGGAATTCATTTTGTCTTTTTGTTCAGTGCTTTCACTAAATTTCTCCATCCTTGAAAGATCTGCTTAGAAAAAAATAGAGAACTAAGTCTCAAGAGTCATTTAAAATACTGGCTTAGAAACAACATGAGAAAGTGCTGCTTTCCCAGCAGAAGAGAGACTACTTTTATATTTCCAGATTTATAGTCCATGTGGCTTTCCAAATATCAAGTAAGTAAAATATAATGACCCAGGAAAATAAAAGAAAAATAATTACCTAATTTTAATACCTTGAAGAAAATAAGTATTATCCTAATGAAAGCATTAAATTCAATGACCTTGAAAAACTAAACAAACAAAAACCTAAAATATTTGGAACCCTGACAATTATCCAAGTTCCAGAGGGAGGGTATTTCAAACTTAATGATAACTGAAAACATGAGGCAGGGTGTCCTGTTGTTCCTATGGCAAATCTCTGAGTCTCAGAGAATGTTATTTTTATACTTAGCTATTAAAACAAGCTAACAATTTTTAAAATGTAAATTCCACTTTTCTGGTCCACTCTTCAGGTCCTTGATTAGAAATCTGGCATTCTATTGGGAGGGTCAGTATAAATTAGATCACTAAATTTTACTGTTTTCTGCATTTAAAAAGACTGAGCCCAAATTGCAGAAGAAAATAATCAGCACAGCAATAGTGCCATCTTTTGTCCGAAGCAGAAAGTAACTTTCCCCTTTTCATTAATTCCTCATGATTTATCATCAGGAGATATATTAACTTCTTTTTATGTCTTCCTTGTAACATGTTTCAAGCTACAACTACTGTCTCTCCTATAATTTGTGATGCAGAAGTAAAGCAATCATACATGCCTATACTCTCGAAAATTTTAAGATTACAGCTAAACATTACTGCAATTAATATGCTTATTCTTTCTCTTTCTTCTTGACTTTTCTATTATAATTAAAGCATCAGGGCAACAGCTACCACTCTTTCAGATGTAAATATGGGGAAGCAATCAAGTGAAATAGAATTAAAGATTCCTTATGGTCACAATATTTTTTAAAAATATGTTTTATTGATTTTTTACAGAGAGGAAGGGAGAGGGATAAAGAGTTAGAAACATCAATGAGAGGAAAACATCGATCAGCTGCCTCCTGCACACCCCCTACTGGAGATGTGACCGCAACCAAGGTACATGCCCTTGACCAGAATCAAACCTGGGACCCTTCAGTCCCCAGGCCCACGCTCTATCCACTAAGCCAAACCGGTTAGGGCACAATATTAATTAGCAAGCCTGTCCTTGTCCCCCTTATCTTAGAAACTCTGGCACTAAACATTTTTTAAAACCAAGTATGATTGTAGTAATTTAAAAAATTTAAAATCATAGGAGCATCAATCCTGCAATTGGTTCTTTGTAACCATTTAATATTCAATTGATATTTCAGATTCTATATAAAGCTACTTTATAAGGTCACTTACAACTTATGAGGAAAACAGTTTTATAATTAATAAAATGAAAAAAAAATATATGAAAGCTCCTGGCAGTCTTTGTTTCTTAACTGACAATTTAACTAAATCCAAAACTAAGAAGGTGAAATGCTTACAGAGGACACTGCCCACATTCTTCCATGAGGAAATTATTATTTTCAAAATAGAATAGAATAGAATAGAATAGAATATTCCTGAATCAATGGGAATGTGGATTTGGTCCAGGAATAAAATGAGATGCTGATGTTATCGAGTGAGGACAAGTGATCAGCCTAATTAAGAATGTTACCTTATGTTTATTTGGTGCTTAATTTAAAGAGTACTTCACACATGGAGTCTTAATAAAACCTTATGAGGTGCGCAGGGTGAAGAGTCTGACCCAACTTATCAAATGAAGAGTCACAAAGACTCGGTGACTTGTCTGAAGTTACACAGCTAATTAATTTAGCACAAAAACTGCCAAGCTAATCTAATACCAGGAAATGGACTACAAACTTTCCCAGTGCTACATACCCTGAAGCAAATATTACCACTGCTAAAATAAGCTAGAATCTGGGGCAATAAGACAGAGGAGGACGCTACATGCATACATTTTATCTTCCCAACTGTTCCAAATACTCACTGAAGGTAAAGAATAACTATGTACTTTTAGGCACTTTTAATATAAAGAAATAAGAATTAAAAGGTCTGAAGCTATACCCTGAGAAGCTGGGCTACCTGCTTCTTTTATAAAGCATACAACCTTCACCTGTTAAAGTACTATTGCACAGAATTTATGATGAGATAAATGAAAGTAAATAACTCAAGCTGAGACATAATTTGAGCCTTTTCATTATAGCCTGTCATCTAAATCATATTTTTAAAGAATTTTAATAAATTAGATTTAAGTTAGAAACTCAAAGGTAGTTACTTCATTAACATTCCAAATAATCTGGAGTAATTTGGTAATTATTCTAAATTCCAAATAATCTGGTAATTCATTGAACCAAATTTTGTTCCCATAACTCTAAAAGGTAGATATGTTTTCCTCAGAAACTTGTTGATAAAATCAGTACAAAACCAACCTAAGTTAAAAGGCTTATTTTCAGTCCTCATCTTACTATAACTATACTATTGGATTCTTCTCTTCAGAACTTTGTACCACTTTGGCTTCCTGGATGTGACTCTTTCTTTGTCCATCTCTCACTTTGCTGAAGTTTTCTTGTGGCCTCCTTCTGTACCTTTTCTTTTCTTCCTATCCCTTAAATATCTGCTTTCCCTATAACTTTATCCTTGCTTTATCTATTTTCCTAAACTTAGATGCTTTACGTATTATTTCATTCAATCTTTCAATTAAGTTTTGAGACATGAATTATCAGTCTCACTTTGCAGGTAAGAAAACCCAGGTAAGACAATTAAGCAACTTGTACAAGTCGACTCAGTAAGTGTCCAAACCAGGACTCAAATCTGGACACTAGAGCTGTACATAGCATGCGCTTAACCACAGTTATCCTTGACACGTTCTTTTCCCTCCCACTCCAGAGCCAATCAATTACCAAATTTAATTAATTCTCCATTGAAAATATATTGCAACAAATCTGTCCACATGAGACCTTTGTCATCTACTTCTTTCAAATTGGTTTTCTTATTAATTTTCAGTGTTCTCTGATCAAGGAATTTCCAACTGGTGACAGATACTTCTAATTGTTCTTCAATATCTGTTCTCATTTTTCTTTAGTAGTAATGAGATTTTTAATTGGCATAGCTAAGGCTAATTTCCTAAACTGCCTTTCACTAAAGGTAGTCATTTGACTAAGTCTGACCCATGAAATGTGAGTGAAAATAATGTGCAGTATGCTCTTTTGGAATGCAAGTTAAATAGCAAAAGCTGGAATAGCAACCCTGGACCATGAGGTAGAAGAAAGATGGGGCCTGAATCCCTGATAATTGTGGAGTCTGGCAATCAACTGATCACCAGAGCAATCCTGAGAAACCTGCTCAGACTTTTACTTAAGTCACTATTGTTTTGAGTCTCTCTGTGTCTTTCTCTGCCTATCTCTTTCTCTGTGTGTTATATTAGAAAAAAAAATTAACTGATACTGAAATTGGCACCAAATGTGGAATTGCTTCAGCAGGATATAAAAGGAAGAACTGGTGCCCAGCGGCTCAATCCCTGGTAGGAGGCAGCTGATCAATGATTCTCTCTCATCACTGATTTTTCTCTCCCCCCCTTCCTCTCTGAAATCAATAAAAATATATCTAATTAATTAATTAATTAAATGCAGAACTGGCTTATTATGTAAGCAGGCAATACGGGACAAAGTCAAACATATACTACAGCTAGAAAGCCAGTGATTACTAATTTTATATGTCAACCTGGCTGGGCTACGGTGCCCAGATGTTTGGTTACACATTATTATGGATGTTTCTGTGAGGGTATTTTCAGATATGATTGACTCCTAAACTGGTGGACTTTGAGTAAAGCAGATTTCCCTCCACGATGTGGGTGGGCCTCATCCAGTCAGGGGAAGGTCTGAAAAGAAAAGGCTGACTGATCTCCTCTGAACAGGAGGGAATTCTGCCAGCAGAAAGCCTTCGGACTTGACCCACAACATAGACTCTTCTCTGCATCTGAAGACTACTGGCCCACCCTGCAGATTTTAAAGTTGTCAGTCTCCATAATCATGTGAGCCAATTCCTTTTAAAAATCCCTTTACACACACACACACACACACACACACACACACACACACACACACACACACACACCCTTTTGTTCTGTTTCTCTAGAGAATACTAATACAGCCATGGAAAAACATTTAATAAAATCACTATTTATGATATCTTGCTAAGGCAGATCACAACGAAACAATAGATCACATGCTAAACAAAGCTTATATAACTCTAGGATGACTAGAAGAAAATCTCAAAATGCTAGTATGTGTTAACAAGAGAAGGCTCAGGAAATATCTTGGGAATTTGGAAGCAGAGATGGAAGGAATACAGCCTGTGGATTATAATCTAAGTCAACTACAAATTCAGTAATTTGGGCCTTGTGGGATTGGAAAAGTCAACAGGTTCTGTGCCCCAAAGTGAAGCAGTGATGAAAAGGTACCCCTGAGGAGGCAGCTCTTACAGGGATGAGATGGTGGGCCAAGCACTTCTGAGTAAATGTTCTTGTGTGGACAGGAGGATTCAGTTCAAAAGCAAAGATGTTGTTTTCTTACCTCACCTAATAAAATTGAACAAACTTCTGATACACACAATATGGTAAACCTCAAAAACATTATGCTGAGGGGAAAACCCCAGATAAAAGAATACAAGTTTGGCTGCACTCTTATGTAGTTTGAGAACAGACAAAGTTGTTCTTCAGTGAAAGAAATCAGAGCGATGGTTGCCTCTGGTGAGTGGTGTGACTGGATTCTGAAAGAGCACTAGGAGTCTTTCTGGGGTGATGAAATGTCCTATACTTGATGGGGCCATGGGTTACATATGCCTATGTAACTGTCAACATTCCTTGAAATGAATATGTAGCTTAGTGTACCCACATGTTTTTACAGATCCACTGGCTCAACTTGTGGGTGGGGTGGGGGGCCTTGGTTTAATCACCTTAAGAAACTTTGCCATCGCAGAAAGACTCCAAGCTTGTCAGCTAGATACCCCATAAGTCCCATTGTTTCTGAGCTGCCTAGCAAGTTCCTGCCATACATGTTCCCTCTTCCTCATCACTTGTAAATCGTTTATCCTCTTATATCTAACACCCCTCCCCATTTCTTCTTTGTCTAAAAATCTCTTATCACCGTCTTGGAAATTTTTATGGGATGCCCCATGCACATGTATTAAAAACTTTGATTTTTTTCCCTGTTACTCTCTCTCTATTAAATTTGAGTATTATGCCGAAACCGGTTTGGCTCAGTGGATAGAGCGTCGGCCTGCGGACTGAAAGGTCCCAGGTTCGATTCCGGTCAAGGGCATGTACCTGGGTTGCGGGCACATCCCCAGTAGGAGATGTGCAGGAGGCAGCTGATCGATGTTTCTCTCTCATCGATGTTTCTAACTCTCTATCTCTCTCCCTTCCTCTCTGTAAAAAATCAATAAAATATATTTTTTAAAAAAAATTTGAGTATTAGCCCAGTCACAGAACTCAGAAGGCAGGAGAAAAAGTATTAAAATTTCTCAATACCCACGATAGAAAGGCCTGGTTCCTCTTTCTCCTCCTGGGTTCTAGTGTGCCTTTGTCCTCCCCTCCACTTCATGTGCTGGCCACTGATCCTGCTAACTTGGAGCCCCACACCAGGAGTAGGGAACAATTACACACAATTTCTATAGACTGCTTAACTAGCTCCCATGATTAAGATCTAATTCCTATAAGAAATTGCTTACATCGTTTGCAGGGATTCCTCTCTGACCAAACCCTGACAGCCAGTAATACCTCTGCCCCATGTAGAGTAAGACAGACACAGTTGTATAATTAATTATCAAGTCAAGGAGTTGAAATTCTTTCTTTGCCTCATCTTTCTTGATGCTTAGCAAGTTGTAATGCTTACATAATTATTTTTCAGTTTCCTTTTGATCAGGCAAACTTTTATTCTTCGTCTAGACCAGGGGTGGGCAAAATTTTTGACTCCAGGGCCACAATGGGTTCTTAAACTGGACCGGAGGGCCGGAACAAAAGCATGGATGGAGTGTTTGTGTGAACTAATATAAATTCAAAGTAAACATCATTACATAAAAGGGTACGGTCTTTTTTTTTTTAGTTTTATTCATTTCTAACAGGCCGGATCCGGCCCGCGGGCCGTAGTTTGCCCACGGCTGGTCTAGACCCACTTCAAAGCTCACATAGACTCTGAAACCTTCCCTGATTCCCCATAGAATTCTTCCCTTTTCAGTTTTTCCCAAGCAAGACATTTTTAGCTTCTTGAAAACAGGGTTTATATTATATTCATTTTGTTTTATATATAACATGACTAGAAAGAATGTTCCCAAAATAGGTTTATTAAACAAGTAAATGAATGAGTGCTATTTTAAGAGGCAGATCGGGCAGAGAATTTTTCAGTGTAAAACAAAGGGATATATCTTTTAGCATAGGTAGCTGGGTATTAATAAAGGAAGGGAGTAAAGGGAATCAGACATCAAGCCTAACAAACTAGGAAGCATAAACCTGCTTTCCTAGGAAGTTGCAGCATTCATAGGCACCCCAGAGGATCTCAGCATTTCTCTGACAAGGGGATTAACACCACTCCCTCCCTGTGTAGGGAGACAAGACCAGCTTTCCAATCTCCCCAGGGTACAAATGCTCATTCCTCACAGATTATGGGGGTGGAGGAGTGGGGGAAGGGTTAAAACAATAAAGGGGAAATTCCTCTGCTGGGTACAAGGCTAGTAAAAGCCATGGTGACACAGGGAAGGTGCTTCTACTATGACACATGTGCAATAGGAGCCAAGTTGATGACCAGAGACCTGTCATTTTAGCATGAAAAAAGAATAGATTGGATAAGGGACACAGAACCCTGGAAGATCTAGAAAATGGGTTAGGAGGAGGGTCCAGTCCAGCCTGAGAAAGCTTGGGAAGATGACTGGTTAGTTTGAAGAAGTGTCTGGTCTTTTTCAAGCCTGAGATAATATAACCCAAGCTTAACAAACAGCTCTCACTCCCTCTTGCCTGGCAACATGCACTTGCCTCATTTGTGCATTCTCTCTCCATAGCAGCCATGTGGGCGCTAGTAGCTGCGTGGGGTCTGCAACCTGGCCTCAAGGGTTCCGAATGTGGGCCCAGGCACAGCCAGGCGGAGTGCAGCTGGGAATCCAGACTATGAGAGCTGAACAGTGAACAGCACTGGATAGGACTGAGCCAATGGCATAGAATTTTTCGATCTAGGCCTTTGTACTGGACTTGATGAAGACAGAACTATACTTTTTCCATACGGAGGGACATACGGAGATGCTGTGGTAAGCAATTAGACAGACATGAGCAAGGCAAGGGCGATGGACAAGGCACAGATGGACCAGGGAGGAAAGCCTCAGGTGCCTAGCAGCAGACAACTGTGGGGTAGGATCTCATCCCAAGGGCAACCTTTCCTCTCCTAGCATAACACTGCTCATAGAGTTTAGACTTTGACCTTTCTCCCCTAGAGATAACATCCAGGCCTCAGTTGTATTTCAGCTCCAGGCCCAGAAAAGCTGCAAAACCAGATAATCACCACCACCTCAGGTCAAGCTGCACTGAATAATGACCCCTGCGCTGGAACCAACCAGTCCATCAGTGGAGACTTAGACCTTGAAAGGACACACATGGAAAGCTGCTTAGTATTCCTCCGAGATCTTTCCCTGTGACCTCCCCTAAGACTCCACCTTTAATACCCTTAGGACAGAGGACCCAGACTGCTCTCCCTTCTGGGAGCAGGCCTCTGCCTTTCCCTTCTCCCGCCACTTTCCCATCCCCCAGGCGCAACACCTTCACCTTTCTCACTTCTAAGCTCCAAGGGCCCTTCCTTTGCCTCTATAACCTATTTCTCAGTCTATTTCTTCTAGGAATTACTTTTACTACCTCAGCAATTTTCTAAATAAATGTCATCTTACAGTTTGATTCGTGGCTCTGAATTCTTTCCTAGCCAGAACTCAAGTCGGAGGTTGCTGAACCCAGGTCTGGTCTGATCCCACAGCTCTAACACCTGGTGCCATTCCCACTGCTGACAACAGTGGGACGTCGGGAATCTGGGGGCATTCTTCTATTTTCACCGCAAAAACTCCTACCATGAAACCACAACCATGCATGGGTCTCCCAAAATGCTTTTCTCTTGACCCCGTGAAAGGACACCATTTCCACTGGCAATATAGCAAGCATCTAACACTCAAAGATTCTGAATAGGGAACAAACAACTCACACAACCTACAGCTCTTAATTTTAGAACACATAAAAATTATAGAAGCCAGAGGCTTTATTAGGAAAAAAGAAAATTAAAAATTTTGTCAACAAGTAATTTATAAAAGTGAGAAAGACTTTTTCCTCTTGCCAATAGGGGACATAGATAAATTCCTACAGAAGTAAAATAATCTGCTAATGAAGGTTAGTACTTAGCCATTATGGTCGCATTTCTGATTGAATTGAAAAGTTTGGTAACTTTCAGAAAGTGAAATGGACTCTATGAAAACTATGGCCACCACTTTTAAACTGAGATAGGTGGTACTATGATACTGTAATTTATAATATGAAATATATATTTGGTCTTCATCCCCTTTTCTGCACACAGCTCCTAAAACCATGGGATTTCCTAAATGATGAGAGCAACAAAATTGTCTTCTGTTATGCTAGCAAAGTGACTCTGGGAGGGGACCTAAGTTTGGGGGCTGGTTGCCAGGGGAAATAACCACAGGACTAGAGGATGTTCAGATCAATCCTTTGACCTCTGGGGAGGGAAAAGGGGCTGGAGGTTGAATCAGGTGCTAATGGCCAATGATTTAATCAGCCATACTATGTAATGAAGCCTTCATAAAAAAACATAAAGGGTAAGGGTTAGACAGCTTCTAGGTTGTGGACCAGGTGGTGGTGCTGGGAAAGTGACATACCCAGAGAGGGCAGGGAAGCTCTGTGCCCCTTCTCATGTACGTTACCTTATGCATCTCTTCCATTTGGATGTTATCTGTAACCGTTATTATATCCTTTAACAGACCGGTAAATGTAGGTATGTTGTGTTTCTAAGCCCTGTGATCTTTGCTGCTCTAGCAAATTAACCAAACCCAAGGAGGAGGTGTTGGGAACTTCTGATTTACAGTTGACAGGTTAGAAATTCAGGTGACAACCTGAATTTGCAATTGGCATCTGAAGTGGGGTGGTGGCAATCTGGTGGGACTGACTTGAGTTCTTAACCTGTGGGATCTGACACTATCCCCTGGTAGATAGTTAAACTGTAGGACACTCAGCTGGTGTTGAAGGAAATTGCTTGGGGGTGTTGGGGGAAACGCTCCACCACTACATTGAAATTTGTACCAGAATACTTTTTAGATATCAAAAATTCCATCAAGACATATTTAAAAACAAAAGTTATCCCCATGACACTACCTTTCTGGAAACAAAGGAAATCTAACAGAGCAGATGTTAATGTAGGGAGCAGACAATCTTATTTAAAAGAAAGAAAATAAATCTAGTCTTTAAAAAAATATATTAGCCTAATTTGATGTACCTACATATATGTGTATTGTGTGTGTGTGTGTGTGTGTGTGTGTTTTGTTAATCATCACCAAGGATATATTTTTCCATTGATTTTTAGAGAGAGTGGAAAGGAGGGAGACAGAGAGAAAGAAACATCGATATGAGAGAGACACATCAATTGGCTGCCTCCCACACATGCTCCAATCAGGGCAGAGGATTGAGCCTGCAACCAAGATATATACCCCTTGACTGGAATCAAACCCAGGACCATTCAGTCTGTGGGTTGACACTCTATCCACTGAGCCAAATTGGCTAGGGCCCAATAGATATATTTTAATTACTACAAGATAACTTAATAAATGGTGAAACCACACCTTTAACCAATTATTATGAGCTCCACAAAGCTTTTATCTCTAAGTTGTTCCTTTTTTGCCTCACCCCACCCTAAATGTTTATTACTCTACATTTCATATCTTTTTTCCCTCTCAGCATTTCAGAGATTTTTGTTTCATTTACTTTTTCTTACCATTCCATATATTTTTTCTATGTTATATTGTTGGCTTCTAGTATTCCTTTCCAATTTTTCTATTTTTGCTCCTTTTCAGCAGTTTTCATTTTTCCACTGCTTGTTTCTCATCATTTCACTCATTTGATACATTTGTATCAGTTACTATTTCTGCTGGTAAACAGCAGTCTGGGCAAGAAAGCAAATAAAAAATTCCTACCACTATTATACACTAAAACCAAACATTAAGGTGAAAAGTAGAAGTTCATGTACAATCTATCAATTAAATGCAGATTTAAAATTAAGTTTCAGGTATGATAAGTATGTAAAACAGATTGTATTTCTGGGTTGATAGTTACCTAGTGCTAGCATCGTTTTTTTGTGTTGTTGTTTGTTTTTTAATATATTTTCTTTATTGATTTTAGAGAGAGAGTAAGGGAGAGGGAGAGATAGAAGCATCAATGCGAAAGAAACACCGAATGGCTGACTCCTGCAACCCACGCATGTGCCCTGACCGGGAATCGAACCAGTGACCTCCTAGTGAATGGTCCCCGTGGACCATTGGCTGGGCCCCGTGTTTTAAAAGTATTTTGCAAGCCCTGAGGGTACTCTTTACTGTGCTCACAATAAGTTATTAAAATTCCAGATACCAGGGAGCATTATCTTAATTCATTGATATTCTGCTTCCAAGCAACTGTCAACAGTTTGGAGCAAATAAACTCACACAAATCCTTTACAGGTTTGAATGTTTCTTCACGTTAACATATTCATTAAGAAATGATTTCTATTTATTTCCATTTTTAAAAAGGGAAAAATATTTCTAGATACCGAAATGTTTATTCTTGAAGAAGTTCTGTAAATTTAAGAGAAACATGACTCCGCTTGCAATTTTCAGAGATAACATACCCAGCAGCTATGCCTTTGTCGACCTAAGAAATGAAAACAATGCTGTAATTATCTTTCTCCACTAGCAGTAAGTTTTTATCTTGAAGAAGGGTATCTTTATACAGTACTGGTAGAACAGAATAATGACACTAGATACTCCTGATACAGATTAAAAATGACAAGTTTTTGCATATTTAAAATCAGTTTCTACTTGGAGATCTCTAGTTTAATACATCTTCACAACAGTTAATTTCCTCATTAAGACGTCAGAAGAATGGCTGTTCCAAGGATGCAACTTTTCCTTTCCCCCTGACATTTCAACAAGTTAACCATCTATAATTCAACAAAGAAATCCCCGCTCAACACAGATGCACACCTGATAGACCTGTGCAGTTAAACATCTAAAGGCTGACGGATGAGAAGGGAGGAAAGTGCAGACGGCCCCACAGACACAGCCCTGCAGCTGGGAGCTCCTGGCTCAGCTGGGAGAGGGGAGAAAGCCAGTAGTAGAACAGAGAGTTGCAGAAGGGAGGGCAGGGGCAGCCTAGCAGGGTGAGTGGCAAGTGGGAGAGTGAACAATGTCTGAGACAGCAGATGCCTGACAGAGCAGGGCTTCTGCTGTGCAGCTCCCCACTGTCGGGCTGGGTGGTGGTGTCTCAGACAAAGAAATGGAACCACAGAGACCTGCCTTTGCTTGGACTCCCAAAACTCGCCTCCCTTTGCCATTGTAGTCCAGGAGCATATTATCTGTAAACTAAGAGCTGTTACAATGAAACAGCTGTTTCTCTCTGCAACTGATCCCCAGGAGGGTAGCTTGGGGCGGAACTCCATGGAGGTCAGGGGTTGCCATTAACACGAGGGTGAAACAAACCCCACCCCCAAGGAGGATGGCTGTACTGTCTTATGGAAGCCATGAAGGTTCAAGACTGGGAGACCACATAGGTAAAAATCTTGTGATTCAGCACCATCTACTGGGAAATAGAAAGATCTCTTTAAAGACAAATGCAAAATCAGAGGACAGTAAATACCATGAAGAGCCACAGTAATGACGACGACCAGAAAGAAAATGAAAAATCCCCAGAAAGCAGGCTGGAACACATGGAAATAGCTATACTAATAATAGCCTAGGGGCCATCACGACTGGAGGGATGACCAAACGAGGAGGGGTGGGGGAGGGGCGAGCGCTGGGAGAGCCTTAGCCTCCAGCCTGAGCCGGATGGAGGCCTAATGACCTCGCCTCTGCTGGGAGGTTGACCCAGCAGGACCTGGGCCCTCCCCGCTGTGGACCAGAGGCCCTTTTCCTGATACCATGTTCCCAGGATCTCTCAGACCCGTCTGTGGAAGTCAGAAAACACTGCGTGTGGTCATCCCACCCCGGGGACTCCCAGGGCTTACAGGGGAGGTGGCCTTGGTGGGGTCCCCTCTGTTGTGGCTCCGGGGTCCCATTAGTGTTTCCTGGGGTCCTCGCCTTGCCTCTGGCAGGACCTGGGCCGGTCCTCTGCGTACCTGAGGTCCCACTCCCTGAACCAAAGCCCCGAGCCTCTGAGACCCAGATGCAGGAACCGCCTGTTGTCGATTCCCTCCACCCCTGCACCCACCTCACCTCTCCGCCGCTCAGGAGCTGAAGCCATGCAAGCGCAGCCATCCACCTTGGAAGACCCGTCTTGGCGGCGGTGTGTGTGCCCGGAGCCCAGCCTGCCCCCGGGCCTGCACCGCCAACAGGTCTGGGCCTGGGCCATGGACAACTTCCCTGCGCTGAGCCGCCCCTCCTGCGACCCCGCCTCTGGTTCCCGGAGCGGAGCTGCGGGGCCCTCGGGGCGGCTGCCCCAGCCTGGCCCCGGGACGCGGAGGTTCCTGGAGCTGAGGGCCCAGGAACGGGGCCCAGACCCGCAGTCACCTCAAGGGGAGGCCCAGGCACCCGACCGCACGGCCCTGTGGCTCCTGAACCAGCCAGGAGGTGCCAGCGCCAGAAGGGACGGAGGGAGACGGGCTCCTGGTGCCGTGCTGTAACCAAGCCACCTGCACCAGCGCCGAGCACCCAGGCTGCACCCCAGGAAGCGGACAGAAGGCGGCTGACCTGCTCCAGGAGCCCGCACCCCTGGGGAGCGCTAGACTGCCCTGTAGGCAGCCCTGCTGCTTCTTTCTCTCCTGAGGGACCCACAGACTTTCCTGGGACAAATCCCTCCCCGAGTGCAGTCAATAACATGCTAAGGTACTGACTTGGCTTTTGCATCTACTTCTCATCTCTCTGTTCTCTTCTGGAACCAGTGGACCGTGATTAAACCACAGATCCCTTAAAAAAAAAAAAAAAAAGATATTGCCTGTTGTCATCATCCCGCCCTGGGTGGGATGAGTCTGTTCTAGGGTCCAGGCTCCTTCCCTCCTCCCTCATGTTCCTCACCTTGAGCCCTGGCAGGTCCCAGGATCCTCCCTCTGTTGACACAAGGCTGGACTCCTCAGATCAGGGCCTCACTGCCCTGAGTCCTCCGCAGGAAGTCAGTGTAGGTCACATCGGGTACCAAGCCCAGCAATCCCAAAGCAAGGCTGGACTCCTCAGATCAGGGCCTCACTGCCCTGAGTCCTCCGCAGGAAGTCAGTGTAGGTCACATCTGGTACCAAGCCCAGCAATCCCAAAGCCTGCTGGCAGGGGCTGAGATGGATTCCGTAGGGTCCTTTAGCCCTGCCTCTGATCCACACTTGACAGGGTCTGGGCCTCCTGTCCTCTGAGCCTGAGTCTGCAATCCTCAGACCAGGGGTCTGACTGCACAAGTTCCCTGAGGAGGTGGGGCGGCGGAAGGTGCGGTTTTCAACATACAAACAGGAAGCCCAACTTCGGGAATTTAAATTCCTGCCTCATTCACCTTATACTGTTAAACCCCAAATCTAGATACCATATCTACTATGATCACCCCCAAGATTTTAAACAAAGCTAAGATAACCAGTTAAGCAACTCTATTTATTAAAGACAGCCTAAAGGCAATGATTTCAACCTTGAAAACAGAAAGTTGGGAGAGCCATATGGACAGTGGAAAAAGGGGGGTGAGATGGAAAATTTCTCTGGTCGTAGCCAAGAAGTGAATGGTTTTCAAGGTGCATAAGAGCAACCTGTACTAGAGAAGCAGGATGATTCACATCTCCACAGAGACAGTCACATTACCTTGAAAAGATTTTAGGTAAATCTTATGAAAACTAGCTAATGGTGAAGGATGAGAAAGAACAATGAGCCACTAAATGGGTGGCCTAGGGAAAAGTTTGGAGGAAGCATCATCTCCCTACCATGTGACCCATCAGAATTGAACATAGGGTCAATAAGTTTGAGAAGGCTTAGGAGTGCATAAGAAATGCCCCCTTTCTCTTACCAAAGCATCTCGGCCTCCTCACCCCTCCCCATGGAAGTGTCAGAATGGTGCTGTATGATGTCTAAGTTTCTCTCCCAGAGCTACCATTAGCTGGAGGAGAGGCTTCCTGATTAATTAAAGCCTAGGGGGTGTGGCCCCTCATTGTCCTAGAGAAAAGCATATGTTCAGGAGGCCTGGGTAGGGCCCTGGGAAATTTTGACATGGTGAAGATGACCAGGAAACCACAAACTCCTAGCACAGTTATGTAACAACCAACCCCATTCACCAAAAGAAGGTAAAAGAGGAAGAAGCCTTGTTAACCTAGGTCCAGAGTCAAGGATGAAAGGACCACACCCAAACTTCTCCTCCTCCTCTTTAGTGGCATATCCCCAAGACTCCCTGGTCTTACCTGTTAGATTCCATCCTCAACCCATACTTTTTCTCATTAAGACTTTTTGCCCTTTCATCCCAACCATTTCCCCACAAACCAATGTCCCTCTGCACTCACTCTGTTGTCCTTCCAGGTACTAAAGACATCTATGGGGGTGAAAAGATGTCTTTAAGGGAGTTCAAGGAAAGGAGCCTTTCCAAAAATTCCTACCCCTTCAAGAAAACCTACAAAAGCTACAAAACCAACAATATGTGGCCATTATCACAGGCCAAATGAGGAACTGAATAAAAATGATCCAGAAAAAGACCAAGACAATGTAGAAAAAATTACCACCTCGAGTGATAACTTGGGCAGCCAGTAACTTCAGAGTAGGGCCAAAGACCTCAGAACTTCTAGGACCTAGGTAAAGTACTTGTGTTGTTCATTGATTGATTTTCTGAGTGCACTGAATTGCCTGTCAGTATTCTTGCATCTCATTGAATATTTTCAGAACTGCAATCTTGAATTCTCTGTCATTTATATCACACTAGAGGCCCGGTGCACAAAATTAGTGCATGGAGGGGGTTTCTCTCAGTCCAGCCTGCACCCTCTCCAATCGGGGACCCTTTTAGGTACTAGGAGAATGAAACTAAAAAAGAAGCAATAAGAAATCCTGAAAATGAAGCATGCAATTAAGGAGATTAAGAGTAAAATACTGAGGATAAAAAACAGAACCAACGAGATAGAGGAAAGAATTAGTGATATCTAAAATAGGAATTAAGAACTGATGCAGAGGGCCCAGCTGGTGTGGCTCAGTGGTTGAGCATCAATTTATGAACCAGAAGGTCACAATTCGATTCCCAGTCACAGCACATGCCTGGGTTGTAGACTTGATTCCCAGTAGGGGGCGTGCAGAAGGTAGCTGATCAATCATTCTCTCTCATCAATGATTCTCTCCCTCTCCCTTCCTCTATGAAATCAGTAAGAAAAAAAAAATATATATATATACACACACACACACACACACACAAACTAGAGGCCCAGGGAATAAATTCGTGCATGGGTGGGGTCCAGCTGGCCCAGCCCCAATTGGGGCAGATCGGGGCTGGGCCTGTTGGGAGGAGGAGACAGCAGGAGGTTGGCTGGCCAGCCTGCCCTGATAGGGGCCCGATCAGGGCCAGGCTGGCTGGGGGGAGGGGCTGTGGGCAACTGGCCGGCGGGCCCCGCCCCCGATTGGGGGGGGGGGGCTGATTGAGGGTGGGGCCAGCTGTGGGGAGGGGCTGTGGGTGGCAGGCCAGCCAGCCCCATGTCCAAATTGGGTGGGGGGCCAATTGGGGGTCAGCGGCCGGGCAAAGGGCCATGGGAGGTTGGCTGGCCAGCCCCACTCCCAAATGGGGTGGGGGTGGGGCGATTGGGGGCCAGCGGCCTTGGGGAGAGGCCAGTCGGCCCTGCCCCTGATTGGAGTGGAGGGCTAGTAGGAGGCAGAGTTGGCTGGGGCGGGGGGGGGGGAGACACGGGCCGATTGGGGTGGTGGGGGCCCATTGGGGGCGGGGCTGGCTGGGGGGAGGGGCCACAGGCAGTTGGCCTGCAGGCCCTGCCCCTGATCAGAGTGGGGGGGGGGGCAATCAGGGGCAGGGCCAGCCACAGGGAGGTGCCATGGGGGGGTTGGCAGGCCATCCGCCCTCAATTGGGGTGGGAGAGGATGATCAGGGCCAGGGCCAGCCAAGGGGAGGGTCCACAGGAGGTTGGCTGCCGTCCCCACCCCTCTCGATCGGGCAGTTTGCTGGCCACGGTGGCCATCATAGCAACTGTTCGTTCCAGTCATTCCAGCATTCCGGTCACTGGCTTTTATATATATATAGATATCTCACATGATCTTATCAATAGATGCAGAAAAATTATTTGATAAGATACAACATCCATTTATAATTAAAACATTCAGTAAAATAGGAATAGAAGGAATAATAAAGGCCAGCTAATATCATACTTAATGGTGATAAACTGAAAGCTTTTCCTCTAAGATCAGGAACAAGACAAGGATGTCCACTCTCACCAATATTATTCAACACTAGAGGCCCAGTGCACAAAATTCATGCACTGGGGGATGGGACAGGTCCCTCAGCCCGGCCTGTGCCCTCACAGTGTGGTTGTTGCCAGAGGAAAGAAGAAGTAGCTAATGTAGTCAATGAATGGTATCCATTGTTATTATCTGATTAGTGGATGGAGATCAAATGGATCAAGTCACTATTCATTAGCATTAATGACCTCTTGTTTTCTTGGACCTACCTGAGCTCTGGTACAACAGGTCCTATCCCTTCATCCTCTCAATCATGATTCCATGAACAGGATATAATCATGTTCCTAGCAGCTGGCTGGATGAGATGATTGAGTTCCAAGATTTAGATGTGGGGCTGGAATAAGAGGTTTGCACTTGGGACTCTGATCCAAATGATGTTTTCAATTTAGCTTCATTAGAGGTACCTAGATGAGACTTAGGGGTGAGCTAAAACAAAGGATTAGATTGTCAAATCAGATTCTCATGAACCAGAGATCTTACCTACTATCATGCTTAACTAATAATCTCAAGTATACAAGCAACCAAGTGGCATAAGAGAAGCAGGGACATTCAATGCAGCTTCCTAAATCCTGTTTCTAGCTCAGAATGTTTTCTAGTCAGTAATAATAGATGAGCTCTCTAAGCAAAGTTCACTGATCACCTGACACATGGTAAGCATTTAGCTTGTCACATCTCAAGAGTTGAATAGTTTATAGGATACTCTCCAAGAAGCCATGCCTCATAAATGTATAGATTCTAAGTTGTGTTTATCACAAGCAGTCCTAACCAAGGACATCCTCCTCAAAGTAAGCCATAAGCAAGAGGTTTCCTCTTAGAGTTTCCCTCTTAGTAAAGTTCATTAGTTTATTTACCAAAGAGGTCAGTTATCAACATGTTTAACTGGGTTAACTACCTACTTTCTTTCCATGAGAGTGTCTCCTGGGAAATCAAAAGAGAAATGATCACAGGCCACCTGCTAACTCCTTCCCCAAAAAGTTATCAGGCTCTTGCTTGGATCATTAAAAAAAACTCATGTTTTAATCTCCATTAAGATATGTTTTGTAATTATTTCTTAATCAATGAGATTCTATTATTAGAAAAAGCAGTCTTTCATAGTCCTACCTGAATAAGTGAATGAATGAAATGATTTCATATGATGCCATTTCATAAGTATGATTTCAAGGACTACTTAATAATTAAATTTTCCTAATAAATTAAGTAGAAAAAGATATCAAATTGTGTATCACTATGACTTCTATTTTATAAATACTATATGCAGTCAAAGGAAATGTCAGTAAAATAACAGTTTCTTTCAATAGATGGTTTATATTATTCTTTATATTTTTTGTATGTTCCAACGGCTTTATGAGACTATATTACTTTTATGATTAAAAAAAAATTAGAAAATATATTTTCAGTTTAAATATTTACCTGTTTCTTGTTTGGTAAAATAGACCTTCTTAGGCCCATACCATATCCTTATCCTCAGCAAAGTTAGGTGTCCCCCCTCTTGCTCCCTCTGCACCCTAACTATTCCTTCTATTATTACATTCTTATTACGTTTATGATAATTGCCCTGCAGACCTTGAGAACAAGGATCATTTCCTATATATTTTAGTATCTGCAGTTCCTAGTAACATTCCTAATACAAAGTAGATACTGAATAAATGTTGGATAAATCAATAAAGCTGATAAATTATTTTAAATATTTTATGTCATACTGTTAATCTACATTTGACACATAGTTTTATAACAGAAAATACAATAGCTACACATTATAGCTATGGATGTCTTCTCAATCTTTTATAATTTCACTTAATGTGGAATATTTTGATCTGTATACTCTTACTGAAAAGAAGCATGAACTTTGCCCCAACAAATTACAGACTTTTAATTTCAGAATCTCTGACTCCTGACACCTAACTTAAAGAAAACAGAAGAAAAAGGAGGAGGAAGAAAAAGTAAATTAGTAGTTAACAACAACAGTAGTAGTAGTAGTAGTATTAACAGTGGCTTGCCTTTGTCTTAGAGATTTAAAACATAAGACTAAGCATATGATGATAACATGCAAAGTTAACTGAATTAGTTAACTTTAAAAAGAAAATAAATACATATCTGAAACAATGGTGGGAATATTCCATTCTAATCCTATATAATAAAGAGGTAATATGCAAATTAACCCTCACACCGTCACAAGATGGCTGTGCCCACAGTGGAGACAGGGTTCCCGTAATGAGCCATAATGAGCGATCAGTAGGGACCTGAGGCTATGTGGTACTGGGCCAGGGCAGGGGACCTGAGGATGCACCCCCTGCCCGGCAGGGCTTGACGGGGGACCTCAAAGTGTGCCCCCAACCTGGGGGACCTCAGGCCATGCCACCGCCCCAGTGCCAGGAGGGGGGACATCAGGCCACTCCCCCCCTACCTGGCGGGTCTTGACGGGGGACCTGAGGCTACGCCCCCTGCCCGGCGGGGCTTAACGGGAGACCTCAAGGTGTGCCCCCGCACCCAGACCGGGGTCAGGGGACCTCAGGCCATGCCCCTCGCCCCAGTGCTGGGCCGGAGGACCTCAGGCAGTGACCTCTGTCCTGGCGCCGGGCCAGAGGATCTCAGGCCCCGCCCCCCACCCTGCGGGGCTTGACGGGGGACCTCAGGCTGTGTGCCCCACCCTGGCCCGGGGACCTGAGGCTGCGCACCCTGCCCAGGGTGCACCAGGGGACCTGAAGCTGTGTGCTCCCTCCTCCCGCCCCCCCCGCCCGGCAGGGCTTGACAGGGAATCTGAGGCTGCGTGCCCCCCACCTGGTGGGGCTTGACAGGGGCCCTGAAGCTGTGCTCCCCCACTTGACAGGGCTTGATGGGGGATCTGAGGCTGTGTCCCACTCCCAGCGCCGGGCTGGGGGACCTGAGGGTGCACCCTCTGCCCAGCGGGGCTTAATGGGGGTGGGGCCGGCCAGGTCTGGATCTAGCCCAATGGGGGTGGGGCTGGCTGGGTCTGGGTCTCGCGCAATTTCGAGGTGTGTGTAGGTGGGCGGGGACTTGACTCTGGGTCCCACGGCGTGCCCCAGGCTCTGACAGGAAGAAGATTTTCATATACATTTTACTAATTTTCTTTCATCTCTGACACTTCTATTATAGAGAAAGGGCAAATAGCAATATTAAAATATTTCCTCTAATTAATTACCTTTTAATGTGCGCAAATTTCATGCACCGGGCCACTAGTATAATTATATGTCTAAAGATTATTTTTCCACTATGAACACATCAACATTTTGGGTGCTGTGTTGATGAATGATGAAGGCCCATGCTCCACAGTCATTAGGTATCTCTTAGCTCAAGAGCATAACAGATACAATGCTGGTGCTGTTTTTTTCAATGTTTCTTTTGAAATACAATTTTCACTGTCAAAGAACCACTTTTTAAGGACTGTTGTATGGATGATTTATACGAATTTTCAAAATGTTACAAAATAATCTAAGCTTCCTTTTTCAATGAGTTCACAAACTGGATTTTACTTGTCAACTGATGAGAAAAGAAAACCCAAAGGGGTCAGTATTTTAAATGTGATTGACTTCCTCTGAGGAAATGGATGACATGAAACATTACTGCAATAAGATACCTATATTTTTGTTATAAATCATACTCTTCAATTCATACTTTCCCACCTAAAAATCAGGTAAATTTCTCTTGCACAGAAAACATGGTCACTTTCTAAAAAGACTACATATAAATCATTTTTAGCATATCTCCCCACTGTTTTTCTTAATATATTTAAATTAAAAATGAGGCAGACAATCTGATTATGTAGTATGTACATGTATAGTATGTAACAGAAATGGTCTCAGAAATTATTTTGAGAGATAATAATAATAAAGGTATACTTTCAATTGGCACTCTATAATTAGAATTGGCTTCTCTTCAATTATTCCTTATATCCCCTTCCCACATTCTCATCTTCTGAAAATGATTTGGGGGACAGATGTTTGAGAGAAGTTGTATGTAACTTTTCATGTTTTATCAAGTAAATAGAAGATTCTAACTTTTCTAATTCTGTGTGGACAAATCAGAGAGTCCTTAATAAGTATACAATGAGCTCATCTGCTTTGAGATCTTTCTCTTGTCACCACTGTGCCTTCCAGTATGCTTTTCATGTTAAAATATCAGGTTAGATTATTTTCATGATTATATACATTCATTAATTTTTTAAAGAATTTTTGAAAGACTATTACAAATATTTTACTATACCATATCCATTAACATTAGTCCTTCTAAAAAATTTAATATCAAGAAACTTCTAATAAATAAAGTGTCTATTTTCATTTAAGTATCACATTCATAAAAATTTGTACAAGATTAATATTTGGTTGTAGAATATAGTGTTTTCATAAGCTAAAATTCTGAATACTATGCAGGCTGCCTATTTACTATAAATATGAATGGTTTCTGATAAGGTAAATGACTATATAGCCATAGAGAGCATCAAGTACCTTTGAATACTACATCTGTCAGCAAACAAAAGCAGATACAAGTCTAGGCCAATCAAGAAGTCTTCCTGCCTGACCAGAGTGGCTCAGTGGTTGAGCTTCAAGCTATGAACCAGGAGGTCATGGCCCAGTCAGTTGGAGATGATGCAGGAGGCAGCCAATCTCTTATCATTGATGTTTCTATCTCTCTCTCCCTTTCCCTTCCTCTCGGAAATCAATAAAAAAATATATATATATATATGTATATATATTTTACAAGTTTTCCTTATTTGTTTCTCACATATCCTTTCTATTCCTTTTCTCCCTCTGAGTGCCATCTTGTCAACAATACCAGGTTAGGCAGTATTTACTTGCTAGCTTTCTAATTGTTCTTTGCAAATACAAATGAGGATCCACTATCAATCCAAAAGAAAGAGAAACTTTTTTGTATGTGATACAGTGATCGATTCATCCCTGATGAGAAAAATACTATAGACTTTCTTCATTTTTTGGAGTCAGGAAATAAGAGAGATTGTGGCTGGAATTATTTTTGTCCCATTATCTTTTTAATCCCCAGACTTGTAGATTTCAGAGAATTAGAACCATTTTCTGTGCCTATAGCTGGGGTATCCCCACCATCCCCTTTATCATTATAATCACACAGCCAAGGGGTTCAAGAATTTCAGCTGCTTCAAGTGGCTCCAAAACCTCACACAGACCAAGCAGCAGAGTCAAGGAATATAGTTTAACTGCTCAAGGAAAAGAATGGGCGATGGCTAGTATGATGGCCTTTCCCCATCACATGACTGCATGAACACCTACAACCATTGTGACTGAGATGTCAATTTTGTGCCCTGTGGATACGCTACTAAAGTGATGTGGTGCTAAAGCCAATCCTCTGCGGGAGTAAGATGATGGAAGAGAGGAGAGGCCACTGAAAAAGAGCCCCAGTTGTTAGGACATAAGAAGGTGCCTATATGAGCTTTATGTAAATGCAGGGTCTTCGTGATGATTGAAATGTTATATGACGTTAAGGGAAATGTATTTACATGGGGAAAACCTAAACTAAACTATTGCTTTTAAGTAAAAGCAATACTAATAAAAATAAATTATGTGAATTGCTTTACATTTAAGCCTAATTACCATACAGCACGATAATGATCATATCATTATTTTTGTCAGATTAACTTTGCTCTAAATTTATTTACAGATGTGAATTCTAAATACTCAGGCCTTATAATTTTGTGTTTTTAAAAAATTATTTATTGACCCCCCTTCTACATTCCAAGAAACAAATCATATAATGGGAATAAAAAGCATTAGACAATCCCTGCTCCCATGGGGCTTACGGTCATGTTGAGGAGAGAGACAAGTACTGGGCAAATGTCAAGCAGAGGAACTAACAATCAATAAATTTTTAAGTAAAGTGAAAGACAGAAGAGGGATATCAATCTCAGTCCTAGGGAGTCAGGTAAGAACCAGTAGAGTTTATCAAGAGAAAGGAGAGAATGAGTTAGAAGAACTTTTAAGCAAAAGGAACAGGAAATGCACTGGCCTCAGAAATGAGATACTGTAAAGTGAGTGTGAGGAGCTGCACAGTTGGAACACAATGCAAGGGAGTCCTGAAACATGAGGTAAGTGAAAGAAGAATGAACCATATCCAAAAAGGACTTCAATATCATACTGAAGAATTTTACATCGTATGGCAATGGGGAATTACTGCAGAATTTCAAAAAGAAAAATGACAAGATCAGATCTACATTTCAGATCAGATTTGGCTTTATCATGGTGAGTGAAGTAGAGCTCACACCTGGAGATATTCAGGACAGTTAGGAGCCAGTTGCAATAATTTAGAGGACAGATGCTGGTAGCTTAGATTAGGCTAATAAGGATGAAAAGAGTTAGATGGGCTTGAGAAATATACTGATACAACTAAAATATCATAGTGATAGATTGCATATGAGAAAGGGGAGTTGGAGATGAACTTTGACTTGGGCAAATGCAAGGTGGTAGGCATGGCAATTATTGAGATACTAGAGCAGTGATGGTGAACCTATGACACCTCTGACACGCGAACTCATTTTTTTGTTTGATTTTTCTTTGTTAAATGGCATTTAAATATATAAAATAAATATCAAAAATATAAGTCTTTTCTTTACTATGGTTGCAAATATCAAAGAATTTCTATATGTGACACGGCACCAGAGTTAAGTTAGGGTTTTTCAAAATGCTGACATACCGAGCTCAAAAGGTTTGCCATCACTGTACTAGAGGCCTGTTGCACGAAATTCGTGCACTCAGGGAGCGGGGTCCCTTAGCCTGGATTGTGAGAGGGTGCAGGCCAGGCCAAGGGACCCCACCAGTGCACCATCAGGACCGGGGAGGGATGCGAGAGGTTGGCCAGCCAGGGAGGGACTGCAGGAAGGCTCCAGGGCATGTCTGGCCTGTCTTGTTCAGTCCCAATCAGCCGGACCCCAGCAGCAAGCTAACCTACCAGTCAGAGCGTCTGCCCCCTGGTAGTCAGTGCATGTCAGAGCTATGGTCGACCAGTCAACGGTCTGCCCCCTGGTGGTCAGTGCACGTCATAGTGAGCGGTTGAGCAGCCTTAGCATATCACTAGCATATTATGCTTAGATTGGTTGAATAGATGACTGGACGACCAGACACTTAGCATATTAGGCTTTTATTATATAGGATAGAAGAGAGGAAAAGAGACAGGTTGGTGGGGTTTCTATTTTGTTTTTTGTTTTGTTAATGGGTGGGGCAGAAGTTCACTAGAAATTATGAGTTCTCTCTTGACAAATTGAGTTCTGTATGTCTGAGTGACTTCCAAATAGACATCTCTGGTAGAATAGTGAATACAAAGTTCTGAGACAAAGGAGAAATATCTGAGCTTAGACCCATATTTGGGAGATAGTGTCTTATATCAGTTGAAGCCATCTGATAAATAGAAAAGAGCTCTAACTAACATTAGTTGCCTAAGGAAACCCAAAATTTATGGGATAAGCTAATTAAGAGCAAATTAAGAATATAAATAGAAGGAAAACATAGGATCCAAAGCTGCATTCTGGTTCAAATCCTGATGAAAGAATAAGGTGATGAAACCTAGGTTTGGGATGGTCCCAATAAGAAAACAATTTTAAACCACAGTAAAATCACTTGTGCCTTTTAAAAGACAATGCACAGTAATACAGTACTTCATTATCAGGCAGGGGCAGAAGGAACATTCCAACATGAGAACTGAAAGGGAAGAGATTGAGAATTACCTGGGTGTAGTCTTTGGAGGAATAAGATTGATAATTACCTGGGTGCAGCCTCTAAAGGAGTAAGATTGAGAATTATGAGGATGCAGCCTTTGGAGGAATAAGATTGAGAATTACGTGGGTACAATCTTTGGAGAAATAAAATGAAGAATTAAGAGAGTGCAGTCTTTGGAGGAATAAGATTAAGAATTTTCTGGGTGCAGCCTTTCCAGGAATAAGATTGAGAATTTTCTGGGTGTAGCCTTTGGAGGAATAAGATTGAGAATTATCTGGATGCAGTCTTTGGACATCAACATAGGAAACCTTCTATTTGGGGACATACTTGTGTCATGTTTTGTCACATTTATTTAAATTACATTAGAACCAAAATAAATGTTTACATTAACAGCCCTTACCTTAAGAGTTCTATCTGTAGAACCGGCAACTTTCTCCTTTGGCTTATCCTACAGGCTGCCTTCTGAGAATCAGAAGAGAACAACCAACTTCGATCATTTGAACATGGAGCATCAACTAACACCTAGGGAAAAAGAGGATACATAATGCAAATATGTGCTGAAAATACATCCTCAGACACAAAGTATATAGGGAAGCTATGTAAAACATGACCAAAAATAGCAAATACATTTCTTTTAAAGCCAAAAATACACCATGATAATTCTTCTTTATGACATTTCTTTACTAATACTTTCAACAAATTTCCTGTGCACTTTCAGTGTTTGAATTTTTGGAGGAGAGAGAGAGAGAGAGAGAGAGAGAGAGAGAGAGAGAGAGAGAGAGAGAGAGAGAGAGAGAGAGAGAAAATATGAATGGGGGGAGGACTAAAAATCTACTAATGTCCACTAATATTTCAAATACTTGACAACTATAGCAAAAGATTTTATTAAAGTGACTCATTTTAAACAGATATTATATTTCTGCATTCTCAGCATTTATTTTTAGTAACTAATATTTCAATTTCAGTTTACTGAAATGTTCTTTTTCTTCAACTATCATATTCTGATATGAAATGTTACCAAATTAGAGCAATACAATGCACATGTTTGTGTACTGACACAAGTAATATCTGATCTTTTCCTAAATATCTTTGAAATAACTGGAAATAAAAAACATTCTATAATCTCCAATCCCAATGTTACCACTTCCTTTGAACCATGCTGACCATCAAATGAAAACTACTTCCAGGTTCACTTATCAGAATTTCCCAGGGTACAAAAAAATGTATCAGGCTTGCCAAAACCGGTTTGGCTCAGTGGATAGAGTGTCGGCCTGCGGACTGAAGGGTCCCCGGTTCGATTCCGGTTGGGGGCATGTGCCTGGGTTGCGGGCACATCCCCAGTAGGAGATGTGCAGGAGGCGGCTGATCGATGTTTCTCTTCCATCGATGTTTCTAACTCTCTATCTCTCTCCCTTCCTCTCTGTAAAAAATCAGTAAAATATATTTAAAAAGAATGTATCAGGCTCTGTCTGGAAACAGATGGAAAACAAAACAAAATAAAACAAAACAACACAACAGTGGTATCACTGGGCATCCATCCGTTTGTCACAATGTAATAAAGTACCTTGTCAAACTTTTCAGGCTGGGCATCTCCCATTTCTCTGCCATCCAATTCAGACACTTTAATTACATTTTCCAAAGGCTCCGGGATGAAAGATTCTAACGTCTGCCTCAGCCACCTCAATCTCAGACTATCATATTCATTACAATGAAGATAACCTAAAGATAAAGAATTTTAAAGTTTTAAAATGAATGCAATGGAATTGTTAAACTTCTACTTTTGGTTGACTAAATTTAAAAAGAAATAAATGTATTATATTTATGCAGAAATAGGGCTCAAAGGTAAATATTATTATTATTATTATTTAAAAAACAGAAACTCACACACACTACATAAAACATTAATAGTTTTGCTTTTATACAGCTTCTCAGGAACTTTCAATATTTACTCATTCAAACTTAATTTTGGAAGTAAAAACCTGTAATATACAACAAATACCTCAATTCTCCCTTAAAGCTGTTAAGAGTAAATGACATATTCTATTACATATACAGAGCTCCTTCCAGGACAGAACAGCTTCATGTTAAATAAAGGAAGATATGTGGTATGTGGGAAAAGCATGTAAAATGCAATTATCACTAGGGTTGAAAGACATGGGCCCAAGTTATGAGCTGTGAGACTTCAGTGGGTGGGGTATAGAGAGAGCATGGTTAAGCCAAACAAAGGGATGATTCACATCTGGGGCAGGATGGAGCAGGGCAGTGCAAGATTTCATTATGCTACTCAGAATGGAGCACAATGTAGAACTCCCTGTTGATTTCTTGAATTTTCCATTTAATATTCTGAGATCATGGTTAACCTTGGGCAACTAAAACCACAGAGAGAGAAAATGTGGATAAGGGAAAACTACTTTACAGAAGGCACTTGGCAAATGCCTCTCTCCCTAATAAAATCGATGTTTTGATTTTCCTTTATTTGAATATATATATTTTCATTGTGCTATAAGTTATGTGTAATATAATTATATAATATATATTTAAATACAAGTATTTTTTTAAAAAATTCATAGAAGTATGAAGAAAACATATTAAAAATTACCTGAAACTTTGTCTTCAGATAACTGCCATTTAATATTTTGATAAATAAGCATACTATATCTCTTTATACATATACCAGCACAAAAATTTACACAAATAGGATTATCTTTTGTGGTATCATTTTTTTCATGTCATTCTTCATCTATCCCTTCCACCAAATACCCAACCACTCCATCCTTTATTCAACTATTACCATCTATTGGGCATTCACATTGTTGTCAGTAATAACAACATTCAATAAACATCCTTGCTTATTTTCATTATTATTATTATTATTATTATTATTTACTATTATGTGGTAGTACCAGAGGAATGGATAGGTTTGAGTAGGGAAATTATTAATTTTAGTAAATACTACTACCATGGCCCTCCACCAAACTTCCACAAGAAGTGTTATTAGCCTGACGTGGGATGCGATGTTGTGGTGTAATCCTTGACCTCTTAACAACTGAGCATCTTTCCATTTGTCTATTCACCATTTGCTTTTGCTTTTCTGTCAAGTGCCTATTCTTAGCCTCTGTCCCCCCTTTTTTCTATTGTATTATTTATATTTTTCTCATTAACAAGACATATATTATAGTTATTAACCCTTTATCTTCCATCTGATTTGTAAATGTTTCCTAAATTGTCTTCTGAATTCATTTGAAGTATCTTTTTTAATATATGCTTCATAATATTCTTATGGTCATATCATTTTTATAATTTTGGTCTTATTTAAAGTGTTCTTTTCACCGTTTGATTTTCATCTGATTTAACTAAACATTCAAGCAGATCACATTTGTCACCAACCTACAGAGGACAGGAACCAGCTTACCAAGAGGGCAGGGTGAGACACTGCTCTTTCATGGAAGGCCTTCTGATGGCCCATTCAGGATGAGACTCACATTGGGCAGGTGGAGCTGTCCTGGCTTAAAAGCCCCACATCCCACAGGTGCCCATACCTCGTCTAACAACTCCACAGGCATAGCTTCCAGGGCCCCCACAAGGGACATGCTAAGTTAAGAATCACTGCACTTAGGGTTTATTTATTCTTTCTCCCAGTGCACATGCTTTTTACCAATCAGGTCATTTTTATCAGAAGCAATGTTGCCTAGAAACATAGTAATAATCTCTGCCAGGTTACCAGGGAAGCAAAGTAAGAGAACTAATTGAAGTTGAAACTCTAATGCAGAGGGGGATACATTTTTGTAAACCCTTGTCTCAAATACATACATGTATGTACAAAAGTGTGTATATGTATATACATCTCTATATATTTATAACATGTGTTGTCTTCTTCTGATTGTCACTCTATTGTTAAAAACTTTTAATTGACTTCCCATCATCCACTAAATAAAATTCAGGTACCTAGCCTTCAATTCAAGGTCTGTAATATTGAAACCTCAAGACCTTTCCATTTTAACCTCTCACTATTCACCAACATGCTCTGTACTCCATCAAACCTGGCTGACTAGTCCGTTTCTCAAACATATTTTGTGCCTCTACTATAGAACTTAACATATTTTTATCTCAGATGAGAGGTGTTCAAGTGTATTGCTTATCTTGTCTACTACCAGGACTCCAAATTTCTATATGGCAATAGCTCAGGAGATGGCATCAATTTTGTTAAAGGGAGGTAGAGGTAGAAAATCAACTTAGAGCTGCATATGCACAGGTAGGATATTTTTTATTATTTAGTTTTCATGTTTATTTTGAATGGTTTTTGGAGGATTTGCTAATGAAGCTTATGGAGAGGTGTCTAAAAGTTGTGTCTTAGCCTGGCATCACTAGAACACAGCTTAAGACAAATGTTTATGTTATCAAAAGGGTGCAATCCCAGGAAGGCATGAGTGAGAGAAAAAAAGGAAGTAAGTCATTCAAGGAGGGAGCACTAATGTAAGAGGGTCTGTAACCAAGCTGGCTACAGCTTAGCTCAGTCTCTCAGGATATGTCCACAGTCTGGAATTCCTGAGCCTTGGAAGAAAAGACAAAGAACAATCTGCTAGTTTCTTCCTGTCTCCCGCCTTTCCTTGGTTAATGTTCATTCCAAGTGTTGGTAACTCCCACACACAGTGGGTCTGTGTTACCTGGCCCTTCCAGGCAAATGCTAAGGAAGCCAGAGAGTGCCAAGGCGAGGTATTGCAAGCAATCAGGCGTGGTCATCTCTGCTCGTCAGCAGGCCCCCTTCCAGAGGCTCCTCGACCTGCAGGAAGGCCATGAGGTGTGGCTAGGTTCCTCCAGTCTGGAAATAAATCAAAGCAACTCAAGCTTTGAGGTGAGGGGTGGGAAGAAACACCAAGCCAAGCAAATCTGTGTGGTTCATAAACTGGGGCAAAGAAAGCCCCCCAAAGTTACTCCCTGTCTCCGCCACCGCTTAGTAGGTACCAAGAGCGGCAAAAGGAAAAAACAAACAAACATGTCTTAATTATCTTCAATTCGATTTCTCCATTTTATGGTTTACAGATTTCACAGTCTATTTCTAGTCTTTTAATAGTAACCCTTAAGGTTTTAACATGGATATGTAAAAGAAAAATCTAAATTAAGTAAATTTTTACAATTCTTCCTAAAAGATTCTTACAAGGATCTTGTAAGAATCCTTGCCCAATTAGATGCCACTGTTATTATATATGTGGGTTTTATTTGGCTTACATTTTTAACTGCACAAAACATTATCATTGGCTTCTATAGTCAATGCCTGTTAGATTTTCCCAGGTGGGAAAATCTTTATTTTTTGGTATCTTCTATCTTTCAACTAGCATAGAGTTTTTCTTTTTCCTGAAGCATATCCTTCAGAATTGTTGGTGGCAAACTCTTATCTCTTTCTTTTTGTCTTAAAAAAAGGGGGATGGGGGGATTTCACTTTTGCTCCTCCAAGATTTTTAGGTGACTATACTTCAGGAATCACAGTCATCTTTTCTTAGCCCATTGAAATCATCATTCCTCTGAATGCGGGGTTTCCGTTGTTACTCTCAAGGTCAACTCTCAGTCTAACTGTTGTTCCTTTGCAGGTAAAATGTCCTCCCTGGCTTCACTTAAGATCTTTGCAGTTTCAGTGTTCTGTGACTTCACTGGAATGGTGTACATTGCCTTAATTGTGGCTCCAAAATTTCAGAGGGTATTTCCCGCCCTCTCCCACCACCAAAGTTGAACACGGTTTCTTTTCAGTCCCTTGGAAAGGACAATTTCTTCCTAGTTTACCTGACATAGAGAGAACAGCACTTTTATGTAACTTAATCTAGTAGATGTTCTACTTGGGCAGTTTCTGGCTTTGTCTTCTATTCCTGCATTTTCATGAAGTAATAATCAACATGTAAGTTTTTTAAGATTAAGCAAATGCACTCAAGTAAGTCAAAAGCCACCTTCAATGCTCAATGTACCTTCTAGGTTCCTCCTATCTCTTAGATTTTGGCCACTGAGTATTTGGAAATGATTAATACATTTAAAAAGATTTTGTCTTTCTTTAATATTATACCCTATCTACCCTTTTTGGTTGTTTTCAGCAGGAGGGTTGGTTATGGTACCTAGTCTGCCATATCTCAGGAAACATTACTCTTAGTAATTTCTATATCCCTCACTGCTCTACACCTACCATCCAATGCCTTTCACAAAATATGTACTCACTAAATGTGGTTGAGTTTATTTGAAACATGCCATTATAATAAAAATACTTAAACATAATAGAATATTTACTACAACTGAAAATCAGGTAGTTTTTCATTATATTATAGTTTTAGTAATGATTCTCAATTCAATGCTTTAAAACAGCTCCCAGTTGAAATCTAATTTTATTATAAATTACTGTTTTGCTTAGAGAATTTAATTTTAAATAGTCTTAGATTGGTTAAACTTTTAAAAATATGCACTATACGGCATCACAACCCAGGTTTCATATAAATATTAAGTCTTATTACACTGAGATAAATTTCATGCTGAGATTATCAAAAACTAAACAAAATATTGATGTTTTTCATCTAAGTAGAAGGGGAGAGGTGGATTTAACAAATTCCTGAAAGAGTCATTAAGGCATTTATACATGCCAGCCTTTGGTCCATGAAAAGGAAAAAAAGAAGTTTCACTCATTAATTTATTTTGGTACACATAATTTAGAAAAAAATAATTCTGCTTATTTTTTGTTCTAATTATTCCTTGGAGCCATAAGTCATAATGTGATTATTTCTTTGTTTGTCTAGTTGAATTTATTGGGGTGACATCCTATATGATAAATGTGTAATATGCAATTTGACCATCACGCCCTCGCACAAGATGGCAGCCCCCATGTGGTCCAAGATGGTCACCACAAGATGGCCTGCAGGGGAGGGCAGTTGTGGGCAATCGGGCCAGCAGGGGAGGGCAGTTGGGGGGACCCGGCCTGCAGAGGAGGGCAGTTAGGGGCGACCAGGCCAGCAGGGGAGGGCAGTTAGGGGCGACCAGGCAGGCAGGCAGGTGAGCAATTAGGAGCCAGTGGTCCAGGATTGTGAGAGGGATGTCCAACTGCCGGTTTAGGCCCGATCCCTGGGATTAATATTTGACAAAGGAGGCCAGAACATACAATGGGGTAAAGATAGTTCATTCAAAAAATGGTGTTGGGAAAACTGAACAGATACATGCAAAAAAATGAAAATAGATCACCTTTTTAAATGATATACAAGAATAAACTCAAAATGGATTAAAAAACTTAATGTTAGACTTGAAACCATAAAAATCCTACAAGAAAATATGGGCAGTAAAACTTCAGACATCTCTCGTAGCAATATTTTTTCTGATGTATCTCCTTGGGCAAGGGAAACAAAAGAAAAATAAACAAAATGGACTAAATCAAACTAAAAAGTCTTTGCACAGCAATGGACATCAACAAAATGAAAATATAACCCAATGAATGAGAGAACATAATTCCTGATACCTTTGATAAGGGTTAATAATCAAATTTATAAATAACTTTTAAAACTCAACACCAAAAAACCCCAAACAATCCAATTAAAATATTGGCAAAGGACCTTGTAGACACTTCTCCAACGAAGACATACAGATGGCCAATAGACATATGAAAAGATGCTCAACATCACTAATCATCAGAAAAATGCAAATTAAAACCACAATGAGATATCACTTTACACTTGTCAGAATGGCTATCATCAATAAAATTAACAAACAACAAGTTTTGGCAAGGATGTGGAGAAAAGGGAACTCTCATGCACTATTTGTGAGAATACAGATTGGAGTAACCACTGTGGAAAACAGTATGGTATTTCCTAATATGATTGTTTTATATGTCCTTTTCTATGAAAAAATTGTAATAATGATACTGTCCATATAGTAAACGTGCTGAAAAAGCTATCTGGAAACAATGTAACAAATTTACACAGAAATACAAAATGGTAATAATGAATTTTAAAACACATTTGAGAGTAAAAATACCCTCAGGTTCTGGTTTATTAATCACCTGTTATGGATCGGGAACAGTGCTAGTTGTTACAGACACAAAGGTAAACCTCCAGTAGCTGGCTAATGGAGGATGTTGGACAAGACAGCAGTTGAGTAACACTGAGAGAATGTAGAACAGAAGCAACAGCTAATATTTTAGTGAAAACTTGCCACTCACCTAAGGCAATTTAGGCAACTTCTTTTTGTTTTGTTTAAAATGGGGACAATGCCCAAATAATGAGTTGCAGCATTAAATGAGATCATATGTACTGTGTTCCTCAGAGCCCTAGGACTTCAGAAAGATGTTTATAAAGAAATTCAATCTAAGATCCTGGAAGCAGAGACTACTAAAAATGTTTGAAAAACACAGATTTATGCAATGTGATTAATTTAGTCCTTGGCACATACTGAGTGTTCCAAGTTGGTTTTTATTTTTATTATCCCACAAAGAAGATGCAACTAATGCAGGGAATTTAGGGAAGTGGATTCTTGAGTAAAAACCTGAAGAATGGAAAGGAGTTAGTAGGAGAAAAGGGGAGAAATAGCACCTATAGCAGTGATGGCGAACCTATGACACACGTGTCAGAGGTGACACGCGAACTCATTTTTTTGGTTGATTTTTCTTTGTTAAATGGCATTTAAATATATAAAATAAATATCAAAAATATAAATCTTTGTTTTACTATAGTTGCAAATATCAAAGAATTTCTATATGTGACACGGCACCAGAGTTAAGTTAGGGTTTTTCAAAATGCTGACACGCCGAGCTCAAAAGGTTCGCCATCACTGACCTATAGGGTATGAAGGAAGCCAAGAGCAATTCACAGTAAAGAAAGGAATCTTTTTAATCTTCTCTATCACCAAAGATTAACCTGATGTCAAAAATGTATCACTAACAACAAAGAGAATTCCATGCCTGGAGAGATACAGCATGAAACTGATCAAGCCACTCTGCCAAGGTAAGTCATTCTTCATGTATTATTGTTTTCCTATTTTGAATCTGAACTGTTTGCTCTTTTTCTATAAATACCAGGACTTATCACAGACTGTGTTGACCAAAACAAACAAACAACAACAACAACAAAACCAATGGATAGTCTGTCACTGTGCTTACAGGTGGGAGCAGCTAGACCAACAGAGAAGTAGAATAATTTTTTTTAATCAACTTCAAACATGAGCTTTTTAATCCTTCAAAGTTGTAAGCCTCTTGGCCCAGAATAAAGTTCAGTACTGATGCAAAGAAATTTGGTGTATAAGTGCACATTTAGCCAAGCCATCACTTTAAATTTTGCTTATAAAAGCTTTGATTAGCATTGCTTCTGCATTCCAAATTCAAGCACTGTAGCTAACCTAATTTGGGCTTTGAGCATCAGCATGAAGACATCTGTACTTCTTAGTAAACCATTATCATTAGTCCTACTTAGATGAAAAGCTACTTTACTTGGACCACTGCCTGTAGTTCATTACCCTTGATGTAAGAACAGAAGATTCTTCTCCACTTCAAAGTCCTAGAATATATCAATTTGTCTCAGGATTCCTCAATCACCTTCAAATCATCTTCCCTACCATAAGCATGTAAAACATTTACAGCCTACTAATAAAGATAATTTAAGATTAAAACACCCTCTCTTTAAAATGATACCAAAAATTGACATATCTTTTCCACCTTTTGCAATACTAAAAATTCTATTTTCAAGACTGATGTAACAGCCAAAACAAGAATACTGTCAAAGAATACAGAGTGAAAGTAAAGCCCAGTACTCCTTATGACATGATTCCATAAAACTTCAGCTTAAATTATTACAAAATAATCTCTTTTACTATTTCTTACATAAAAATACAGCAAGCTGTAATATCGGAGTTTTAATCACCATTCTGAAACACACAGGATGTTTGCTCTTAAATATACTGTTAACTATATATTTGTACCAAAGCTTAGTACAACTGGATTCCTGGTTCTCATAAAAATGTTTGTAATCTGTTTCAACAGGGAATGCTCTCAAATGGAGATATAAATGAGCAGTCTTCAAACTGGGATACGCATGGCCCGGGGATACACACAATGTTCTAAGGGATACAGTGGGGCCTTGACTTACGAGTGTCCCGACTAACGAGTTTTTCGAGATACCAGCCGTCTCTTGGCCGATTTTTTGCTTTGAGTTGCGAGCTAAAATTCGGGTTACAAGCCAGCTTCAGATACCCCACCGCTAGTTGGCGCAGCGAACGTCACAGTGAACACCACAACATCAGCCCAGCATCACTTTAAGCGGTTAGCTCTTAGTGGAAGCATCAGTATTGTGCTCGCATTTGTGCTTGCAGTTATTTTGCAAAACTTCGTTTTTTCAACCATGGATCTGAAGAAAGTAAGTGCGAAGGACAGTGCTGAGAAGAAGAAGCAGATGATGTGCATTGAATTAAAGAAAGAAATTATCGAAAAACATGACCGAGGTGTGCGTGTGATCGACTTGGCGAAGCAGTACGAGCGCAGCACTTCCACGATCTGCACCATACTGGAGCAGACGGAGTCGATACAGGCTACAACTCCAGCCAAGGGCGTTAAAATAATGTCTAAACAGCGCACATCTATCCATGAAAATATGGAGAAGCTGCTAATGGTGTGGTTAACGGAGAAACAGCTCGCAGGAGATACCGTGACGAAGGCTACAATCTGCGAGAAGGCACGGGCTATTTATGCTGATTTGCTGCAGCAGACCCCAGGCACTTCAATGGACCAGGCGTCGGGCGAGCCGTTTAAAGCCAGTCGGGGCTGGTTCGAAAATTTTGAAAAGAGGACTGGCATTCACTCCGTTGTCAGACATGGTGAGGCAGCGGCGGATATAAAGGAAGGTGACATCAACGAGCTTATCGAGGAGCACTCCGAGGAACTGACAACCCAGGAGCTAAAGGGGCTACAGATGCAGCAGCACACGGAGGTTTTGCAGGAAACAGATGACACGGAGGAGGAGGAGGAGGAGGGGGAGGAGGAGGAGGAGGGAATGTGGGAGAAACTTTCAGACTTTATTCAAAAGAAACACCCAGAAAAAATTGCAACTGGGCGTGCGATGGAGCTATTTAATGACACTTGCCTAACTCATTTCAGAAATATTCTGAAAGGGAGGATGGAACAGATCTCATTGGACAGGTTTTTATCGAAAACTCCTGTAGATGAAAGTGATGAAAGCGTGGCGAAAAGGGCAAAAATCAGCAAATAAGATTCAGTTATTCAGTTCAGCCTTTCTCCTCCAACTCCATCAGCATCTTTAAGTCGTTTGATCTCCAAGGTAAATGCTGTACATTAAACTTAATAAAACAAGTTTATTGCACTACATTCTATTGTTCAGTATTGTGTTTTTATACAATATTCGTTATTTTTAAATACATTTTTCTTATTTAAAAACATTTAACAAAACAATTGCTTTGTGTTTTTTGGATGTCCGGAACGGATTAATGGCATTTCAATTCATTGTAATGGTGAAAATTGATTTGACATATGAGTAATTTGAGTTACGAGCTCCGTCACGGAACAAATTAAACTCGTAAGTCAAGGCCCCACTGTATATGGGCGTGGACAGTTTCGTAAGAATCAATTTTCAGATCAACTTCCTAGAGGAGGAGAAGGCTTGAGTCAGGGCACCTTCACCAACTTTACATATGGGGAGCCAACTTCCTACCCATCCAGACGCTTACTACTGAAAACTGTGCCAGGGCGTAGAAACCTCCAAAGCACCAACGTTCAACACACTGGAGCCTTGGCTGAGAAAGTGAATGAGTCCAACAACGAGGTGACAGTCACAGCCTTTTGTAACTGAGATGGTTCCAATGCTTGGCCTTCAACAAAATAAAAAGGGAACCTAGAGAGTGCTCACCTAGCTGATAATTAAAATAAAGCTGATGAAAGATAACTGTGTGATGTGGGTTATAATTCAGGAACTTAAAAAACTAGTCAATCTACTATATAACACAGTTCCCACTACTTCCATCTTCTTACCTATGTAAACAATAGCATTTGCATTTATAAAAACAAAACCATCCAACAAACAAAAGAGATAGAATTAATGATAAACCCCATCTCATCTAGCTATAAGTAATTTTTTAAAGTCCCATGGTCTCATTAAAAAAATGATGATGAATGTTGACTAATTACTTTTAACAAATATTTATGAAAATATACATTATATACATTTCATAATTTTTGTACTAAGAATAATGGTAAATGGCAATTCACTTCAGAAGAACTTTAAATCTTGTAGAATTGCATTGTCCCACTGTGGGCTGGTTCAAATGAAATGAGCTGTAAGTATAAAATACACACTAATTTTGGAAATTTTCTAAGAAAATAAGAATGCAAAATATCTCATTAAAATTTTTATTCTGATTTCATGTTGAAATGAAATTTTGGATGTACTGGATTACAATGTATTATAAAAATTAACTTCATCTGTTTCTTTCTACCTTTTTAATGAGATGAAAGGGACCAAAGTTTTGCAACCCTAGAGCTGACTTTTGGGATACTGACTTTAGTATTCAGAAAGGACATTTTGGTACGTTGTAATCAACCTAGTTGTTAATTACAGGAAAGGAGCAAAAGAAAGGCCAAACATTATAGGTGTGCCATTTGTGCAGATTTGCCAGGGCGCTGCAGTTTATCACTCCCCAGGGAATCACCAGTCTATCCCCCACAGACGGCTGGGGGAAGGGACTGGACAAGGGGAGAATAGACGCATGCCCAGTAAAGTCTGGGTGAAATAGGGAAGGTATTTGTCTGTCTATCACACCTGGGAACAGGTCATTGGCCAGAATGGGCATGGCCACAGCAAAAGCTCAAAATTTGAGATATTTAATCCCCAAAGCAAAGGAGTTTGCTCTCTTGGTTCCTCTTGGCTAATTCCTGGCTTGCAGGGCTCTGGCTCCTGCTTCCTGGCATTCCCCTGTGCGGCCCACGGCCATGTGGATCCCACACACAATGGACTAATGAACTGCAACTAGCCTGATGCTGAACTGGACCCAGCTGCAATATGGAATGGAAACTCTGCACACTGGCTTTCTCTTTCGCTCTACCAAATCCCCAACTACACTTCTTCCAGGACTGGATTAAGGGAAATGGGATGTTTGAAACACAGAGATGAAAGTCTATACAAATAAAAATCACTTATCCTCCTGTGCGAATCTCAGAAAATTCTTTTTCTTAAGATACTGTAAGGACTCCACCCCCAGCACAATAACAACTTGATTCTCCCCTTTTCCTGTCCATAAAATTCAGATGGAAAGACCTGCTGTAGGAAAGAAATCTTAGCTTACTCATCTTACCCTAATTTGAATTAAGTATGATGGATAGGAGGGCTCCAAGCAGGGGCCTGGTAACTAGATTACTCCTTGTGTCCCACCGATTCTGGGTTGCCTAGTAAGACTGTGCCTACAGCCTGGTCGGTGTGGCTCAGTGGTTGAGAATCAACCTATGAACCAGGAGTCACAGTTCCATTCCCAGTCAAGGCACATGCCCTCATTGCAGGTTCGATCCCCAGTATGGGGTGTGCAGGAGGCAGCCAATCAATGATTCTGTCTCATCATTGATGTTTCTATCTCTCTCATCCTCTCCCTTTCTTTCTGAAATCAATAAAAATGTATTTTTTAAAATGCACCGACGAAGCTTGTTCTGCTCTTCCTCAACTAGCTGTGAAATCTCAGATTCCTGCCCCCTTTCTCCTTTGTCCACAAAGACATATAAACTTCAACAGCCCAATGCATTGGGGTCATATTTCATGACAACCCCTGGCATGTACATCTGTAACAAACTTTGGACCTTTTCTCCTGTTAATCTGTCTTTGTTAATTTGATTATTGTAGGAAACAGGCCTCTGTGATCCATCTTCACTATGGACCACTTTCAGAGAAAACTAACAGCATGTGGCCAGTTGGTTACTGAAGTTTCCCAGGACAAAAAGGATGTAGGGAGGAGGGGAGAGGGTACAAGAACAAAGAACTGTATATGTGACCAGTAGCACATTTTCAAGGAAGACTTGCCACAGCTAAACAAAGGGAGGTGGAGATAACTAGAAAAGGCTTCAACTCATTTATTTTTAAATAACCCAATGGGAGACAATAGACCTAGGCAACGTATGGAGAAAACTGTTAACCCCATAGTACTCAACCAATGAGGAACTGGGGGAGGGACTCTCACACACTAGGAATAAAAAGCCTGTGATCATCGCTCCAAGTGTGTGCCTGTTCAACCAGACAACTGATCTTGCAAGACCGCATTAAAAGTCTTGTTTTCGCCATTCCTCTGTCTGAGTCCATTATTTGAATTTGCACAAGTGAGCGTTTCTCACAATTATTAACTGGGAAAAAGCATAAAACTATTTGTTTAGCCCTCACAAAGACTACTCAAAAGTTTTAAATTATATGTAAACTAGGGGCCCAGTGCATGAATTAGTGCACCTTTAAAGGAACTGTGGGCCTTGAGGATAAGGTGGGCACAGGGGCAGGTCTCGGCCCATCCTCCACGTCCCCGCCCAGCCCCTCCCGCCACAGCCCTTGGTCCCCTGTCTGCCAGCAGCCCCTCTCCCGCTGCTGCTGCTGCCGCCGCTCCTACACACTGACAGCACTGGCCCCACTCGCACCCGCTGAAGAGTGATTGGGGCCGGCACCAGCAGCGGGTGCGAGCAGGGCCAGTAATGTCAGCAGGTGCGAGTGGCAGCTGCTGCCCCAATCACCCCTCAGAAGCAGAGGGAGGTGAGGAAGCTCTCAGGAGCAATCGGGGCCAGAAGCCGCCGCTCACACCCGCTGATGGTGTGGAGCGATTGGGACCGGCTCCAGCACTGGCAGTGGGTGGGAGCGGGGCCGGCGCTGGCAGCAGGTGCGAGCGCTGGGCAGGACCGCGGCACACAGATGCGAAGAATTTTCAGTAACCACCAGAGGCTCGCCCCACCATGGTCTGGTGCCCCGGCTCACCTGCTCCACCATCCCACCGTGGCCGACACCCTCCATGTTTCACGCTCTGCCACCTGCTGCCAATGTCTGCCATGTTCCACGCACACCCCATGGTGGTCAGTGCACATCATAGCGACCGGTTGTTTGGTTGTTCCACTGTTCGGTCTATTTGCATAGTAGGGTTTTATATTTATATATCACATTATATTTCTACTGGAGGCCTGGAGATGAGATTCATGCACTGGTGGGGGGTGTGGCCTGCAGGGACTGGCCCGCTGTGGGAGCGCCATCTGAGCAGCTGCTCCCTGGTCCAGAATCTTCCATGGAGCCAGAGCACTCGCCTCTCCAGGGGACCCGATCGAGGCCGGGCCCCAGGACAATAGCACTGAGAGGCAGCGGAGTAGCTCTCAGTCCTGGGGCAGCCACAAACCCACCTCCCGGCTTCCAGGGTCAGCACTGTGAGCCTGGCGGCAGCACTGCACAGCCTGTGGGTGTCTGGTGGAGGCATCAGGGAGCGAGGAGGAGGAGCCTGGGGCAAGAAGACTATGATCACAGCCCAGGTTCCTGTCAGCCCGGGGTTCGCAGCAGGAGCAGCCGCTCATCCCGGTCAGCTGTGGTACTGCACTGACCACCAGGGGGCAGCTCCTGCGTTGATCGTCTGCCCCTTGGTGGTCAGTGTGCATCATAGCGACTGGTTGACCGGTTGTTCTGATGGTTCTACCATTTGGTCCCTGGGCTTTTATTATATAGGATTGGACAGAACTGCCATCGAACCTTATGGTCCAATGATATAAAAAATGATCCTAAATGTATATATTTCTACTTCATAGTAGTATTACAAGGAAGTCAATATGACTCTTAAGTATGAATGTAATAAAATTTTTAAAATCTTTGTTATTGGTCTATCAGAATTCATATTATCTGATAGATTTTCATTCCCAAAATGTAATTTTGTTCCCAATTACCTGCTAGAATTAAGTAACTGGGGGAAAATATTATTTACACTGATTTCCTCAGCTAAAATTTCCATTCTCTCCATATTGCCCTGGTTTCATGCTTTCAAAGTCTGCAAACTCAATCTTACGTTTCTCCCCCAGATATTTTAAAAGCACTTTATACAGATGGACATTGGAAAGTGGTTGATAACTGAAAGAAAAGCACACTACCTGGACAAGCACACTGCAGCAGAGCGATTGATTTGCCTCCAGGAGCAGCACACAGATCCAGAACCTTCTCTCCGTCCCTTAATTCAAGAGCCAGTACTGGGAGAACAGAGGCAGCATTCAGGAGATAGTATTTTTTTAGGTTTCCAATTTGGTGTCTTTCTGAAGGTATCCGGTGGGGAATTCTGCTAAGATAACACTTCAATGATTTAGGATAATAGGGTAAAGATCCTTGAAAGAGTGTGTGATAGCCCTTGAAATGTAAATCCTTTTCCAGTTCAAAAGGGTAATTGAATCGGTTAAGAAGAACAGCATGTTGCCAGCATGATGGAGATGTTAGTATATCCCTAGAAATACAAAAACAAAAGAATATTATTAAAAACACTAATACAATTTTATATTACTAATCTAGGAACTGTGGTCCTAGTTTTACATTTTACTTACCTGAGATTTTCAGAGCCACGATTACTGACTTTCCTTTAGACTCAGGCTCCGATATGACTCTACCCAGCACTTATAATCCTGTCTTTATTTAAATCTTTGACATTTTGTTCATCTTTGCTTTTTATATCAATTTTGGCCATTAAAATATTATTTATGTTGATTATAGATAAATGTTAGGTGCCCTTAAAATTCTGCAATGTTGAGGAATGCCTCGCTTGCCTCAGCTTAGTCCCTCCCCGCAGAATATCTTGCCAAAAAAAAAAAACAAAAACAAAAAACCATGGCCTGCATTTACATACCTCTAAAACCATCAAAATAGATTCTAGTCAATCATTCTTTGTACAAGGAAGTGTTTTTCTTAGAGACAAAATTTAAAACCTGAGACTATTAATATCAGAAGGAAAATTACTATCATTAAAGGATGTTTAAATTATGTGTTAAAATTTTCCTTATGAAGATAAGAGTATGGAAAGCTAACTACAGTGAACTGTACAGTAACAGAGTTAATGAAGTGATCAGGGGATGGCTGAAAAATCTCTTATGGATGGTGCAGGCTCTCACCCCTTCCCGCAGCAAATTTAACTTCCTAATGTTTTATTTAGTCCAACAGTTAGGTCTCTTGACAATCACAGGTTCTCATCAACTGGCAGATGATACAGCAGGAAATATTTAATTGATCTATGAGCTGACCTTTCTAGCTGAGTTATTTGGCAGCCTCATTAACCATCGTCAATTAAATAAATTCCAGCTGCTGCTCACCCTGGAGGTGTCCATGTGAGGAATGGCTGAATTGAAATGTAACACCTGTGACTTGAAGTGTGCCACGTGAATTTCCATCAGGAGCTTATTTGTAAGTCTGCTTTCTCCTTTTTATTATGATGGTGCATCATATGAGCCCTGTGCATCTGTTTCAGCATTCTAGAGGATGACAAACCCTTTCTTTAATAATGCGCTTCACAAACTTCAGCATGCATCCAGTGTCCGTAAAAGACTGCTGGGCGCTAATCCAGTAGGTCGTAGGTGGGACCTGAGAATTCGTATTTCTAATTAGGTCTCATATGATACTGATACTGCAATCCCAAGACCACTTTGGGAACCACTGCATTAAAATGAACCTCAAAGGGAAATCCGTGAATGCCACTAATGTAAATCTTATGTCAGTCCATCCTAATCTTAACTCTGCAAACAGGGTAAAAATCTACCCAAGGTTCTGAGTCATGTAGTAACAGGGAAATAATGATTAGAAACATAATTAATACAGACTGGAGTGGCTTGGCTTACATCACGTGTCCACCCCTTAACTGACAAGGGTAGAAAACTTCCAATTGGTTAATATCTGATGGGGCAAATCTCCATTCTTTTTTTTTTTTCTTCATAATTTCCAAATCTACTTTATGTTTATTCTTTCAGATGAACTTTAGAATCAGGTAGTCAGTTTAAAATAATTATAAAATATCTGTGCAGCTAGATAGTAACTTTGATTAGAATTATATTAAATACACTAAATTTGGGGAGAATTAACACCTTTATTGTATTCAGTACTTCCAAACCTAACCACAGTATTTATTCACCTTTCTTTCACATCCCTTAGTAAAGGTTATTAATCTTGCACAGTTCCTTTTAGCCTTATTGTATAAAAGAACTGTTAGCTTAGGAACACAACCGATTTTTGTACATCATCCACTATCTTGAAGGATGAGGAGGAATTCGCCATAGGACACAGTGAGAAAGGAAATTCCAGGGTGAAGGCAGCGGCACATGTCCAGGCACGAGGTTATGAAGGACAGTGCATTTTGGGAATTAAAAGCAGTCCATTGTGACTTGTGAAAGACAATTATATGGGTGAAATATAATATGATAAAGTTTTAAAACTGTACCTTATAAGTGATGGGAAGTCACTGGAAGAGTTTAGGGGGGAAGCTTGTTAGACTCAAAAACAAGTGCATATGGCAGAGGAAGGCAAGAATCTTCTGAAAGTATCTCTCATTCTTTAACACCACCATCAAAATAAATACATGTTGATGTATTTAGAACAAATACATTTTCTGATCCCTCCTAACTCACACCCAGCCCTACTGAAGTTCTAGAATTTCCTGTACCAAGTTTTCTTCAGTCTTTACCAGGTTCAATATAAAGTGTTCCCTCTGCCTAGAATGAACTCTCCTCTTTCACCCACTTGTAGCCTGGTTGGCTCTCCTACTCTCTACTGGAGGGCAATTCAGGCTTTATTTCCCCAGGGAAGGCTTTCTACCTACCCAATCCACCTCACCCAGATTATATTAACACATTGTATGCGGGAAACGTATTTATACGTTTTACTTACACGTTTTACGTTGACTGGTAGTAGAGCGCGGGACACGTATTAATACGTTTTTTATAGACTAGCGGTAGAATGCGGGTAACGTATAAATACATAAACTAAAGTTATCGTAAATCTACTGAACGTTGCCATTTGAGCAAAAAATTAGCAAAAATGGCCTGCGCCACTTGTTAGCGCACAATAAAAACTACCCGCAAACAATGTGTTAATAACTAGAGGCCCGGTGCACAAAAATTTGTGCACTCGGGGGTCCCTCAGCCCGGCCTGTGCCCTCTCGCAGTCTGGGACCCTTCTGGGGATGTCCACCTGCGGGCTTAGGCCTGATCCAAGCTGGCAGTCAGACATCAATCTGGCAGCCCAGGAGCCCTTGGGGAATGTCCACTTGCCAGCGGGGAGCAGGCTTAAGCTGCAGTCAGACATCCTTAACACTGCTGAGAAGGTGGGAGAGGCTCCCGCCACCACCGCTGTGCTGGCAGCCATCAGCCTGGCTTGTGGCTGAGCAGAGTTCCCCCTGTGGGAGCGCACTGACCACCAGAGGGCAGCTCCTGCATTGAGCGTCTGCCCCCTGGTGGTCAGTGTGTGTCACAGTCACCAGTTATTCCCAGTCGTTCTGCTGTTAGGGTCAATTTGCATATTACCCTTTTATTATATAGGATAGAGGCCTGGTGCACGGGTGGGGGCTGGCTGGTTTGCCCTGAAGGTTGTCCCAGATCACGGTGGGGACCCCACTGGGGTGCCTGGCCAGCCTGGGTAAGGGGCTGATGGCTGTTTTCAGGCTGGCCATGCCCCCTGGCAAACCAAGCGCCCAGCCTCTCCTTTTTTTCTTTTTTTTCTGGGATTTATCTTCTATAATTGAAACTTTGTAGCCTTGAGCGGAGCGCAGGGCTGGCCAGGGCAGGTGGGAAGCTTGGCTTCCTCCATTGCCGGGGGCAACCCAAGCCTCCTGCTCGCTCCAGCTCCGTGGCCGCCGCCATCTTAGTTGGGTTAATTTGCATACTCGCTTCTGATTGGCTTGTGGGCCTGAGCGTAGCAGAAGGATGGTTAATTTGCATGTTTCTCTTTTATTATATAGGATAATTAAGATTACTGGTCAGATGATTACAATGTGCATTCTGCATGCTTACCTCATTTAACCATCACAACTGTGGTTAGGTAACTGAGGCTTTCAGAAATTTGACATCTTACCCAAGAACACATTGCTATTAAAAAGTACCTAATCAAAATCTGGCTGGCTTCAAAGCTTAACAGAGGTGTGAGACTCTGGTACTGTAGCAATAATGTACACAACAGAAAGGAACAGAGAACTTTTACTCTAACCTTCACCTAGTGCAGTGATGGTGAACCTTTTGAGCTCGGTGTGTCAGCATTTTGAAAAACCCTAACTTAACTCTGGTGCCGTGTCACATACAGAAATTTTTTTACATTTGCAGCCATAGCAAAACAAAGACTTATATTTTTGATATTTATTTTATAGATTTAAATGCCACTTAACAAAGAAAAATCAACCAAAAAAAATGAGTTCGCGTGTCACCTCTTACACGCGTGTCATAGGTTCGCCATCACTGACCTAGTGCCTGTGGCCCCGCCTTCCTGCTACTGTCTCTAAAAAAAGGGAAGAACTTGACACATGCTGCAACAGGACCAACTCAGTGAAAATATTGCTCAGGCTGCTCAGGTTGGTGCTTCCTAGCCCTGAGAAAGCAAACTGGCATATTAATGTGGGTCTCAGCTACCCCGTCACACACACCCCCCCACCCACTCCCTGCAGGTGAACTCCCCTCCCCCCAATACAGACAGGCACACACCCTCCAGTGCTTGAACTGGAGGATAACAACCTGGGGCTGGCAGGACGGAGGCTACTCAAGTCTAAAGCTCTGATGGATGGGCTAGCAGTCCAACAGATAGCAGAGTGAGTACACATTAGAAGAGTCAAGACAACGCTGGCCAGGTGCCATACTCCAGGCCTCCTCCCAAGATCCACGAGGAGGAGACTGAAGCTGCTCCACACACTCACTGATCTCCAAAGCCAGAAGTTCAAGTACACCCGCAGCCAGCAGAGCTGGGACCCAAAACGTCAGTGGCTGTCAACTGCTAGGACATTCACTGATATCATTGTAATAACAACGCTGTACCTCTGGTACATTTTCAGTTGACATCAAAATCTTCACCATATGTTCAAGAATGTGATTTCTAGTATACTGTAAAAAAACTGACATTTAAAATGTTATATTACTTTTTCAAGTGTATCCCATAGAACCTAAATATCAGAGTGATTTTGAAACCCATTATTGTCCATTTAAACTTCATGGACTATTCTTGAACAGATGAAAATTTTACACTGTTCATTTTTCTCTTTTACTTACATTCTATTTTCCTATATAACTTTATCCTAAAATATTACTGTGCTTTATATCTTTTTTTACTATCCTATACTTCTTTGACACACACACATACACACACACATATGTATATACTAAATTTGCTTTCACTGTGGCCTTAAATCTCTAAATGTTAAAATGGTAACTTTTGGATTCAGTTATAAATATAATTATTAACACTAGTTGATCAAAATAACATCACAAATTTGATAATTATTCAACATAAAAAGGAAAGGCTGATAGAAAACGAATCTCTTAATGAGATTAGTGTTTGTTTTTTCATATATCCAGGGATAAATATACCTGGTGCTATGATTCAGATATTGAACATCAACTTTAGCTCTATTTTGTGATTTTATAAGGGCAGAGAAAAAGCCTCACTTAAATAAGTGGGTGAGAATTAAATACATTTATTATAGCAATGTCTCCCTTTTGTTAAAATTTTTTCTAAGTTATATTCCCAAATAACTTATTATCATCAAAAATATTTTAACCCTAGCCGGTTTTGCTCAGTGGATAGTGTCAGCCTGTGGACTGAAGGGTCCCAGGTTCAATTCCAGCCAAGGGCACATGCCTGGCTTGCGGGATCAACCCCCAGTAGGGGGCGTGCAGGAGTCAGCCAATCAATGATTCTGTCTCATCATTGGTGTTTCTATCTCTCTCTCCCTCTCCCTTCCTCTCTGAAATCAATAAAAATAAATTATTTTTAAAAAGGTCTTTAAAAATATTTTAAATGACCTGTTAGCTGAGAGGGAAAACAATGGAACCTACCTGACCGGTCAAAGAACTTTAGTCATAAGTCACTTACTTTCTAAACCAGGGGTGGGCAAACTTTTTGAGTCCAGGGCCACAATGGGTTCTTAAACTGGACCGGAGGGCCGGAACAAAAGCATGGATGGAGTGTTTGTGTGAACTAATATAAATTCAAAGTAAACATCATTACATAAAAGGGTACGGTACGGTCTTTTTTTTTTTTAGTTTTATTCATTTCAAATGGCCGGATCTGGCCCGCAGGCCGTAGTTTGCCCACGGCTGTTCTAAACCCTTACAACGACATTCCAGTAGACTGGCCTATAGAGGTTCTGACACTCAGAGGAATACAATGCAGAAGAGTCAATCTTTGTAAAAAAGGAGAAAGACAATTATATAAGGACAGGCTGGGAAAGAATATTACCCCTTAGGCACATAGACAGCAGAGTAATTTTCTGAAAAATTATGTGGCAGTTGAGGATATGAAAGTTGACTGTTATAATTTGATTGGGCCTACATATTCCTTAAAAAATTGCATAGTGTATTATTTGCACAATTTTTGTCATTTAATAACACGATTTTCATTCAATTTTTCTGTGACTTTATTCTTTTACTCTTCTATTATCCATTGTAGCTTCCTAAATGAGAACATTTTATATATAATGTTTTATCTAAAAATTGCTAAGCACAATTGGTATCACCCTCTAGATTACAAAACCAATTCACTTTTCATTGTTAAAAAAAGAAATCCCTGCCCTGGCTGGTGTGGCTCCATTGGTTGGAGCATTGTCCTGTATACCCCATCAGGGTACATACCCAGGTTGCTGGTTCAGTTCCTGGTCCGGGCTTGTACAGGAGGCAACCAATCGATGTTTCTCCCTCTCTCCCTTCCTTTCTCTAAAATCAGTAAAAAATTTTAAGAAGACACAATGGAATACTATGCAGTAGTAAAAGAAGGAACTCTTACCATCTGCAGCAGCATGGATAGACCTGGAGAATATTATGTTAGGCGAAATAAGCCAGTCAGAGAAAGGTAAGTATCACATTATCTCACTCATATGTGGAATCTAATGAACAAAATAGATCCAGAGACAGAGAACCATGAATCAGACTGATGAGTTTCTATGGGGGTCTGGGAGGATAGAGATTAACGGGGAACCTGTATGCATATATGCAGAGCCCATGGACACAGACAATAGTGTGATGAAGGCTTTAAAGGGGTGGGTGTAGGGAGGAGGGGGTCAATGGGAACTAGGAAAGAAAAAAAAAGTTGTTAGAAGAAAACATTATTTAGTATAATTAAAGAAAATAAAAAATTCCTAATAGAAGCAGTTCACTTAAATGATACAACTGCCTTATCAAAGTACACTTCAGGTCATATATATCGAAAAGGGCCAATGTTGATATAAAACTCGCTTTCGGGCCATTTCCTATGAAGAGATGTTGCATTTGCAGAATGCCTGGTATGACAAGTCCAAATGCACTTCACAGGTGTCACAAGGTCTTACAATCTTCATGCTTCATGAAAATCTTCTAAGATTTCTCTAATGGTTGTGTTTATTCTTATTCATTTACTTTCAAGTTCAAATCAAATCTCAGAAATCTGAACCAGAGGGGAAATTGGAGATGATTTCATCTTTTCCCTTCCAACTCATTTTCAGAGATGATTTATTGAGACCCAGGAAAGTCTGGTGATAGGACCAGTGTCTTCATCCAGGTGATGAAAGGACCAAGACTGATTGAAACCCTGGTTGCATGCCTCACTGTCCATCGGTGTTGCTCTCACTATGCCACTTGATCAATGATCTTGCATGGCGCCCTGACAACTTCTTTGGAATTTCATACTCTCAATAGCCACCTGAGTGCACTGCATCTGGCCATTTAAAGAGCACGTTAAAAAAGAAACAGGAATATGTTCATGGAATTCAGAACTAGCCATGCTTTGTCTAAGTCACAGAACTATTTTAAGGATCAACTGACATAAAGTAGGTAAACTGTTAAAACAGCAGGTTTTGTAAACTAATGAATGATACATATGTAAGAAATGTTCAAGGTCATAAAACCTAAAACATAACTATTGAGAGTTTCTTAAAGAAAAACCTATACGTCTTGTCAAAAATGTAGGTATGCCACAAAATATCTATGCCAAATTTTACCCACAAAGAAGTTGATTGGATACATTTTAAAGACATATTAAATATATATGTTAGGTGTAATCTTATAAAAATACTAGGGGCCCGGTGCACGAAATTCGTGCACTGTGTGTGTGTGTGTGTGTGTGTGTGTGTGTGTGTGTGTGGAGGGGAGTGTCCCTCAGCCCAGCCTGTCCCCTCTCACATACTGTGAGCCCTCAGGCGTTGACCCCCATCACCTTCCAATCGCAGGATCAGCCCCTTGCCTAGCCTGACGCCTGGGCCAGAGGCGTCAGGCCTGGGCAGGGGACCCTCATTTCCCCCCATCACTGGTTCTGCCCCCAGCCCAGGCCTGTTGCCTCTGGCCCAGGCGTCAGGCCTGGGCAGGGGACCCCCAGACCCCTCTGATGGCTGGCTCTGCCCCTTGCCCAGGCCTGACGCCTCCACCAGAGGTGACAAGCTTGGACAGGGGACCCCCATCTCCCCCCGATCACTGGCTCTGGCCCCCGCCCAGGCCTGATGCCTCGGCCAGAGGAGTTGACCCTCATCACCCTCCAATCACCAATCACCGGATCGGCCCCTTGACCAGGCCTGAGGCCTCCGGCAGAGGTGTCAGGCCTGGGCAGGGGACCCCCAGCTCCCCGCGGTTGCAGGCTCTGCCCCTGCCCAGGCCTAACGCCTCTGGCCTAGGTGTCCGGCCCGGGCAGCGGGGACCCGCAGCTGCAGCGGCCCCACGATTGTGGGCTTCGCTTTAGGCCCACGCAAGGGACCCCTAGCTCCCGGGACTGCCAGCTTCGACCGTGCCCAGCTCCCATCGCTGGCTCCACCCCTACTTCCTGCTATCACTGGCCAGGGCGGAAAAGGCACCTGATTCTCCGATCATGGCTGGGGGGCAGGGCAAAGGCGGCCCCAGGGCCGCCTTTGCCCTGCCCCCCAGCTCTTAGCTCCCCCCTGGGTTTCCGATCACTGTCAGTGGCAGGGGGCTTCTTCCTGCTTTCCCTTTCGCCTCCCTGCATTGTGCCTACATATGCAAATTAACCGCCATCTTGTTGGCAGTTAACTGCCAATCTTAGTTGGCAGTTAATTTGCATATAGCCCTGATTAGCCAATGAAAAGGGTATCGCCGTACGCCAATTACCATTTTTCTCTTTTATTAGTGTAGATAACTGAGATGGAAATAAACCTGAAATTCAGCAAAAATGTAACCAACATTTGTAGAACTTTTGCTGCTTTCTAAAACTGTACCAAAATGTTAATTCTAAGAGTAAAAGGTTAAATAAAATCATAATTTCATATTTTCATTTAATTAAAAAAATACATTTTAAATTTAAAAAGAAAAACAATTTTTTTAAAAATTCCTTTTGTTTCCACGAGAGGGCGCTCATTCCCTCACTTTTAAAGTCTGGTTTAGAAATGAATAAATCAATTCATGCCAGTACACCTACGTATGTTTTCCCGCCATTTCATTTTTATTCTTCAAAAATTCTAATGATGAGAATTTCCTCCTACTCTTTCTTGGCACTGTTTCCTCCTTGTCTCTCATACAAGGGCAATCTATGTCCATATTTGTTACCACAGCACCTCAGATAAGAAGTCCTGAGTGAAGGTTTGTTTCTGGTGGCAAGAGTGAAAACACTGCACAAAAGGAGTCGCATCTGTGAGGAAAAGGTGGGTATACTCCAAGACTGGACTACAGACTCTCACAGCAGCACGTCAGGTAGAAGAAAAAGCACAGACTTTCGAGTCACAGGTGTTGACTGGCCATAAACTGAGACACCTGGCAATTTTTCTAACCTCTGACTAAGAGGGGCTGAAAGTTACTATCTCCCAGTGATTTGCACGGATTAATGTTGAAACTGTACATAGAGCCAACATAAGGACAAAACAGAAACCAAGCTACTAGTCATTTCTGCTTCCCCCAGCTAGCTCACTCCACTCCACGCCCGCCCCCTTCAGATTCTGGTAATGCAATCTGGTTATATAATAGTTTCCCCTCTAAATGTGAACTATGTGAATGCTGGGTTAGTGCAGACAGTATCCAAATAAAAATATTTACAGACAGGCCAGGCTTAACAGAGGCTTCCCCCCCCCCCCCCCCGAAGCTTTCTACAAAGTGCCCACAAAATTCCCAAAGTTCATAACATTTCCAATTAATCCTCCCCTCATATATACTTGAGGGCAGAATATATAATCCATCATTGTATCCCCAGTGCTTAGCAAAATGCCTGGTATACAAACACTGCCTAAATTGTGAATAAGTAGATGACCTGCCCAAATCTTAAGGTATTGGTTCTTAAAGACCCTCCCTTGGCAGGGAAGAGACAGCAAGTTACTAAATTCTGACAATTCAATCTTGAAAGAACTGCAACAGTTGTGTCAATAAATTGCAATGGAAACACGAAGGGCAGAACTAATTTTGCCAAGGGTATATGAGACACCTTGATGGAGAACTGGTTATAATCACAGTAACAATAATAAAAAGAACACTAATATATATCAAGGGCATATCATATGTCAGATACTATTCTAAGCCATATATATTTTTTTTCATTTTACCTTCCCAAATAACTATATGAAATAGGTACTATTTTTTCCCACTGTACAGACAAGAATGGTGAGGCACAGGGATGTTAAGTCTCTTAGCTAAGTCATATGCTGTAATATTTGAACCCACACTTTAACCACTGTACAGAGGAAGAAGGGAGCTCATTCCTGACAGAGGGAAAAGGACTTAAAGGATAAAAGTCCCGCCGAAACCGGTTTGGCTCAGTGGATCCACTGAAGCGTCGGCCTGCGGACTGAAAGGTCCCAGGTTCGATTCCGGTCAAGGGCATGTACCTGGGTTGCAGGCACATCCCCAGTGGGGGATGTGCAGGAGGCAGCTGATCGATGTTTCTCTCTCATCGATGTTTCTGGCTCTCTAGCTCTCTCCCTTCCTCTCTGTAAAAAAATCAATAAAATTAAAAAAAATTTTAAAAAGATGGTAAATTTAAAAAAAAAAAAAAAAAGGATAAAGGACCCTGTCTAGTCATGATCAATATTTAGTCTTAACATTGCAAACAGCAGGGGAGCAAAGGAGGCTGTACTCTAGTAGTGACACAATGCAGTATGGTCCATTAAGAAACAGTTTGACAGAGTGGATAAGACACAACCGCAAAGCTCTTCCAAATGTGAGCTGTATCTCATTGGGCAAGTTACTTAAGCTCTGTGTGCCTCAGCTTTCCTATCTGTAAAATGGAAATAATCATAACTACCTCAGAATTCTGTACAAAGGATTATATTACTATGTATAAAGTGATAAGGACACTGCTTGGCATGTAGTACTTGCTAAAATAAGCAAGCAGATGAATACTACAAGTGGGAGACGATGCTGGGGGCTGTTGTAATATGCCAGGTAAGAAATGATGAAGACCTAAGTAAGCAGTAACAGTGGAGACAAAGGGAGATCCAAATAAGAAATTTCTCAGGTAGAACAAAAGTATTTGGTGGGCATTTAGACTTGGATGGGGCTGGCTAGTGGTGTGTGGTAGTACCTAGGGCAGTGATGGCGAACCTTTTGAGCTCCGCGTGTCAGCATTTTGAAAAACCCTAACTTAACTCTGGTGCCGTGTCACATATAGAAATTTTTTGATATTTGCAACTATAGTAAAACAAAGACTTATATTTTTGATATTTATTTTATATATTTAAATGCCATTTAACAAAGAAAAATCAACCAAAAAAATGAGTTCACATGTCACCTCTGACACGCATGTCATAGGTTCGCCATCACTGACCTAGGGGAATCTCCAAGACCACCCTAACCTCTGACACCAACTATAAGATCAGGGTCCCCACGACCACTTTCAGGTTTACTTGTTAGCTAGGAGGACACACAGAACTCACTGTTATACTCACGCTTATGGTTATGCTTTATTACAGCAAAAAGATATGGATTAAAATCAGTCAAGGTAAGAGATGCATGATGCAGAGGGCAGAAAATTTCAAAGCATGAAGCTTCCAGTGGCAAGCTTGTGAAACATGGGTAAGGATAACTTTTCCTTGCCACAATGTGTGATAATACGCATAGGAGTACTGCAACTATGGAGGCTCACCAGAGCCTCAGTGTCTACCTTTTATTTTGCCTCAGCCATATAAAGATGATAGACAGCCTTATGTGGCTGACTGCTGGCCCCTCCAGAGGTTGGAGATCAAAGGTCACAGGCCAAGCTGATGCTGTGGCCCAGAGCCCCCACCATAGATCATATTGTCAGACTTTACTGTGTGACTTAAGCCTCCAGGAAAACAGACACTCTGAGGCAGGGGATGGCAAGGACTGAGACCACCTCTAAGGACCTGAGGGAAAATGCCAGGCCTGTTTTTGAGTAAAGGTCATTCTTTACTGCAAAGGCAGTGAAGGTGTGAAAAAGAGAGGAAACTAGATGGATGCGATGCCTTCAACTGAGTATGCACGTAGCAAATACAAAATAGAATTGGAAAGGAAAAATAATAATATGCTTTTGAGTTTGCTTGGCATAAAACTAAGTGAAGTTACCAGAAAACACCTAGAAGTACAGGACTGAAGCCTGGGAAGGACTGGGTAGCTTGAAATGACGGCTTAGTGAGGGAAGTTTATAGACATGCCACGAGGGGCCTCACTGAAGGAGAACATGCCGGCAACAGGTAGAGCAGAAACAGAACCAGGGTAAACTCCAACTGATAGGGTTGCTCAGAAGCTGACTGTGCAAGAGTGTTCATTACAAAACAATAAAATTAAAATAAATACTAAATCTTCTCCTCTGCCACAGGAAACTGAAAATACTGAGCAAATTACTTTCTAGGTAGGACTAAAATACCCTCGCCTTTCCCTGGAAGTAGACTGCAAACTAGACTGTACACAACATTATGTCTTGCAAATAAACCATCAAGAAACAAAAATATTTTTTTCTTCCCCCATGCTATTTTTCATGCTCAGACTACTTTCTAAGCTGAGAAAGCCTTTATTTCGCCTATGGCAAATTTAGCACATGTTTATGCAAAACTTAAATTACCATGAAAACCCAACAAAAAGGTAGATGAAGCAGAAGGCACAGCTAATTAAATGGATTTGAGGTTCACTGCTCATTTTGTTTAGGGTCAAGTAATACTTTATAAATTTGTCTGAGCATATTAAATTCAAAAATAACTCATTACAGGGTATGGGCAGCCAGATTACTATAAAGTCTGCAGACAATATAACTCCTGAAACCTGTGGTTTTTAAAAAAACCATCCATGTATGTATAATTACATCACAGGTAGGAGAAGCATACAGAATAGAAGTTGGCAGTGGGAGTTCCTGAGTCAGAGCCTGGACGGAAATCTCAGCTCTGTCACTTACTAGGTGGATGAACTTAGGAAAGTTACTGAAACTCCATCCAGTTTCCTCAGGCTGGAAAATGGGAAACAAACCTCCTACGTTCATTCTGAGGACCACAGTTCGTGTTGGGCAGCACGTAATAGCATGCAACAGGAGTTTGGTTACTTGGTTCAATACACTGCATACTGAAAACCTCATGAATTGACTGTTCACTTCACTATCCATTCTTTCTCATTTATTCTCTGTGACAGAAAATATCCATTTTAAAAACTAGTTTTGAAATAAAAAGCCCAAAAATAAAGTACATTTTCCTATCACAGTACTTACAAGTTATAAAACCTGCTTAATTTGTCCTAAAATTATCTCACAATCACCTCAGACTTAATCTCTTTGTTTTAAAAAGTGCTTTAAACTTCCTTTGTATAGAAGGAACTGCTATTGAGTTGACCCAAGAAGAGATGACTAAGACAGCCACCTGATCAAGTTCCAGATATTATCTACAGCTGCGTCACTTTTCTTCCCTGAGCAGAATGCACCAGGTTTTTGTCCCTAACTGCACAAGCAATGCTCTCTTCCCTCCGTCTGAAATGTCTGGCTCCTTTTGCCAAGGTAACTACAGACAGTCCTCGGGTTACGTCGGACTCGACGTGCGTCCTTTCGTGGTTACATTGCCATCTCCCATCATTTTGACGTATGTACATTCGTGCTTTATGTTTTTTATTACTTATTTACCACAAGTAAAGGTCAGGAATTATCTTTCTTTTAAATTTTTTTTACGGTTTCACGCATTACTGCTGTGTATGTGCTCCACGTGAGTGACGCAGGTGCTTATGTAGGTGGGTTCAACTGACAGCGAAAATCGCGCTACGTTGGCCTTGGGAATGGATCTCTGACGTACCCCAAGGGCCTACGGTACATAAGTCACCGAGACCTGACTGCTCCTCGGGCCTTGGCTGGCGCCGTCCGATCAGCCCGGGTCCTCGGCCTATTTCCACCAGGATGCTTACGGAATTAGAGGTTTACACAGCTTTAACCACCCCCTCCCCGTGACCACGGACTAAAAGCGCAGTGAGCACAGGGACTGTCCTGCTCTTTGCTCCCACAGGGCACGGTGTGCGAGGAGCTCAGTATGAAGAGCCCAGAGAGTAACATTCCGAAAAAGGAAAAACGCACTAAACATACAAATCAGGCTTCCCTCACTTACTTCCACGGGTTCAATGAGTATCTGTTTCCTGTGATACATTTAAGGAATCTGTGTCTATCTGTGTGCGCAAGCTCCCAACTGTGTTCAAAACATCGCTGCCATACGGAGGGAAGAAATAACATTGCCAAAAAAAAACAAAAAAACTTTTAACGATGATAAAGCAGTGCTGGCTTTAAAGATGTGCTGTATTATCTTCTGGATTTCAGAAACAGGTCAAACATCCTCAAAAGCTTAAAAGGGATTTCTGTTACAGTATGGTTAATTTTGTCAAATGGGTGGGCATGCCTGTGCCAAAGATCAAAGCAACTGTTGAAGGCACGGGCGTAACAACTAGTGTTTGCTGCCACCGCAGCTTTGACCTCCCTGACCGTGTCCCTGTGACTTCTCCTCCTCCTGGCTCGTCCCTTCGGCAGCCTCGGGAGGCATCGCAGCCAAGGTTGGACCCCTCTTTCATCCTCACAGCGCCCCCCCTCCCCTCGACGGCTCCCTCCTTATTCTCTGGCAAGGAACTGATAATTCAGAGGTGAATGTGACTAACCTTGCTGCGCTCCAGGCCTCTCCAAGTTCTCTGGAATACTGTGCGTCAAAATGGTCCAGTACCACTTTGCAAAGCTGTTTGGCAAGCTTCTTCCTCTCTGGTTTTGCTGTCAGCTATGGTGATAAGAAAAAGTTGCTGACACACCTTCGATACTACAAATTTACTGAGCCTCCACATTAGCAGTCTTTTTTCTTAAGGGCACTTCAGATAATTACCAGTTCTTGCAATGGGAGCAGTACCTCACACACGAGCAAACTGTACTACCGTGCTCTGCCTACTGATTTTAAAAAGTGTTTCTCCAGCCGACTGGCTCCGATGTACAGCAAGGCAAAAGCAGAGTCTAGCGCTGTTAACACAGAGAGCCAACGGAGCTAAGTCATTTTAGACGTTAACATTAGGGGGGACTGGGTGAAACGCATATGGAAAGTCTGTACTATCTTTGGAACTTTTTGGTAAATGTAGTTATTCCGAAATAAAGTTCATTTAGAAGAAAAGTCACTGGTTTCCTCGGAGACTTCCTTGCAATTCTGTTTCATTTACGCGTCCAGGAAAGGCTTACGGAGGGACTAAGTAGCCGGCACACTGCGCTCCCAGGCTGAGCGGGCCGGAGGGCGCCCGCCCCCGAGGAGCCGCCATCAGCTCAGCCGAGGGCGCAGGTCCTGCAGCCCGCGCGCGGGGAGCACAGGTTACCTGCGGCGGAGGTGCGTCTTGGACGAACACCACGGGCAGCGCTCACGAGCTAGCCTTCTGGACAGTGAAACCAGAGAAACCCGGGGATCCCTCCAGTTCCCCGATCCCTGCGCCCTCCGGCCCCGCCCAGGCCCTTCCATAAGCGTCCGGCCCCACCCTCACCCGGGCCAGCATCATCCCGCCAGGCGATGCCAAACAAGAGGTCTCCACCGTCCGGCATCTAAAGCACCAGGGAACCAAAAGCGCCCGGCTTCGGCGTTTCGCCGGAATTCCCTTCCTTGCCGTACTTTCAACTTCTCGCGAGATACTGCTTTGCCAGCGTTATCGAAACCTCGCCAAAGTGGTGTAGGTCCCGCGAGAGGCACTCGCGGAGTTCCTTCCAACCGTGGCTGGAGGAGGCGGGGCCTACCCCTGGGGGCGTGGCCGGGGCCCTGGGCGGACCCGCCTTAGAACTCCGGCCGCGCGCTGAGCCGGCATTTTTTATGCTCTTGAGGCTCCGTAAAAATTGTTTTTAAATGTTCTCAGAGGCGAAGCTAGTTGCCGAATCAATCTACCGAATCTCATGTCGTCTCTTTAGCCCAGCTACGCAGAACTCAGGATAAAAGGATGGATAAGGTGAAAGAGAAATGTCACATTTCCTAGAGATGGCCCATGGGGTAATCTTTTTCTTTTAATGAGGGTTACATGATCGAATTGATTAAAATAAACAAGTAGAGCGCTTAGCGCAAAGGCTAGGAATCAGTACACGCTCGAATGTTAGCTGCTGCTGTGCATTATTTTCACTATCATGATTTTTATGATTATCACGTTCTGATACCAAATGCCTGAAGTTCAAAATGACCCACACACGGCCCCCTCCCCCTGTGCTAGGCGCGGCGTTACCCGCTCTCAGGTGAGGGGCTGCAGTTCGTTCTTTAAATGCTACTTTTCAGGTGCTCCCTTGTAACAGCAATCAGCAGCCTAACAGAAAAAACTAGTGCTTAATGTGATCCCTGATATTTAATGAGCATCATGATTTTGAGACCCTTGACACTCAAAGTATCAGTGTAGGTGTGTAGGCTATAGGTGCAAATCTTAGGACCATGTAAACAGGTAAATGTTATTACCACTAATGTGATTTGAAACTTTATTTATTTAAACAAGTTCTCCAGGAATCTAAATATAAATTTAGATTTGGTGTGAAATAATATGTAGTATTAAGAAGTGAAATGAGCACTGTGAATATGCTTAAACTACAAAGCATATTCACTTTCTAGAATACAGCATCTTAATAAGTTACTACTAAACAGAAAAGTATTTTTTACAATCTTAAGCAATTTTATTGTGAAGTCATTTATCTAAGAAATGTTTCAGAATAAGTATACTTCATAGACTCTCTCCTATACTGTTTATGGATATTCATATTTACATAAGACATCTCTCCAAAAACTTCATGTTTATATAGAGGTTTATGTGTCAAAAAGTAAAGATAGACTTTATAGTAAAACGATCTGACATGAAGAGAACATTAAGCCTGGCCGGTTTGGCTCAGTGGATAGAGCGTCAGCCTGAGAACTGAAAGGTCCCAGGTTCCATTCGGTTCAGGGCACATGCCCAGGTTGTGAGCTCGATCCCCAGTGGGGAACTTGCAGGAGGCAGCCGATCCATGATTCTCTCTCATCGTGGATGTTTCTATCTCTCCCTCTTCCTTCCTCTCTGAAATAAATAAAAATATTTTTTTTAAAAAGAACATTAAGATGGCAGAATAACACAGGAGACACCTGCCATCAAAGCAGGAGAACCTCGCATAGTTACAGGCACTTGGACTTGGACTTCAGGTGAGCAGCTAGTTAGCCGAGGCTCTCAATTTATGCTAACAAAGCCATGTGTACAAATCCCAGCAGACAACCCACTGGGACTGGGAAGTAAATGTAATAACTTGTATTTTAATTTTATCTAATCTTTAAAAAATGTTTAGGGGGATATATGTATGAAGTACAATAGACCACCGCATATAACTATTACCGGCTGAAACGTACCCCTCAAAATTCAGATGTTGAAGCCCTTAACTCCCAGTCCCTCAGGATGTGACATATTTGGAAAAGTGTCTTTCCAGAGATGATTAAGTTAAAAGGGGGTCGTTAGGGTGGATCTGACTAGAGTCCTTATAAAAAGAGGAAATTTGGACACGAGGGGAGAACCTACACAGAGACGAGGCCATGTGAAGACACAGGGAGGAGGCCATCTGTGAGCCAAGGAAGAGAGATTCCAGAAGAAACCATCCCTACGCCTTGACCTGGCATTCCAGACTTCAGAATTATGAGAAAATAAATTGCAGTTATTGAAGTCACCCAGTCTACTCAAAATGCTTACTGAAAGGGATGCATTATTATAAAATTTGAAGACCACTGGTTCATTCCCTAACTCATATATTCTGTTTCCTCATCAGCACACAGAAGAAATTTACAACTCAGGTTCTAAACATGCAAATGATTTTTGTCCTGATTTTCCTTTAATTATAAGCTAATCCCCTTATTAAAGGAAATTCATTTATGATTTCCTATTTTTTTCTCAAAAGAGGGCTTCTAGTCTTCTGTTTCCACAAAGCTATAGGATTATCACTATTTTGTTAATTTATACATTTTAATATGCATTTTGAAATATCTGAATTTTTTGTTCTTTGGATGAGCTGGACTATGTATATTTTTTCTTTTTTTGGACTCTATTTCTTGGTAAATTAAATAGTCATTATTAACAGAATTTGATTTGCAACATAAACTCCTCTTATAGAAAAACTTATAGCAAAAGGTATTACAATTTATAAGTTACAGCTTCAGTTTCAGTTTTGATAAATTTTTGCTACCTGGAAGCATTGGTTTCTTTAGTGTGGAATGGGAGAAATTGAATAATATAAATAGCTTGGCATATAGAACCAAGTAAACTAAAATACTGTCTTAGTAAAAGAACACTTAGTAAGAAATCAACTGCAAATATACTGACTGGCATATTCTACAGTTGAATGTCTCTGGGCTACTGACAGGAAGTTTTACATATTAAGTGAATTCTATATAGTCCTTCATATGATACTTAAATGAGTATTTAATTTTAAACTTGCATAAAAATTTCAAATTTTCTTTCCTATTATAAAAGTAAGCAAAATTATAAAAATTAGTTTGAAAATTTGAGGAAAAACACAACCAATAACTCTAAAACAGATACTATTAGCATTTTGCAACACTTCTTTCTAATGTTGTTTCCATACTGTTTTATAATTGAAATCAATTATATACAATACTAGAGGCCTGGCGTATGAAATTCCTGCACTGGAGTGGGGGGTGTCCCTCAGCCGAGCCTGCGCCCTCTCGCAGTCTGGGGCTCTTGCAGTCGGGGACCCCTCGCTCCTTACCTCCCACCTGCAGCAGAGGCGGGAGAGGCTCCTGCCACTGCCACTGAGCTCGCCAGCTGTGAGCCTGGCTTCTGGCTGAGCGGTGCTCCCCCTGTGGGAGCACACTGACCACCAGGGGGCAGCTCCTGTGTTGAGTGTCTGTCCCCTGGTGGTCAGTGCAAGTCATAATGACTGATCATTCCGACAGCCGTTCTGCCATTCAGTCAATTTGCTTATTAGGGTTTTATTATATAAGATTGTACATGTTATTTATGCATTTTACATATAAAGGCATATAGAATTATCTTTCATATAAGTAAAAACATATCTTTTGGTCAGTAGCTTTAACTTAACAAATGACAGACATCAAATCATAGAGAATCATAAGATGATTTTTAACTGTCTTTAAATTATTTCCCACATATATGAAACCTTTTGCAAATTTTTTCCATGTAAAATAGCAAAAAAAATTTTAATCTATTGACTAAAATGTCTTTCAACAATTATATTTTAAAAGCTTTCTATTATTTTATTATCTCAAAGAAATAATTTAAATTTATCAAATGATAAGAAAAAACATCATACTAATATAAATTATGTTTATTGTTGAAATTGCCATAATTTATGATATGTTAATAAAAATGCAGCATATAACAAAATAGACATTTAACTGTTAAAAGCCACCTGGATTTACAAAACTTCTTTTAAAGTATTTTCAGAATCCTTTAAGAATACAAATTAATTTTTGAGATATATAAAACATGAATTCTGCTTCATTAAATATTTAATTTCAAAATTATTTTAATTAAATGGGCTCAGTGATTATTGTATACTACAGTAACCACAAATTTAAAAAAAACATTTATTCTCAAATTAGATGAATTTTAAAAAGATGGCAAAAGTATGAGTTTAGTTTTTTTTAAAATGAAGAAATGTAAATGTTACAAAAGAAACCAAGAAGATATACAAATGAGTTTTTTCTCTAAAATCCAGTTCAAAATTTTTATCTGTCTCCTTGTGTTGATTTTCCTTACATTTCAGCTGCCTATCACATTTAGGTTGTTACGAATTTTATATCTGAAGTAGAATGCTAGGTGGGTTCCATATACAAAACTCAAAAAAGCTGACTCGAGTAATAAGTGACCTGATTAATGAAAGTTCAGGAAGTTTAAAATGCAAATAAATGGTGATGCTCTCAAGTAAAACTTTCAAATAATCACACTAAACTGCCTTCAACATACTTCTCATATTATTGTCAGTACAAGTTACCAAGTTAACCAATTTTGACAAGGTTATATAGGAATCATACCGTTTGTAGTATTTTTATCGTGACAGAAATATGTGCTTTCAATTAAATGCAACATTATGAATCTACTCCTCAAAACATACATCTAAAAGCCAGACAAATAAAGAATCCTATAGATGCCATACTTCTGTGCAAGAGAAATGCTATTATTTTAAAATGAGAAATTATTTTGGAATCATTTATTTATAAAATTATTTTGGAATTGTTTCTTCATTCTTGCTTTAGTACCCAAGTATATCCCTGTTATGAAACACAAGTTTCTGAAACTTCAGTAGCTTTTCGGTCTTTTTGCCTTTAATTTCAAGGCACTAAAGAATTACAATAACCTACGAGTCACTGTAGCTGCTGATAGACAAAGGAGTGACAAGGAGAAATGATCTCTGAAGGGTTTTACCTTTTAAAGAGGGGCTTATTGGGACTTTTAATAATATCTCACATAACCTTTTTATTTCATTTTTCAAGTCTCTTTTATTAGGATCATCATCAAAGAAAACAACAACAAAAAATTGAACTTTCTGCTTGGGTAGTGCTTTCAAGTAATATGATTTGTTAGAATAGAGATCTGAGTATCTATTTTTAAAAAGAATTATTTTAAAATTAGGTCAAATTAGTATGTATACTTCAAGAACAATACTATTATAAAACATACCTCAAAACATATAAATATATCATTTGTATAGTTAATGTTTGTCCAGTATACCAACTCTATTTTCCAGATACAATTTAAACAAAGCATCTATAGAAAAGTATACTGTCAATATCATAGTAATAAAATTCTTAAACAAAAGTTTTAGAAAAATATAAAAAGTTAAAAATTTAGGTTATAAATTCCCAAGAGTTCCCCTTCCATGCACATGTATCTTACAAAAAAGGTTTACGGTACAGAAATAAAGACTATTAAACAAATAGTAATGAAAGTGTGCAAAGTCCACTGGCTTTTTCTGAAAGGTTTTCCTTCAGGAATATGCCCAAGAGTGGGGATGTATAAACCAGAGTCAATACTAACTCCTGCTAATTTGATACATAATGCTCATCCCATCTGCTGGTCTTTTTGCTTCCTTTTTTTTTTTATTAAACCATGAACAACATGAATAAGTAATTATCAGATCAGTGAGATCTTTGGTTATCAATCTCCTTGAAATTGCTATGGTAATCTTGCCCCAGTCATCGATGTACAGGGTTTTTCTTTTTTGAGAAAGAAGGTCTTCTAGGTCATCTTGCTGATATTAAGGCAGCTCATCCATGCAACTTGGTTATGAGATCATGTCATGAGCATCACCGTTTGGTCTCTGTCGCACCGCCAGCGGAGGCAGTGGCTTCCCATAAAAATCTATGTAGAAAAGGAATAATAAAAATACCAAACAGTTATGGTAAATAAATATTTCTGACACAATTCATTATTTGCCAACTAATACCTTAAAAAATAAAAAGAGATCTGACTTGACAGATGAAGCAATGGGAGAAAAATCACAATCAAACTCAAAGAAAACTTGAATAAATTTAAAAGACAACCATAGAGTAAATTCTTAACTCTAGATTATAAATTAATCTCTACTTCATTTAATAAAAAGTTGCACCTAATATATACATTATATTTTTGTTTCCAATTACATATTCACATTAGAATGTATTTTAACTTACACAATTTCAGAATATAATAAAATAGGAACTAACCTATCATCCTATCTAATAAAAGAGAAAAATGGTAATTGGCGTACGACGATACCCTTTTCATTGGCTAATCAGGGCTATATGCAAATTAACTGCCAACTTAGATTGGCAGTTAACTGCCAACTAAGATTGGCAGTTAACTGCCAACAAGATGGCGGTTAATTTGCATATGTAGGCACAATGCAGGGAGGCGAAAGGGAAAGCAGGAAGAAGCCCCCTGCCACTGACAGTGATCGGAAACCCAGGGGGGAGCTAAGAGCTGGGGGGCAGGGCAAAGGCAGCCCTGGGGCCGCCTTTGCCCTGCCCCCCAGCCATGATCAGAGAATCAGGCGCCTTTTCCGCCCTGGCCAGTGACAGCAGGAAGTAGGGGTGGAGCCAGCGATGGGAGCTGGGTACGGTTGAAGCTGGCAGTCCCGGGAGCTAGGGGTCCCTTGCCTGGGCCTAAAGCGAAGCCCACGATCGCGGGGCTGCTGCAGCTGCGGGTCCCCGCTGCCCGGGCTGGACGCCTAGGACAGAGGTGTTAGGCCTGGGCAGGGGCGGAGCCTGCAACCACGGGGAGCTGGGGGTCCCCTGCCCAGGCCTGACACCTCTGCCAGAGGCCTCAGGCCTGGTCAAGGGGCCGATCTGGTGATTGGTGATCGGAGGGTGATGAGGGTCAACTCCTCTGGCCGAGGCATCAGGCCTGGGTGGGGGGCGGAGCCGGGGATTGGGGGGATATGATGGTCCCCTTGCCCAGGCCTGAAGCCTGGGTCAGAGGCGTCAGGCTTGGGCGGGGGGTGGAGCAAGCGATCAGAGGGAGATGGGGGTCCCCTGCCCAGGCATGATTCCTGAGCCAGAGGCCTCAGGCCTGGGCGGGGGCCAGAGCCAGTGATCAGGGGGAGATGGGGGTCCCCTGTCCAAGCCTGACACCTCTGGCAGAGGCGTCAGGCCTGGGCAAGGGGCCGATCAGGCGATCGGAGGGTGATGGGGGTCTACGCCTCTGGCCGAGGCATCAGGACTGGGCTGGGGGCAGAACCAGTGATGGGGGGAAATGAGGCTGCCCTGCCCAGGCCTGACGCCTCTGGCAGAGGCGTCAGGCCTGGGCAAGGGGCCGATCCTGCGATTGGAGGGTGATGGGGGTCAACGCCTGAGGGCTCCCAGTATGTGAGAGGGGGCAGGCTGGGCTGAGGGACACTCCCCCCCCCCACACACACACACACACCCAGTGCACGAATTTCGTGCACCAGGCCCCTAGTAGTCAATAAAAGCATTGTGATGTAAAGTCAGTCAACCAAACAGATGTGATTTCACTGTAATTCTGATATAGCCTAAGGACAAACTTTTCTGTCTGTATTTATTTATTTTATTGATTTTGAGAGAGAGTGAAAGAGAAACATCAATTTGTTGTTCCACTTATTTATGTATTCATTGGTTACTTCTTGTATGTACCCTGACAGCAGATGGAACCCATAAATTTAGCATATCAGGATCATGCTCTAACCAACTGTGCTACTTGCCAGGGCCAAACTTTTCTGTTTTTAGAAATGAAAATAAATATTTTAAAGAAATATTTCATTACTGACCTATAGTATTCTGAAAAAGAAAGCAAAGAGCACATTTATATTTATATACTCTTTGAATAAAAGTATTTTATACAATTTCAAATTATATAGTAAAATAAAGCTTTTTTAAAGATTACAATTCTGACTTTTTTTTTCTAATAGATGGGTCTCTGTAGGAAACCAAACTCTAGATTAGGTAAACAGAGTCATCAAAAAGCAAATTGCATGAACATACAATGGAGTCAAGACAGCCTCTTCAATAAATGGTGTTGGGAAAATTGGACAGATACATGCAAAAAAATTAAACTAGACCACCAACTTACACCATACAGAAAAATAAACTCAAAATGGATAAAGGACTTAAACATAAGATGGGAAACCATAAAAATACTAGAGGAATCCATAGGCAGCAAAATCTCAGACATATGCCGAAGCAATTTCTTCACTGATACTGCTCCTAGGGCAATGGAAACTAAAGAGAAAATAAGCAAATGGGACTACATCAAAATAAACAGCTTTTGCACAGTAAAAGAAACCATCAACAAAACAACAAGAAGACTCACTACATGGGAGAACATATTTGCAAATGTTATCACCGATAAGGGTTTAATCGCCAACATTTACAGGGAACTCATACAACTTAACAAGAGGAAGATAAACAACCCAATCAAAAAATAGGCAACGGACCTAAATAGATACTTTTCAAAAGAAGACAGAAGAAAGGCCAAAAGACATATGAAAACATGTTCAAAGTCACTAATCATCCGAGAGATGCAAATCAAAATGACAATGAGGTATCATCTCACACCTGTCAGAATGGCTATCATCAACAAATCAACAAACGACAAGTGCTGACGAGGTTGCAGAGAAAAAGGAACCCTCGTGCACTGCTGGTGGGAATGCAGACTGGTACAGCCACTGTGGAGAACAGTATGGAGTTTCCTCAAAAACCTAAAAATGGAACTCCCATTTGACCCAGTGATCCCACTTCTAGGAATATATCCCAAGAAACCAGAAACACCAATCAGAAAGGATATATGCATCCCTATGTTCATAGCAGCACAATTCACCATAGCTAAGATTTGGAAACAGCCTAAGTGCCCATCAGCAGAGGAATGGATTAGAAAACTGTGATACATCTACACATTGGAATACTATGCTGCTGTAACAAAGAAGGAATTCTTACCATTTGCAACAGCATGGATGGAACTGGAGAGCATTATGCTAAGTGAAATAAGCCAGTCAATGAAAGAAAAATACCACATGATCTTACTCATTTATGGATAATAAAGACCATTATAAACTGATGAGCAAAAATAGATACAGAGGCAGAGCAGCATGGAACAGACTGTCAAACTACAGCGGGAAGGCCGGGGAGGGTTGCGGGGGGAGGGTAAGAGATCAACCGAAGGACTTGTATGCATGCATATAAGCATAACCAATGGACACAAGACACTGGGGGGTAGAGGAGTACAGGGGATGGTCAAGGGGGGGGGGAAGGAAACATATGTAATACTCTTTGTAATACTTTAAGCAATAAAACAAAATTTTAAAAAAAAAGAACGTAAAAATAAAAATTCCATTTTGCTAGCACTGTCTCTACATTAGGAATGGAGTTACTACTTTAAAATAAATAATGAGATACTTAAAAAAATAAGATACTCAAAATTTTTTCACTGGTTCTCTACTACCTACAAATAAAGTTTGAATTCCATAAAAAAAAAAAAAGAAACTAGAAACACCAATTAGAAAGGATATATATACACCCTTATGTTCATAGCAGCACAATACACCATAGCTAAGATTTGGAAACAGCCTAAGTGCCCATCAGCGGATGAGTGGATTAAAAAACTGTGGTACATCTACACAATGGAATACTATGCTGTGGTAAAAAAGAAGGAGTTCTTACAATTTGCAGCAGCATGGATGGAACTGGAGAGCATTATGCTAAGTGAAATAAGCCAGTCAGAGGAAGATAAATACCACATGATCTCACTCATTTGTGGAATATAATGAACAACATAAACTGATGAACAAAAACAGATCCAGAGACAGAGAAGCATCGATCAGACCATCAAACCTCATAGGGAATGTAGGAGAGGGTGGGAGTAAGGGAGAGAGATCAACCAAAGGACTTATATGCAAGCATATAGGCCTAACTAATGGACACAGACAACAGGGGGGTGAGGGCATGAGTGGGGGGGGGGGAGGACAGGGGGTATCGTGGGTATAAGGACACATATGTAATAACTTAATCAATAAAAAAATAAAAAAATAAAAGCATAAATACAAATAAAAAAGCAAATTGGATATTATTGATGGAGAAATCTATTGAGCTATAATATACATATATTATCCTTTTTGCATTCCAGAAATGTATCTTTGAAAGAATTGGGCTGATGGTCTAAAATCAGAAATTCTGCCTGGTACAAGGCAGTCCTTTACTCCCAAAGGCCCTTTCTCTAGTTTTCCAGTTGTGCAGTTCTAATGCCATATGCTGGCTAGACTATACCTTATGTCAATTTCATCTAAAGAAAATTACTTTCTTGAGGCAATAAAGCCCTCGTAACTTTCTAGTTAGCTGAAGTTTATTTGGTATACTTTGATTAGTCTGATTCTACAACTGTGTTGATCTTTTTACTTCATTTTAATATTCAGCAGGTTGGTGTCTTATTAGAAGCAGAGGAAGAACAATTATATGGCATCATTCAGTATATTGAGTACATACATATAAGACAATGCAGTTTGTAAGCACTATAATTTTAATGTCTATTTAATTTAAATTGCTGTAAAGCCTTTCCCTATCCATTACTATTTACATAAATAAATGATGGATAAACATTCTGTATTCTAAGGTAAACATCAATTCAAATTATTTAGAGGCAAAGGGGCATTAAGAATAAAAAAATTAAATAGAAAAAGAAGATGTATAATGAAAAAGGATGGCTGTGGATTTGAAAGGCTTCCAAAAATAAAAGTTTGCTGAAGTAATGAGGTAAAGAAAAGTGAATGTAATATGTACAGATATTTGAAAACTGATCCTTTTGCATTACCATTATGACGTGTTTCACCAAGAGGCTCAAGTTTTGGAAGTCTAGTGACTTTGGGGGTTCCCCAGCCAACTAAAGAAAAAGAAAAACATTTAAAACACTGTTAAATAATATATCTTTAGGTTGGTTGAGAGGATCCCTCCCTAGACAGGAATGTATATAATATTTAATGTCAATTCATATATACTGAATGACACAGTACTGAATAGCCATAATCCCATTTTAAATTACTTCTATTTTAAAATATCACTGTAGGCTGATAACATTTGCTTTAAATTTTTATTTGCCTTCAGTTAAAAATATAATCATCTTCACTACTACCATAAATAACCTTAGGCTATTGTTGTAACCGCTACCAGAAGCTATAAGAAATGTTTACTTATTAAATGGAATACTAGAAATGAGTCTTCAAATAATTCTCAAAGGAAAATGTTACCATATAAAGCCTTCTGGCTGAGCTAAAAGGACACTATAAACATATATGTTTAGATATTTATTAAGTACCTATAGTATACGAGGTTCTGTGTCTAGTGCTGAAAAATTACAAATATTATGCAGCTAATAAGTCCCAGGACTTTACCTGCAGTATTCCATTTAATTCTCATAACAAACTTAGAAGGTCAGTATGTAAATTGAAAATATAATGGAAGAATTCACATATGTTGGTTTCTCAAGTGTTTACTTTCAAGATGAAAGATGCAATTTTTTAAAAGCTCATATTAGCCATCCATTCAATAAGCTTAAATTCCTTTTAGCATCTGTGCACTGATATTTTAAATAAGATTGAATCCATTCTAGGAAGTGCCTGCGTAAGATTTTTTAATTAATTTTTACTTATTTTTTTTACAAACTTTACATTTTTTATTGTTAAAAAAGCAATAGGTAACTTATGTTGATAAAATATGAACAAAAGAGAGCAAAGAACTCTAACTTTTCACAAATTTACAAGATAGTGAATATACTGAATAAAAACTACACAATTTCTTCCTTTTTCTTCATTGTTTAAAGCAGTATTTCTAAATTCAGTATTGATATTAAATTACTCACCCGGAGGGGGTGGCGGGGGTGGTATTGGGCTCTTAGGAGCAGAGTCATCTGTATTAACAGGTTCTACACGGTGACTTCTTTTTATTCTTAGTTTCTTAGTTTTCTTTTTACTGTTATCTACAGAATTGAAACATGGAATTGGGAAAAATTAAACTTCTATAATAAAAATTCAGAACAAAACTAGAATATTGATATTATTACCATAGAAATATACCTTCAATTCAACCTTGAAATTATTACTAGTAATGAAATATGAACTTGCTTTTACTAAGAATTAAGCTATTAATGTTTCCTTATTAAGTAATTAATGAATATGATACAAATAACAAAAGCCTGTATTCTAAGTTCTAAAAGAAGTTATTCGGAATACAAAGAAAGTTCATATAATATATTCTAGGTATAAATAGTCCAAAATAATTCTGTGAAATGTGAAAAAGACCCCAATCAAACCTAAACACATTACCCATTAAAATAACCCCCAAATAAGGTATGCCCAAATATATATATAATCAAAACCCACATTAGACTTTGCAGAACTGAACTTGTGTTCTTTGAAAAAAATAATTACAGTGTAATTACATTTTAAGGACGTGTATGCTGTTAACATGTAGACTTTAACAATGTAAGTCAAGATGGCATAGTCGTTAAATAAACAAACATTAAAGTTACTGAAATATTTTCATTGACAATCCCAAACTTACTTTATATACTATATATTTTCTAACATAGGAATTATCTATTACTTAAGAAATTACTTTTTAAAATGTATACACACTGTAACAGCTGATAGCTCAATTTTGAAAATGAAATGTATTTTAATAAACACTGCCTTTATAATTACTCAAAGTGTGTGTATACATTTTGGGGGGACACCCTATAGTCAACATCTACAAAATCTACAAAGCAGTGAGAAATACAACAATATTTAGAAACATATTTTCTAAATCAGTTAGTGTAATTTGACACATTTACTCCAGATAGAAACAAAGACATCTTTCTATAATTAGAGCTGCAAGCTTTACAGCTAGTAGAAAGGAAAGAGAGCCTCCATAATGATATGGTACTTTAGGATGGACAGTAGTTTGGGTCATGAAAGAGTATACAAGATAGACCACATGATCCAAGGTGGGGTCTCAGCACAGCCACAGACAAGATGTATGATTTTAAATGCCATAACCGTCTATAGACACTTTAAAAAATAATTTTTCATGAGAAATTTCAACTGAAAATATTCAAGAACCTCAGAATTATGAGTAATATATTTACTTTTATAATACATCCAAACTTACAAAAAGTATAACTTTCAAATCTAATTATTGCTATATAGCAAAATATCCATGTTAGCTAATCTATACCTCAAGATTGAAATCTTATTTTTATAAACTTTTTGATACTACATAAAAATTCTCATATATAATGGAACCATACTGCTAACGAGGAATGGCAAGGAACTAATTAGGTAGCTCCCATGTGTCAGGCCCATGCTCAAACATTGTAGGGTTATTCTTACTATAAGTAATCCTAAAATCCCTCTAAAAATGATGCTTATTTCCATTTGAGAGATGAGGAAGACTGAAGAACATCATATAACATAGCATGTGTCTAGTACCGTGGTCGGCAAACTGCGGCTAGCGAGCCACATGCGGCTCTTTGGCCCCTTGAGTGTGGCTCTTCCTAAGCCTTAGGAGTACCCTAATTAAGTTAATAACAATGTACCTACCTATATAGTTTAAGTTTAAAAAATTTGGCTCTCAAAAGAAATTTCAATCGTTGTACTGTTGATATTTGGCTCTGTTGACTAATGAGTTTGCTGACCACTGGTCTAGTAGATGGAAAAGTCAGGGTTCTATCCCAGGTTGTCTGATTCCAGACACAGGCTGTGTCTTTATGATACCAAAAGACATGAATTTCCTGTTAAATTACATAACTACTGAGAAAAAGAAAAATAATTATGAATTGAAATTTTTTGATATTAAAATAAGAGGAAAATGACTATGTGATAAGACTTTTAGAATGTTCAACTAATTATGTTTGCATCCTACAGAAATAGCATGTCAATAAATAAAGTGAGGCTGATTATAGCATTATCAGTCTTAAAAAGAAACAAGGAAAACCTCAAAAAGGCTTAAAGGTATTTAATACATTCCAAGGATTCCTGGGCTATGCTATATTCCAAATTTATGAAAGTAAAATTAAAAATTTCTGCTGAAATTCAAGTTACAAAAGAGTACATTTTAAGACATCATGAATAAAAACATAAGTTAGCAAACTAACTAATGAGTAAAAACCATGAGAAAACCATGATAAATACTGCATTTGCAGAAAAAAAAAAATTTGTGTGTGAAAATAATGACAGGTGAAAGAAGTATAATTAAGTTATATATGTATATCTTTTTTATTTAATAACCAGATTTACCCGATTCTGATGATGGCTGGTCTGTCTCTTCATTCTCCAACTGCTGTGTTAATGCTTCATTATAATTTTCTACGGTTGCAAACTCATTGCTTTTCTGGCTACTGTCACTGATCTGGCTCTGTGTTTCCATTTGCTCACGCTCCATTTTATTTCTCAGGGGGCAAGCATCACAGTCTTTCTCCACATTTTGCCTCTTTTTCTCTCTTTCAAGTTTTTTTTCATTCTAACAAAAATGAAATATATCACCTTTAATATAACAGTTGTATCTAAGATAATTTTAAGGGAAAAATGAAGTAATCCAAGAGCTTTCTGTACCTTCAGGGAACTGTGATATTTCCATTAAAAACTATTTGTTAAAAACATCACTGAAACATACTAATTGCCAAACATTCAGAAAAAAGATTGTATAAAGGAATGAAACAACTACTACCAGTAATTCTATAATCTAGAGATGACCACTAGTTGGTGTATAATCACTAAGAGATGTTTCTCTTTGCCTAACCGCACACGTACAGACATACACCATCACAAACATACACAAATGTGATAGATTGTTTCTCTTAATATATACATATTTATGTATTTGTTTTTAAACAAAAAAGAACTAAAGTTTTAAATTAAGAATATATATATTTTTCTTAGAATAGTGCCTGACACCTCATAAAATGTTAGCTATGTAACTGACATATATGTTAGCTATGATTACTTTCACCAATTACATTATCATTTTGAATAGTTATACCATAACTTATTTTACCAATTCATAATCAATGAACTAAGAGGTTACTTTCAATTTTCACTATTAAAAAAACACAACTATTGAATTAGTTATTTAGAATAAATTCCTAACACTAGAATTGTTGGTAATGGGTAAGCACATTTTTTAAAATGTGACACACTACAAATTTCACTTCAGAAAAACTGAAGTCAATTTACATTCTAGGCAAAAGGTTGAAACTAATAAATGTTAGTAATGTTTTTACCTTAGTGTGGGATTAACATACTGATTTCAATACTGTTTATCACTTTGAAGGTGAACTATTAAATACTGTTATTGCCATATTTCTTTTTCTTTAGGGAATTACCCATGGTAACCCAATATCCACTTTTCTATTTGATTATCATTATTTTCATAGTAATTTTTAAGGGTTTTTTTTTTTTGTCCTATGTGTCTCAAATATTTTTCATTAGGGTTTGGTCATTGCCTGTAAATTTGTAGAAAAGCTCCTAAAAAAATTGAATATAATAAGATCTACCTATTTTTATTTCTTGACTTGTGGTTTGATTGTCCTGCTTTGAAAGTTTTTCCTCCTCCACATATACACAAATGTTTATATTATGTGCTAGTATTTTTAAGGCTTACTTTTTAAAATACCTTTAAGTCTTCTGGGGTTTAATTTGCTATATACAGTGTTACTAATTTTACATTTTTCAAAATGATTATTCAGTGGTCCCAATATCCTCTTCTTCCACATTTGAAATGTCACCTTTATCTTATACAAAATGGTTCAGTCATAATTATGTTTATTGAATGTTTATCAATGTTCCATTAATCTCTCTGTTCTAGAACCAATACCTCACCAGTTGTATTATTTGTGGTAAAAAAAATAAATAAATAAAAGGAATGTGAGGTGCTTCTCTAAATTTAAAGGGCCAGAAGGTTGAGAACCACTGATGTATAACAATAAAAGCGTAATATGGTAATTAGACCGAACGACCTTCTGGATGGCCTTCCGGACGAAGCAGTGGCTGGGAGGGCTGAGGCAAGCCACCACAGCTGTCAGGGCCGAGCCCCTTGCATGAATTTCGTGCATTGGGCCTCTAGTGGTATTATAAAATTGGTCATCATTTACAAGGTGAGCTTTATTACACATACAATAAATGTTTCAAAGTTAAAAGTCAAACTTGATTTCTCTCTTCTTCATCAATATTTTTAAAGAGCATAAAAGACAACTTGACAAAAATAATATTTAATAGGATGGAGACAAAAGGAGAGCTTAAGTTATTAAGACAACTTTATTGTACTTAGAAAAGCACACAGTTAAATGCAACGGGATTAATAAAAAAACTAAGTCCCATTAACCTTCTGGTACCTAAGCAACTTAAGTACAAATAGCTCATATTGTCAATTAATTTGCAAAATAAAGCAATACCAAAATTATCCAATCATCTTCTTACCTGTGGAGCTGCCTCCCTCCTCAGCAGCAGCCCCAGGAAGAAACAATCATCCACCTTTCCAGATGAGCACCTGCGTGGAAGGAGGCAGTGACAGGGGAAGAGGAATGGAGAACATGCAGGCAGTGGGACCAACAAACCAACTGCCACATTAAGCTCTGGTGAATGGAGGGGAAGTTGAGGAAGCTCTGCCTCTGAGGAGGCCTGGCTGCTGAAGCAGGGCAATGAAAGTAGGTCTAACGCAAAGTCTCTGTCGAAAATGAAAACAAAGACACAAATACACACACACACACACACACACACACACACACACACACTTAACTTCTTCATGATTATAATCTACAAATTAATTTTGGTAAAATTTCTCATAATTAAAATAAAAATAAATCATATTTACATATAGAATTTATGATCATTTCAAACACTCTTAAGTATCCTGGGTAAACAAGTAGCAATTCATTTATGCATCTAAACATTACTGTAAAGAGATGACAGTAACAGCAATACAGGGACAAAGAGACAATATAAATAAGAGTAAATATATTACTATTATCTGAAATAAATGCCAAAAAAACAATTTATCAGAACAGTAACTATTACAGTTGCTACATTCAATCTTCATTTTCATTCTCAGTTAATTCTGAAGTCACCTTTCCTGTTTATACTAGATCCAAAGACAAATTTGAAGAGGATGAAAAAGCAGCAAACCTTAACCTCTGTCTCTCCCACTTAATTTTTTTAGAAATAATTGGTCTCTGATAAAACAGTTATTTCTACCTCCCTACCTCCTTTCTCAATTCCCTGCCAACTTTAAAACTTACGATATAAAAATCACATGTGCCACTATCCATACCTCAATGATTACAGTTGCTATCGGCTGGAAAGGATTAACAATAATTGGCTCTGGATCCACCTCAGCCAGACCACTGGTTCCATCGAGTTCAGCCTGCTCTCGCTCTCTTTGTTCTCTATTGTTTGAGGGGAAAAAATTGTAATTCCTGAGAAAATGCTGAACCATGTTTAAGAACACTTGCAATAGGTTTAAGGCTATTAAATTTAGTAATTTAAACATCTGGATATGGCTTTAAATTACTGATTTTCAGAAATCCTTATGCTGTTTACAGGCCTCTACCCCTGTGTAAAGATTATTCATTTGAATTTTTAAAAGACAGAAATGACAAAAACAACATTCCGTATGACTGACTTCTTAATGTCAACAGTGCACATTAATTATCCTATGTGCTATTTATTGTATTTAGCAATTTATTAATTACCATCCCAAACCAATGCTGTCCTCTTCATTGATGTTAATAGATAAATGAGTCCTCTTGTTAACCCTCTTCTGAAGGGCTGTGTCAAATTACTTATCATATATGAACTAGGTAATGACTGCTGCTTTGCATAACAGAAGAGGCCATAAAGATAAGCTGAACTATATCACTTATATTAGTAATTCCATACTTGTTACTACTGAAACATTTACTATCTCTGTGACTTTTAGTTAATGTTACCCCATACATGAAGAGTAATTAAGTTATAAAACAATTAGCTGGTGACTAGCGTAGACCTGCCACTGGGCTGCAGGTATAGTACAGCAATGTGAATGTTCATTACTATGATGTTTATTAATTATGTCCTCTGATGGAAAGATCTATCCTTTCATTCTGAACCTAGCAAGCCAAGATTTAGAGGGCTGCAATTTATGACCTCTTTGACCTTGGACATGTACCTGGATCTTTGAATGACAGTTTTCCCATGTGGATAAAAATATCTACTTCATAGGGTTGTTTCAGCTAAAGCAATATATGTGAAAGCACACTGTATATGAACATACTTATAGGACAGTAAATGTTATTAATATTACTAATTTATTAGCAAGCAGTTTCAGGTATTTAGTAGTATAATACTATTTTCAGATACCAACAATAATTTTTTTTACAGTTTTTCAAAAATATCTGAATCTATTAGATTGGATTTAATGAAGTAAAAAGGTTGTTTTTTTTTAATAACTCCTCTCTAAATGCCAATTTACTTTTAATTATGGAGACTGTGCTCAACGGGAGAGGTCTTAGACCACACGTAGCATGGCTGGGAGAAAGGAGGAAAGGGGAATGGGTATTAGAAAAGCCTGCCATCACATGGCCTAGAACATCTTTATGGAAAAGGTAAGAACTTGCGGGGGAGGGGGTGAGACAGGGGAAATGACTAATATCAGATTTCTTTTATCCAACTCATTATTTTTTGTTCTTTTTGTTTGTTTTCTTAATGGAAAAAAAAAGCAAAGGAGTCTTCAGAAAAGTATGGCCATATATTTTATTTTTATAAGTATACAAAAGGTAGACTTACATGAACGATTGGTTTACTGAGCTTTATATCATGAAAATGTACAGTAGGATAGAATACCAAATTTCTCACATGAACTAAAACCTCATATCAGTATCAAGAGAGATCCTAGATAAATGATCTGCTCATATTATTGAGCACTTGGAGATGGGGAGTTACCGCTACAAGTATTTCTTTCCTTTAAGTCCTATCTATAAATTAAATGAAAGATACCTGTAATCAGAGGATTTCCTTTCAGAGTAAGAGAATACCTCACCAAGGCACCACCAAGGGCAGTTTAGTGGGTTCATGTCTACTAGGCTGCAAGTATGTTAGAGGACATGGAAGGCCAATATTTCTTAGTTAGATGAGAGACAACTTTAGATCTTACAAGAGCTCACTTAAATATCTTTTGATTTCTCCCCTTCCCTATCATGCAACTATCTAGTTGAGAAAAGAAAGAGAAATCTTGGGATAAAGTACTAAATTTGACTTTTAATCAAATATGAGTACTTTTTCACAGCATTAAGATTATTAGAAACTAGAGGCCCAGTGCATAAAAATGTGTGCACTCGGGGGAGGGGGGGTCCCTCAGCCTGGCCTGTGCCCTCTCGCAGTCTGAGACCCCTCGGGGGATGTCCACCTGCTGGCTTAGGCCCACTCCCTGGGGAATTGGGCCTAAGCTGGCAGTCAGACATCCCTCTGGCAGCCCAGGAGCCCTCGGGGGATGTCCACTTGCCAGCGGGGAGCAGGCCTAAGCCGCAGTCGGACATCCTTAGCGCTGCTGAGGAGGAGGGAGAGGCTCCCGCCAACACCACTGTGTTGGCAGCCGTCAGCCTGGCTTGTGGCTGAGCAGAGCTCCCCCTGTGGGAGCGCACTGACCACCAGGGGGCAGCTCCTGCACTGATGATTCTGTGGTAGAATTTATGAAATCATTGTTTTTTAATTCTAAGTTCACTAAATTTAGTTTGAAAGGTCCCTTTGAAAAAAATTTGAAAAGTGTATTTTAAAAACCTGAGACAGTATAATTTAGTTTATTTAAGGGGAAAACTAGTGTTGAAGATCAGATTTTGTTTCAGTTGATTGATCCACTATCAGCTTGCCTTCTGTCTTTGCTGAGACTAAAGAAGCATTTCTCAATAATGGACAGTGGACTCAATAATTCTCTGTTGTAGGGGACTGTCCTTGCAACACTAGCTGTTGAGCAGTTTCCTGGCCTCTACCCACTAGATGCCAGCAGCACTCCACCTTATCCCCAGCTGTGACAAGTAAAAATGTCTCTAGACACTGCCAAATGACCTCTGAGAAGCAAAATCAGCATACTGATCGAAAACCACTGTAATAAAGGTACTCATAAGAGATAGAAATTTTAAATCTCTTAGAAATAATAAACACATAAGGAATAAATTTAACTACCATAATACCACCAGGAAAAGTAGAATCCTGTCACCCAAACTTGTGTAGAGAAAGATCCATAAAAACAGAAAATTTGTATAGTGTCCTCCTTCAGACACAAAAAAGAAACTGAATAGACCGAACTAATAAATTATTCCTAAAATTGTGGTGGTTTTTTTGTTTGTTTTCTTTTTTATGTTTCAAATGCACCGTGGTACAAAATTAATCTACTTACCTTTCCTCTCGTAATTTTCGCACTCGTTCAGCCCTTTCTCGTTTCTCTTGTTCCTCAAGAGCACGTTGTTCTGTTGTGTCCTTTTGGATGCGTTCATTTAAGGCATCAAAGTCTCTTGCAATGATATCTAGCAGCCAATAAAGGCCTTTTTTAATGGACTTGTCAATTTTCTTTCCAGATCCCAAGATTGCTGAACAAGGTTCCTGAAAAACACCAATTTATTTGGCTTAAACAGTAAAACTAAAAGTTCTCCACAAAAATCTACTCAAAAACCATTAAGTATAATTATTGGTAAATCAAAATTAACCCATTAAATTAATGATATAAAGCACCTGCTTATTTAACTCACAAAACATACCATTGCAATGACCACTAACATTAGTACATAGGAGCTGAAATATTTCAAGTACAATATCTGTAAGCTATGAGAGATACTATAACACAGGAAGTCAACAGTGCCAATTAAAACAAACTCAATGGAAGACAAAATCAAACTTCCAGTCCTTAAGGAATTTATAGCAGTAAACATCTTTTAAGATTGACAGTCTTAATGTCCATCTTCTGAAGCCAGAATTAATACTTAAATCTTCTGCCCATCTTTCTTAAGATTATATAACTCTCCTGATAAGATTTTTCAAAACTCATTGCAAACCTCTCATATGTTTAAATTTTGTATTTATATGTTTTCTTTACCATTTAAAAAATTTGCCTGGCGGGCATGGCTCAGTGGTTGAGCATCAACCTGTGAATCAGGAGGTCACGGTTCGTTGATTCCCGGTCAGGACACATGCCCATGTTGTGGGCTCAATCCCCAACAGCAGGCAAGCAGGAGGCAGCCAATCAGTGATTCTCTCTCATCATTGATGTTTCTTCTCTCTCCCTCTCCCTTCCTCTCTGAAATCAATAAAAATATATTTTTTAAGAATTATAGCAAGACGTGTTTGTATAGCTTACAAGTCCTGTCAGCAATATCTTAAACAAAAAGCAAATCTAGAGTCTTTGAAATCTCAAAAGACAGTTTATGGAAGTCAATAACAACTAAGCAGAAAACAAATATTACAATCCTATCTAATAAAAGAGAAAAATGGTAATTGGCGTACGACGATACCCTTTTCATTGGCTAATCAGGGCTATATGCAAATTAACTGCCAACTAAGATTGGCAGTTAACTGCCAACAAGATGGCGGTTAATTTGCATATGTAGGCACAATGCAGGGAGGCAAAAGGGAAAGCAGGAAGAAGCCCCCTGCCACTGACAGTGATCGGAAACCCAGGGGGGAGCTAAGAGCTGGGGGGCAGGGCAAAGGCAGCCCTGGGGCCACCTTTGCCCTGCCCCCCAGCCATGATCGGAGAATCAGGTGCCTTTGCCACCCTGGCCAGTGATAGCAGGAAGTAGGGGTGGAGCCAGCGATGGGAGCTGGCAGTCCCGGGAGCTAGGGGTCCCTTGCTTGGGCCTAAAGCGAAGCCCATGATCGCGGGGCCGCTGCAGCTGCGGGTCCCCGCTGCCCGGGGCGGACGCCTAGGCCAGAGGTGTTAGGCCTGGGCAGGGGCGGAGCCTGCAACCACGGGGAGCTGGGGGTCCCCTGCCCAGGCCTGACACCTCTGCCAGAGGCCTCAGGCCTGGTCAAGGGTCCGATCCGGTGATTGGTGATCGGAGGGTGATGAGGGTCAACTCCTCTGGCCGAGGCATCAGGCCTGGGTGGGGGGCGGAGCCGGGGATTGGGGGGATATGATGGTCCCCTTGCCCAGGCCTGAAGCCTGGGTCAGAGGCGTCAGGCTTGGGCGGGGGTGGAGCAAGCGATCAGAGGGAGATGGGGGTCCCCTGCCCAGGCATGATTCCTGGGCCAGAGGCCTCAGACCTGGGCGGGGGCCAGAGCCAGTGATCAGGGGGAGATGGGGGTCCCCTGTCCAAGCCTGACACCTCTGGCAGAGGCGTCAGGCCTGGGCAAGGGGCCGATCACGCGATCAGAAGGTGATGGGGGTCTACGCCTCTGGCCGAGGCATCAGGCCTGGGCTGGGGGCAGAACCAGTGATGGGGGGAAATGAGGGTCCCCTGCCCAGGCCTGACGCCTCTGTCAGAGGCGTCAGGCCTGGGCAAGGGGCCGATCCTGCGATTGGAGGGTGATGGGGGTCAACGCCTGAGGGCTCCCAGTATGTGAGAGGGGGCAGGCTGGGCTGAGGGACACTCCCCCCCCCACACACACACACACACACAGTGCACAAATTTCGTGCACTGGGCCCCTAGTATAAAATAATAGCAACAAAACAGTGAGAATGTGATTTCCTGGGTAAAAAAAAACAGTTCTTTTAAAACACTAACACATTATTTTGTTAGCTGTCTGCCACCTAATTGCCTTTCACCTTTACAAAAACTAAGTTCTACTGAACATATTTCACAGGGAAAGAAGGAAAACAAACCCCAACACTTACTATCTGACATAGGCACTTGTGTTCATTGACCATTTTTTCCAGAGACAGACATTCAATCACATCAGCTTCTCCTAAAGCCCCTTCCTTGTCTTGTTTATTTGCCAACCTATAGAGATATAAATAAAGTGTTTTTATAGCAAATGTATAATCAGACAGCCACTTAAAAATTCTTTCACCATGTTCTCATCCCAAAGTTTTAAACCTATTGACTACAGAATATACTGGTTTAAGAGAGCACTACAGAATCTACTTCACCATTTTTTCCTAAAATAAGTTTGTGAGAATTGACCAAATAAAGAGAAGTCAGGTAGGTTAAGAAAACAAGCAATAGGTCAATAGGCCAACAAGATAGAAAAAGACTAGTTTTCATACCCCTCAGCCATCAATTCTAATTTTCACATTATGTCTTTATCTTCTTAAAATACATGCACCATGATGCAAATAGGCTTATCTTATGTCCTTATCTTCTGAAAATACAAAATATTCTTGTTTTAAATATTCAAATGTTCATTCTGAGCTTGTAATATTTGAGCTCATCTGTATTTCCAGTGTGTGAATGTGCCCGCATAAATCATGCAATTTACTGGAGAGGTGGAGCCACTTCTGTCTCATTTACTTTGCATAGCACTGCACATAAAGAACATTATATTCAATTAGAAACAAACTGGGAAACAACAAAGTGAAAAACATCAAAAGTTCTTTATATATATATACATATATATCATTTATTATTATTATTGATTTCAGAGAGGAAGGGAGAAAGAGAAACATCAATGATGAGAGAGAATCACTGATCCGCTGCATCCTGCTCGTCCCAAACAGGGGATCGAGCCTGCAACCCGAGCATGTGCCCTTACTGGAAATCAAACTGTGATCTCCTGGTTCATAGGTTGACAATCAACCACTGAGCCATGCCAGCCAGACCAAAACAAGTTCATAAAAAAAAAAAAAAAAAAAGAGTTATCACAAAATAACGCAATTTGCTATCAGATGGCAGAGGTCAAAAAGTTTAATAACACGCTGTCTAGGTTAGGGTTTGATAGGTATTTCAGGTGAAAATATATTATTTAATAATTATATAGAACAATAAATCTAATGAACCCTTATCACCTATTTTTAAAAATTATCCACATGGCCCGGCTGGCATGGCTCAGTGGTTGAATGTCAACCTATGAACCAGGAGGTCAAGGTTCAATTCCCAGTCAGGGCACATGCCTGGTTTGCTGGCTGGGGTTGTGGAGGAGGCAACCGATCAATGATTCTCTCTCATCATTGATGTTTCTACCTCTCTCTCCCTCTTCCTTCCTCTTTGAAATCAACAATATATATATATATATATATATATGTATATTTTAAAAATTATCCACATGGTGCTGGTTACTTTGAAGGCCTCTGGTTGTACCATTTAGTGATGTAAGATGGATCACTGGATTCAGCTGGAGTCAGCCTGATTCAGCCAAAATGCTTCCATCTAATGAATTTAGTATCCACTGATGACCTTTGCTAAATTCCATTATTTTATAAGAGCTTATAAAATATGACTTTTCTATTTCTATATTCCTTTTGCATTTACTGGCCGAATTTTTGCTAAAAAGTAAGCTTTCATCAACTATCTGCTTACTCTTACATAAATGCAATTTAGAGAAAAGTCGAGGTAAACCTGTGATCCTTTGGCTTCATTTCCTAATTTTCATAATAATAAATTGATGCTCTATCAACCTCCAAACATGATCAAGTTGCTTTCTTTGGTTTGTGGGGCACACAATTATGAAATAGATTTTTAAAATACATGTTTCACTCTATTGTAGTTACTTTTTAAAGATTTTTTTCATTGATATTTTGAGAAAGAGATGAAACGGGAGGGAGAGAAGAAGAAACATTGATGTGAGAGCGAAACATTGATCAGCTGCCTCTCACACTGCCCATACTGAAGATTGAGTGGTGGGAGGGGGGTTACTTTTGAGGCTCAAAATTACACAATTTGGTCAGTGGGAGTCCCCATTGTGTTGGCTTCTGTGTTCTTCCTGTACAACTTCCAGAGTCTTTGATATCTTCTTGCTTTTTTGTAAGAAACAATATTTCATACCTGGAATCATCCATCTTCCTAAGGAGCCCTTGTTCCTTTCAGTGAGGACTGATATTTTAAAGACCACAATCTGGGTGCTGTGAACTTTAATTGCTATTGACTTGCCATTGTTTCCTAGACCTTTTCAGTGGACAAAACTGATGGGAGGGGTGTAGTTTTTTTAAGAAAGAAAAATTTAAATCATGAGCCCATATTAATTTTCCCATTTTTAATCAAATATTACCACATTCTACTTAACTTCTTAAATTGTGTCACTTTTTTCTTATGCTGAAAACTATAGTTCCTAATAACGCTGACATTGACTACTTTCTTTATCCTATATAATAAAGCGGTAATATGCAAATTGACCATCACACCCTCACAAGATGGCTGCCTATGACCAGGCCAGCAGAGGGGTTAGTGAGGGACAACCAAACAACTGAACAAGCAGGCTGCGTGGGGCGACTAGGCTGGCAGGGGGGTTAGTGAAGGATGACCAAACAACTGAACAGCAGGCTGCGTGGGGCGACCAAGTCATTGGGGGGGGCCGTGAGGGGCAACCAGGCCAGAAGCGGGGACAGTTGGGGGTGACCAGGCCAGCAGGGGGGGGGCAGTAGGGGGCAACCAGGCCAGCAGGGGGGAAGTTAGGGGCAACCAGACTGGCAGAGGTGGGTAGTTGGGGCAACCAGGCCAGCAGGGGGGGCAGTTAAGGGCAGTCAGGCTGGCAGAGGGGGGTGACCAGGCCAGCAGGGGGGCAGTAAGAGGTGACCAGGCTGGCGGGGGGGGGGGGGTTCAGTTGAGGGTGACCAGGCCAGCAAGGGGGCAGTTGAGGGTGATTAGGCTGGCAGGGGGGGCTGTGAGGGGCAAACAGGCTGGCAGCAGGGGCAATTAGGGGCAACCAGGCCAGCAGAGGGGGGCAGTTGGGGGTGACCAGGCCAGCAGGGGGGCAGTTAGGAGTGACCAAGCCAGCATGAGGGGATAGTTGGGGGCAACCTGGCTGGCAGGGGGGGGGGCAGTGAGGGACTAGGCTAGTGGAGGGGGGGCAGTTGGGGTGACCAGGACAGCAGCAGGGGCAGTTAGGGGCAACCAGGCTGGCAGGGGGGCCAGTTAGGGGAGATCAGGCCAGCACAGAGAAGCAGTGAGGGGCAACCAGACTGGCAGGGGGGACAGTCAGGGGCAACCAGGCAGGCAGGCAGGTGAGCAATTAGGAGCCAGTGGTCCAGGATTCTAAGAGGGATGTCCGACTGCCGGTTTAGGCCAGATCCCCGGGATCAGGCCTAAACCGGCAGTCAGACATCCCCCGAAGGATCCCGGATTGGAGAGGGTGCAGGCTGGGCTGAGGGGACCTGCTCCCGTGCATGAATTTCATGCACTGGGCCTCTAGTCCTACAATATATATAAATTTCAACACAAGAATAATGATATCATTGTTATTAACTAGTTGTAATATACTCTTATGAGTAACTGGAAAGGGGCAAAGGAAAGGCCAAATATTAGAAGCATGCCCAATAAAGTCTGGGTAAATAGGGAAGGGACTTACTTGCCTGTCAGTCACACCTGGGGACAGGTCATTGGCCAGGATAGGTGTGACCAATGCAAGTATAGGAAGATTTGAGATATCTAAACTCCTAAGCAAAGGAGTTTGCTCTCTTGCTTCTTGGTTCCTGCTCCTGGCTTGCAGGACTCTCATGCTCCTGCATTTGCCCACATGGTCCATGGCCAGGTGGACCACACACACAATGGACTATTGGACTGCAACTAGCCTCATGCAAAACCAGACCCAGCTCCAACATGGAACAGAAACTCTGGCCACTGGCTTTGCTTCTAGCTCTACTGAATCCTCAGCTGCACATTATCCAGGACTGGATTAAGGGAAATGGGACTTTGGAAACAGAGGGGTATAATTCCACGCAAATAAAGCTTTCTACCACATCTCATCCTCCTGTGAGTGCCTCCGGAAATGCTTATTCCAGCAGCAGCACTCCAAGAACCCCACTCCCACTATGGAGAAAGACTATCCACACATTTCTCCGATAACAATGCCAATATTATTAAAAGTAAGATTACTAAATGTAGGTTAAAATCTCTTCGTGATTATTCTTGCCTCTAAAATATATTCCACAAGAAATACACAGTCAAAATACTGACTTTTAAATTAATTAAATAATCCCTCTCTGGTTACGACACCATCTAGATATATAGCTAGGTTCACTTTTTCAGGCTGCTTTTTCTTTTTAGTTTTATTTTTTATTTTAAGATTGAATTTTTAAAACATTTATGTGGTTCCAAAGTCAAAATTATAAAAACAAAGTACAACCAAAAGTATTATCCAACTCGGTCCCTTTTCTTCTTTCTATTCCATCCATTCTCCTGTAAGTAACCCTTTTCATTCCTTTTTAGTTCACCATCATTCCCCCCCCCCCCCATTATTTCTTTTTGAAAATATAAACATGTGTTTGTGGAAAACGATAAAAGTCACAATTTGGGTCCTACAGATATTCACTGCTATTGACTGGTTGGGAGATGTTTGTGTATGTGTGTCTCCACACTCCCTTTCTTTCCCAAAAACTAGAATGTTATATATACTCTTGTGTACCACCTTCTGCTTTTTTTTGTTTGTTTGTTTTTAATATATTTTATTGATTTTTTTATAGGGATGAAGGGAGAAGGACAGAGAGTCAGAAACACCGATGAGAGAGAGAAACATCGATCAGCTGCCTCCTGCACACCCCCCTACTGGGGATGTTGCCCGCAACCAAGGTACATGCCCTTGACTGGAATTGAAGCTGGGACCTTTCAGTCCGCAGGCCGATGCTCTATTCACTGAGCCAAACCGGTTAGGGCCACCTTCTGGTTTTTTTAAACAGGAAATCTTAAAAGTACCCTGAAGTAATGTAAAGACATTTTCTTTATTATTATAGTCTTTATAAATGAGCAAAATGCTCACAGGCTGTTTTATCGGTTATTCATCCAGGCCCACTCTGAAGGAACTTTTGGGTTGTTTCCAGTGTTTTGTTTCCACAAGGAGTGCTGTGAAGAATAACTGTGGGAACGAGTTATTTCTTATTCTGGGAACAGATTCCAGGAAGTAGGGATACTAAATCAAAGAATAAAGGCAACTGTCACTTTGATAGAAATTATACCAGTGTCCCTCCTCTTACCCTCAAATCACAAAAATCATGCAGAAAAAAAGGGATGGTAAGGAAATTTACTAATGTTAGAGACATTTCATTTCTAATTTTTCAAATAAATGTTTCACTCTGGTAAAAATTAATTTTGAATTGTTATATTGATAAAATAAACTGCATAACATTGCGGCCCAACTTTAGTTTTTCTATATTGAAAACTCTGGAGGAAACTTATTTTAAAATAAAAATACCAGGTACAATAACAAGAAAAGTGGTGTGGAAGGTTTAAAGGCAGGAGTTCTTTTCTGGCAGTTGTCATTCTGAAAATCAATGATTTTATGAGTGAAGCCCTTGGGATTTCCTAAAATAGAATAGAATTCAATCATTTTAAAGTAAATGGAACAAAAAGCTTTTACACCAAGCTTCTTTCCATTCCTATTTATTCTGAATTCTGTATATTGTAGCAAGTTTTGATACCTAAAAAAACCCAAAGAAACCTTTGTTTAATTACAACCCCCTTTTTATTAACTAATGCATTTTATATGTAATATAGAAATGGAATTACAGAGCCGGTGCCAAATACTCTATGTAGGCAGTTTAACAAGGACTTCCTGTTACCAACCAGCTCCAATGAAAATGATCTTCCTTTAATCTAAAGAATGGGCGGTTAACTGGCAGAACCGGATTCTCCAGGTGTGAAGTAAGCAATTTGTTCTTCTCAGCAAAAGGACAACTTTATCTCTAACTTATCTGGCTTCATAATTTGGCTTTCAATTAAGTTAATGATATGAAAATGTACAGAAATTGCCTGTGAACTATAAGATAGAGACAAATAATTTGATCAAAACGCTACAGATGATAGGTTTTCCTCTCACAGGCAGGACTCCAACACCGCAGGTGGAAAAGCAACAAAAGGAACAAGACAAAGGTAATAAACCACTCTTTTCTGTGTTTTTTAATGTGAGACACCCGTAGCTGAAATTTGTGGCATTTAAAAATAGCTCAATAGATAATTAAAATCACTTGTTTCGTTCAGATTTGGACCAGGCTACCAGCAGCTGATCTGCTCATATATATTGCTAATAAATTGATCTTGGTTTAGAGATCTCAGAAATAGACGACCATAGTAAAAATCAACTTCTTCTTTTAAGTCCTTTAAAAAGGAGCTTCTCATTTTGGAAACACTGGAAATTCGGATCCTATAAAAACAAACTTAAAATTCTTTCTTTTATAGACTGGTTATAAATTAGTCATACTGTGCTTGCTTTACAGAACACTTAACATTGAATTCTGAAAAGAAGCTTATGCCTAAATTTGACACAAATGTATAACTTTTAAAAAGTTAACATAATTTTGTAGAAGGTCTTAATTAATTTATTCATTGTTGTTTCCCAGAATATTTTAAAGTTAATCTGAGGAAATTAGAACATAATCTTGTAAAAGGACCACTGTGAAATATCAAAGTATTAACTTTTAAAATGTTTTAGCTAGTATATGAAAAGTATGTAATCGTAAAACTTAATATATTATACTTGATTTGACAGTTTTACATGTTTAATTCAGAATCATTTAATTGCTACATATATACTATGTCTAACACTTTCAAAATAAAGCAATATATATAGAGAGGCTTAACCAAAACACACTTTATTTTCTTATATTTCTTCAAAGTTATTTTATAATTGTTACCAAAGTATGCATGTACAGCATACTTTCACCAGGTAAGAGTCTTAATATTTAAACAAATCAGTTAACAATTAACTTACTTAAACTAAATAAAAAGTAAAATAAAAAGGCTCTGAAGGACTGCATTACAAAAACATCATATAATTCAAACTTTGAGAAATTATATACAACTTGCAATAAGTTGTTTTTTTCCTCATTTAAGTAGCCAAAGTGGTGACCATTCCAATAACATCAGCTCCTTTCACCTTGAACTATGGAAATTCTGCAAGCGGGTCTCATTCACAAAAGCCAAAAATAAAATAAAATGCCCCATTTTATGTTAGATAACAACTGGTTCTGATTACATTTCTTGAAATATTTTATTTAATCAATATAGTAACTATAAAAAGAAAATACCTTTAAAAATCTATAAATCTATAATGTATCTATCCCAGGGTATATTTCTTAAAGCACTAGATAATTTTTATTTATATTCCTATTCCTGGAAATGTTCTCTGTCTGCATTAGGGTGGAGAAACTTTTATTTGAGTCATATAAGTTTACTTTTCTATTTCCCAAAACAAACTGTCAAAGTTGATTAGCATGTTTAAAAATTAATATTCTTTCTTTTTGCAAATATGTTTAACCTAAAATTATTGACAGTAGAATTCAAAACAGTACAGTAATGTATTAAGTTAAACATGCTGAAATATGATTCATATTTGAATAGAACTCTTCCAACATTAAGAAAATAAATTTAAGGTATAGTAAAGATTGTGTAAAATGGTAGTCTCATCTATTTCACCTAGCCTAAGCAATTAAATGATAACTGTGAGCTTAATATTTTATGTTCATAATATTTTATGTTCATATGTCTCTTCTACCTTTTAAATTCTAATATGATTACATGTCTCACTTTGCCTAATATTCTATTTTATAAAGATATATTTTAAATTAAGCAATTAAATTGCAAATAGTTATACATGTAGTTATAAGTATGTAACTACTAGAAAGTACAATTTGCATACAGCATGTTAAGTGCACTTGAGTACCTACATTAAGTCGATTTCTGCAGAAATGAACAAGGATTTGAGGAACATTCTGAATTGTTAGCTCTGTAAAGAGAATCATTATGGCTCTGGGCAGTTTGGCTCAGTGGAGCATCAGCCTGCGGATCAAAGGGTCTGGGTTCAATTCTGCTCAAGGGCATGTACCTTGGTTGCAGTTTCCTCAGGAGGCAACCAATTAATGTCTCATCGATGTTTCTTTCTGTCTTTCCTTCTCTATTCCACTCTCCCTAAAAATCAATGCAAAAATATCCTTGGGTAAGGATTAACAACAACAACAAAGATAATCATTATGACCTTCAGTCGAGATGAACAGAAGAGAAATTCTTCCCTCTTCTACATACAGAAGTGTTTGATATGATCTTGAGAAAAGAAAAGACAAATTTTAAAACTACATATCATATTTGAAGTAAAGAAATTTCCAACTACCATAGATAAGGAGGGAACATAATCATAACCAAAGCAGAGAACAGCAATTAAAGCAACTCCATGAGCTACTAAAAAGCTGAGTTTTAGGTTTTTTTTGCATAATAGGGAACTAAAACTGAGCTTCCTAGATGAAGCATCAACCAGAAAAAATAGAACACAGTCTATATACAGAGATAGGAAAATCTCTGTTGGCTTGTCCAGGATTACAACAAGAAGTGAGAGATCCACTCAGGCTATAAAATTAGGCCCATATTTATACTGCATGGGTTACTCCATGGGGCCCCAAAATTGGATAAGACTGTATCCACATGCAGGGCACTGCAGGCATTCTTGTATAATATAATTCCCCACTGAAGATAAACTACTGACAAACTTCACTAAGTCCACTTGTCCACCACCAAGAGAAACAGTTCATGACTACAACAAAGGTATTTATTCCTCAGAGATCAAAATAACCTAATAATGTAAAGGATCTTTAACGTAAATGCCCTTTAACTATTCAAAGGAAATAAATGAAGACATGGGACCCATAAACCAAGATGAACACTGTATATAAACTTTATAGTTAATTTTATATAAACATCACTATATTATGCATGCCATGATATAAAGCCCTAAAAGGAAATGTTTTTCCTATAGTATCAGTAACATATAGAGATTCATATAAAAAAAGATTCAGCATATTTACTTGTTTTTTTTCCTAGTCAAATTATTAAGATTAATGAATACAAAATACATATCAATATATTTTGAAGAGTTCCTCAAAGTAACTTTTATTCAAATATGAAAGTATGGTAGGTACTCTTTCAGGAAACTGTTCTTCCACAGACAGGAACCCAGGGAAAGACAACCTTTACAAGGGTCAGAGTCAAAAATCTTGGTTTCCACAATCAGTGACAGTAACATTCACCTTCCTAAAGTATTTTGTAAAGGTATACTGTGCTACAATATCAATTTGAAATATTCTATTTCTTAAAAGCAAAAAATTTAATCTATGATGCTTTGGAAAAATAGGCTTTTGATGGAATTGGTCATTTATTTCTAATTTTTTTAAAAAAGGAAGACCTATCCAGCCATAAAAATATTAGAGGGGGTTGTTTCAGGATTTGTTCTAAGTCATACTACCAAAGAGAAAGTTGGAGACCTTGTAGTTTTTGAGAAATTAAAAGGTTGCTAGATGCTTCTTAGCAGTTATATAAACATCTTAGATAGAAGTTGATTCTCATAAATAAAAAATCAGAATGTTTTGTTTACATCCCCCTCATAGCTCATTGGAGTCTCCAATACTGTTACTCTTTTCTTTTTCCCATATTATCAGTATCACAAGACCATTTAGAAAACAACAACAGTGCACAAACAGCATATCTGCTATATACTTTGAAGCTATAAGAATTCATAGTTTCAAGTTAGTACAAGTGTAGGAAACAGGCTCGGCTAGTATGGCCCAGCGGTTGAGTGTTGACCTATGAACCAGGAGGTCACAGTTTGATTCCTGATCAGGGCACTTGATCCCCAGTGTGGGACGTGCAGGAGGCAGCAATCAATGATTCTCTCTCATCATAGACGTTTCTATCTCTCTCTCCCTCTCCCTTCCTCTCTGAAATCAATCCTATATACAGGTAATAAGCAAATTGACCCTAACGGTAGAACAACCAGGAACAACCAGTCACTATGATGTGCTCTGACCATCAGAGGGCAGACACTCAATGCAGGAGCTGCCCCCTGGTGGTCAATGCACTCCCACAGGGGGAGCTCCGCTCAGCCACAAGCCGAGCTGACGGCTGCAAGTGCAGTGGTGGTGGCAGGAGCCTCTCCCGCCTCCTCCTCAGTGCTAAGGATGTCTGTCTGCGGCTTAGGGCCACTCCCCTCAGAGAGTGGGCCTAAGCTGTCAGTCAGACATCCCCTGAGGGCTCCCGGGCTGCCAGAGGGATGTCTGACTTCTGGGGAATAGACATCCCCGATCCCCTGGGGAATAGGCCTAAGCCAGCAGGTGGACATCCCCGAGGGATCCCAGACTGCGAGAGGGTGCAGGTCGGGCTGAAGGACTCCCCCAGAGTGCACGAATTTTCATGCACCAGGCCTCTAGTACAAATATATTTTTAAAAAAGAATAGGAAACAGAAATCTCTGTATGTAAATAGTAATGAAGTATACTTCACTTCCATCTATGTTATCTCAGGCTATGACTAGGAGCTAAGGCAGAAGAAATTATAACAATCACAGTTTCTACATGATGTCAAGGATAGAATTCAAAATTTCTTAGAGACTTCCTGTGACCTAGGTCTATGAGATCAGTATTAATTCCTTTTCCTTTTCTCAACTGTAAAGTGTTTAGTTTGGTCTGATTAAAGATCTTAATAAAGCTGCAAACAACATAATTATTTTGGATCTGATATGCTCTATTACCTTCTATAAGAATTTTTTCCTTTTAAACATAGTATCTTTATAATAAAAACCCAGAGGTTGTGACACTGTAACGACCAAAGACCGGTCACCAGGAGGCTTCGCGTACGGCGAGGCACACACAGGTGGGCAGGGCTGCGTGCACTGCGAGGTGCATGTGGGTGGCCGGGGCCGTACGATTTCGCACACTGGGCTTCTAGTTTATAAGAATATTTGATACAAATCAACTTCATTTGTATGTTTCACTAGGATAACCCATCACTATGGATTAGGAAAAAAGAACAAGTCAGGCAGATTTATATCCGAATGTAGGCTCTGCCACTTTTTAGTTGTGTGGCCTCTGACAAGAAACTTTACCCTGCAGACACTAGAAATATTTAAGGTAGTTAAGGAAGTCACCATCCAAATAAGGGGAACTTCAAAGAAAAAGTTTACAAAGAAAATGGAGAAGCTGAAGTTCTTTAAAAAATTAAGATCTGTGCCCCCCAAGAAAATCCTAAACACATGAATTTTCAGATTGAGAAAGCTACTAAGTGTCTAGCAAATTCTGCATAAGGACATGCCCTGGGCTTCTTATTGTGAAATTTTAGAATACCAGAAATAAAGAGAAAAGGCCAAAAGTTTCATGAAAGGAAATTTTTTTTTTAAATCTCAAATTTTACACAAAATATCAGGAATCAGATGGCAGATTTCTCAAGGGCAACAAAAGAAGTTAGAGAAAAACAGCAAAATTTTCAAAATGCTAAAGGAATATATTATTTTTAAGTAAGAATGATATCCACAGAAAACATATCATTCAGGTGTAAAAATAGAATAAAATATTTTCAAAAATAGAAGTTGTTAGCACATTTACATTTTAAAAGGAAGTATATGGCAGGAGACATACTAGAAAGGAGAAAAAAAAATTCCAACACAACAGCTATGTGGTAAATCAGGTCAAGATAGAGAGATCTGGGGAAGAAGTCTCAAAAGATGAAATACTACAATGAAAGGAAAAAACACAATAACTACTATATTTACTAGTAGATGTATTAAGAGGATATTTTCAGCTCAACTTAAGAGTTTTGGAAGGAATTAGTGATGTATATGTAGAAAGTGAAGCAACTGAAAAACTTAGGTAATTAATAATTTCAAGAAAAATTAAAAAGTTACATGGTTCTTGATCATTGCGATGATTATATCGGTATGTTCACTTTGTGAAAAATCATCAAATTACACATTTTGTTTTAGGCACTTTCTGTGTATGTGAAAGTACGTCAATGAAAAGTTTTCCTAAAATAAAAGTGTAAATCTCTTAGCTCTAGCCACAGAAATGGCCTAGAAACAAACAAAAAACTTATTTGAGAAAGAAAGTATATAGTACCTTAGGTGACTCTAATGTGTATGATATTTGGTTATAAATGCAGAACACTGATTAACCCAAAACTGTGATATAACTATATTGAGGTAAAAATTGAGATGATGGGGTATAAAAAAAGGTTAAGTCCACATCTTTCACAACAGATATTCAGAATAATTTTTAAATCTAAAAAAGCAGAGATATCTACATAAGCAGATGACCAAGAAATAGGGAGTTTAAAAGCAACTTGTATCTAAGGAACTGACAATGACTCCCTTTGGGAACTGGGAACTGAAAATGAGGTGTTATGGGGCAGGCAGACGTTGGCTGTATATCGTTATAAGCATTGAAACGATTTGACTTCTTAAGCTGTGTATATGTAATAACTTGATGAAAACGAAAAGCATTTAAAAAGAGACAATTTGGCCCTAGCTGGTTTGGCTCAGTGGATAGAGCATCAGCCTGTGGACTGCAGGGTCCCAGGTTCGATTCCGGTCAAGGGCACATGCCCAGGTTGCGAGCTCGATTCCCACTAGGGGGCATGCAGGAGGCAGCCAATCAATGATTCTCTCTCATCATTGATGTTTCTCTCCCTTTCCCTCTCCCTTCCTCTCTGAAATCAATAAAAATATATTTTTAAAAAAGGGAGACAATTTGTATTCCCACCAACAGTACAGCAGGGTTCTCTTTTCTCCACATCCTCACCAACACTTGTTGTTTACTGATTTATTGATGATAGCCATTCTGACAGGTATGAGCTGATTTCTCATTATAGTTTTAATTTACATTTTTCTGATGATTAGTGACCTTGAGCAGCTTTTTGATATGATATGTCTATTGGCCATCCATACGTCCTCTTTGGAGAGGTATCTATTTCAGGTCTTTTGCCTATTTTTTAAATTGGATTGGGTTTTTTTGTGTGTGTTGAGTTTTATAAGTTCTTTATAAATTTTGGATATTAACCCCTTATCAGATCTATCATTGGCAAATATGTTCTACCATTCAGTGGGTTGTCTTTTCATTTTGTTCATGGTTTCCTTTGATGCAGATTGGTGCAGCCACATGGAAAGCAGTATGGACTTAACCAAAAACAAACAAACAAACAAACAAAAACTGTCAACGATTCCACTTACACTAATTTGAAAGAATATATGTAGTACCCCTATGTTCATTGCAATGTCATTTACAATAGACAAGATTTGGAAGTAGCCCAAGTGTCCATCAGTAGATGAGTAGATAAAAAAAAACTGTGGTACATTTACTCAATGGAATACTACTCTGCCATAAAAAGGAAGAAAATTTACCCTTTGTAACATTATGTCTGAACCTGGAGAACATTATGCTAATTGAAATAAGCCAGTCAGAGAAAGACACTTGTAAGTACCATATGATTTCACTCATATGTGGAATTTAATGAACAAACTGAACTACCAAGCAAAATAGAGACAGACTCATAGAAAGCAGGCAAACAGCTGGATGTGGGTGTGGGTGGGGGATGGAAGATTGAACAAATAAAAAATAAAAAGAGAGAACTCATGGATAAGGACAATAGTGTGGTGATTGCAAGAGGGGAGGGGATGGGTGGAGGTAGAAGAGGGCATAGAGAGGATAAATGGTGGCAGGAAAAATAAAAAAATTTAAAAAGCAACAATTTAAAAAAGGAAAAGCTATGGCTATATCAAAAGTGACATGATAGCTTAAAAAACACTTTTTTTAAATATATTTTAAATTTTTTAATTTTTTAAGTTTATCTTTTTATTGTTGACTGTCTTACAGATGTCCTCCATCCCCCCCCCCCCCCCCCGCCTTACTCCCTCCCACCCAGCCACCACTCCACCACAGGCCTTCACCAGACTATTGTCTGTGTCCATGGGTTATGCATATATGCATATAAATTATTTGGTTAATCTCTTAAAGCCCCCACCCTTCCCTCTGAGATCTGTCAATCTATTCCATGCTTCCATGTCTCTGGACCTATTTTGTTCTTTAGTTTATTTTGTTCATTAGATTCCACATATAAGTGAGTTCATGTGGCATTTATCTTTCTCTGACTGGCTTATTTTGCTTAGCATAATCTCCAGGTCCATCCATGCTGTCTCAAAGGGTAACAGACCCTTCTTTTTTACACCTGCATAGTTGTCCATTGTGTAAATGTACCACAGCTTTTTAAAAAAATTCTTTAATTGTTGAAAGTTTTACATATGTTTCCTTTTTCCCCTATTGACCTCTCCCAGCCCACTCCGGCCTCCCAGCACAGGCCCTCACCCCCTAGTGTCTGTGTCCATTGGTTATGCTTCTATGCATGCATACAAGTCCTTTGGTTGATCTCCTACCCTTCCTCTCCCCTCCCCTGCTTCCTTCTGAGGTTTGACAGTATTCGATGCTTCTATGTCTCTGGATCTTTCTACAACTGGCTTATTTTGCTTAGCATAATGCTCTCCACGCCCATCCATACTGTTGCAAATTATAAGTGTCCTTTCTTTATTACAGCAACATAGTATCCCATTGTGTAGATGTGCCACAGTTTTTTAATCCATTCATCTGCTGATAGGCATTTTGGCTATTTTCAGATCTTAGCTATATAAATAATGCTGCTACAAATACAGGAATGTATATATTCTTTCTGATTGGTGTATCTGGATGCTTAAGATATATTCCCAGAAGTAGGATCACTGGGTCAAAACACAGTTCCATTTTTAATATTTTGAGGAAACTCCACACTGTTTTCCTTAATGGTTACACCAGTCTGCATTCCCACCAGCAGTGTACTAGGGTTCCCTTTTCTCCACATCCTCACCAGCACTTGTTGTTTGGTGACTGATGGTAGCCATTCTGGCAGGCATGAGGCAATACCTCATTGTGATTTTTAATTTTCATCTCTCTGATGATTAGTGAAATCAAGCATTTTTTTTATGTCTATTTGCCATCTGTCTGTCCTATGTGGAGAAGTGTCTATTCAGGTCCTTTGCCCATTTTTTTAAAAATTATATTTTATTGATTTTTTACAGAGAGGAAGGGAGAGGGATAGAGAGCTAGAAACATCGACGAGAGAGAAACATCAATCAGCTGCCTCCTGTACACCCGCTACTGGGGATGTGCCTGCAACTGAGGTACACGCCCTTGACCAGAATCGAACCTGGGACCCTTCATTCCGAAGGCCTTTGCTCTATCCACTGAGCTAAACCGGTTAGGGCTCCTTTGCCCATTTTTTATTGGATTGTCCTTTTGTTGAGTTGCATTATATATTTTGGAAATTAATCCCTTACCAGATATATCATTAGCAAATATGTTCTCTCATAGTGGGATCCCTTTTCATTTTGATGATGGTTTCTTTTGCTGTGCAGAAGTTTTTTAGTTAGATGTAGTCCCATTTGTTTATTTTGTCCTTTATTTCTCTTGGCCTAGGACCATGGTCCGCAAACTGCGGCACGCGAGCCACATGCGGCTCTTTGGCCCCTTGAGTGTGGCTCTTCCTAAGCCTTAGGAGTACCCTAATTAAGTTAATAACAATGTACCTACCTATATAGTTTAAGTTTAAAAAACTGGCTCTCAAAAGAAATTTCAATCGTTGTACTGTTGATATTTGGCTCTGTTGACTAATGAGTTTGCTGACCACTGGCCTAGGAGATGTATCAGTGAAAATTCTGCTACGAGAGATGTCTGAGATTTTATTGCCTATGTTTTCTTCCAGGATTTTTTATGGCTTCACGAATTGCATTTAAGTCATTTATCTATTTTGAGCTTATTCTTGTGTATGGTGTAAGTTGGTGGTGTAGTTTCATTTCTTTTAATGGTTTCAAGAAATTTATTTTCTATTTTTTCTTTTAGTTATTTTTTAAAATTTATTTTTATTGTTGAATGTATTACAGATGTTCCCTTTTTTCCCCTTTGACCCCTTCTAGCCTGCCCCGACTCCCTGCCCGCCCGGCCTGCCCCAGGCCTTCACCACACTATTGTCTGTGTCCATGGGTTATGCATGTGTACATATAGGTCCTTTGGTTAATTCCACCCCTGCCTTCCCTCTGAGATTCAATAGCTTGTTCCATGCTTCTATGTCTCTGGATCTATTTTGTTCATCAGTTTATTTTGTTCATTAGATTCCACATATGAGTGAGATCATGATATTTGTCTTTCTCTGACTGGATTATTTTATTTGGAGGGGAAGTGACAGAGAGAGAGAAACATCAATGTGATAGTTTCATTTTTAATTGTATATTGTCCATCTCCCCTTAGATAGTAAATTATTCAAGGACAGGTATTATTGAAAATGCAATACAGCACTTAAAACTTTGCATATAGTAAGCCATAGTAATTAATTGTTAAAATGTCAGTCCTTTAAAAACAAAGGAATATTATCAGGACATTGGTTTAACCTTTTATGCAATGCAGGCACCGTTTTTACATCCTCAACGGGGTCATCACTGAAGAACATCTTGCACAGCTCCAGTGATGGCAGGCTTATTATCTCATGAAGCAGTTCATTCCATCTCAGGACAGTTCTGCTTGCGTGAAGAGTCTTCTTTATACCAGAGCAAACCTCTCTCCATATAATTTCCACCTTTGGAGTTAGGCCAAGTAAGTCGAATTCCTTTTACATATCCAGTCTTACACATTTTAGAAAACAGTTGTAGATATTGCCCATATCTTCTCTTTTGCAGGACAAGTATTTCCATTCCTTTGAATAATTCTCCATATATTACGTATGGTCTTCCAATCTCATCCTTTCCATGACAGTTTGGAAATTTCTAATTTATGAATTTTCATCACAAAATACCACATTCAGAACTTAACACAATCCCTCTCCCATTTGCTTTGACTAACAGAGTCAGTGGAACAAATACCTTTCTTAGCACTATTACTCATGAGAGCAAAATGACTATTCTGATATTTCTGATAGAAAGCTTGTATCTAACTAAAATCTCCAGTAATTTCATAAGCCCTGCTATGAATGCAAGGGCCTTCCATTTTGTAGATGTGAATTTGTTTTCTAAACAACTGGTGAACATTTTATATCTACCCTGATTAAACACATTGTTGTAACTTTTAGTATAGAGTTCCATGTTATTTTAATCTTTGAATCCCAACTCTGTACTTCCACTTAATAAAGACCCCTCCAAATTCTGTGCCATCAACATATTTGATAAGCATGCCTTTATAAGAACATCTAAATCACTGATAATATATTTGCATAAATAGCCCCAGCCAGTTTGGCTCAGTGGATAGAGTGTCATCCTACGGACTGAAGGGTCTCAGGTTCAATTCCCATCAAGGGCACATGCTCAGGTTGCAGGCTCAGTCCCTAGTAGGGAATGTACAGCAGGCAGCCAATCAATGATTCTCTCTCATCATTGATGTTTCTATCTCTCTCTCCCTCTCCCTTCCTCTCTGAAAGCAATAAAAAATATATTTTAAAAATATTTGCATAAATATATTAAAACTGGGTCCCACAGCATAACAGCATAACATTAGAGTTCTTTTCTTGTGATTGATATTAATTCAATGTGTAGTTCAATGAGCTATTTATAGCTCCCTTAACAGCTTCTTCTTAGCTGCAAAAATATGATGAAAGGTATTATTAAATGCCTTTCTAAAGTCAAGATGCTCTATGAAAATTAAATATTTTATTAACAAAGATTGCTTTTTATTCACTTCATTTCAGATATATATATATCATTACATATAAATTATGCACATCAACTTAATCCTATGGATAACTACCAACACAATGTCAACTTTATCAGTGCCCCTAAAATAATAATTTATATTAATACTAGAGGCCCTGCACGAAATTTGCAGTCTGGGAGCCCTCGAGGCATGTCCGACTGCCCACGGAAGCAGGAGAGGCTCCCGCCACCACCGCTGCGCTTGCCAGTCGTCAGCCAGGCTCAGGGGTTCTGGTTGAGTGGCACTCCCCCTGTGGGAGCGCACTGACCACCAGGGGGCAGCTCCTGCTTTGAGCATCTGTCCCCTGGTGGTCAGTGCATGTCATAGCGACCAGTCATTCTGTCATCAGGCCAGGACTGGCTCTCCGACATTCCCCAAGGGGTCCCGGATTGCAAGAGGGTGCAGGCCAGGCCGAGGGACCCCACTAGTGCACAATTGGTGCACAATCGGGGCCAGGGAAGGATGCGGGAGGTTGGCCAGCCGGGAAAGAGCCGTGGGAGGGCTCCAGGGCTTGTCTTGCCCGTCTTGCCCATCTTGCTCAGTCCTGATCGGCCAGACCCCAGCAGCAAGCTAACCTACCAGTAGGAGCGTCTGCCCCCTGGTGGTCAGTGCACATCATGTCAACTGGTCGACTGTCTGCCCCCTGGTGGTCATGGCATGTCATAGCAAGCAGTTGAGCTGCCTTAGCATATCATTAGCATATTATGCTTTGATTGGTTGAACAGCCAACCGGACAACTGGACACTTAGCATATTAGGCTTTTATTATATAGGATATTCTCATGTTTGTAAAAATTTTCTTAATGTAAATTTTGTTCTAAGACAGTCTGGATATCTTTGCAGAATAATGTTACAATTGACAAATCAGCAAAATCAGACCAAGACTAGGTTTCCATACGTATGCAATGGATAAGAGAACAAAACTATATCAAATGGTGCATTACTCTGGAAGCCTGTTATTTTAAGATAAATTTAACATTATCTATATTGCTTAAAGCTCTCATATGAAAGCTTCCCTGTCACTATACTGGTTTTAATTAAATCAAGTATATTTAGCAAAATGAGTATATGGACCAAATTAACCCAGAACAGTAGCTTTAGTAATAAGGGCACATCCAGGTGCCCTTTCCACTTTAAAAGTTAAAGATACTGTCAAGTAAAATCTTCCATTCCAGGACATATTTTCCCATATATAAAAAAAAAATCTATTATTATGTGACAGCATCATGACACAAAATATTATTTTGGGGCAGCCCAGCCAGTGTGGCTCAGTGGCTGAACATCAATGCAAGCATCAAGAGGTCACCAGTTCTATTCCCAGTCAGGGCACATGCCCCAATTGCAAGCTCATCCCCAATAGAGGGTGTGCAGGAGGCAGCTGATCTATGTTTCTATCTCTCTTCCTCTCCCTTTCTCTCTCACTAAAAATCAATAAAAAAGAACTATTTAAAATTATTTGGGGGCAGTTGTATCTGTCACTACTTTCTCAGCTACTTCACACAACTGAATAGACTCATAGTAGCCCCACAATCTTGCAAAGTAATTTAGACATTATTTTACATCACTATTTTATTGATGCTTATGAGGAAATTCTTACTGATTTTTCTAATTTTTTAACCTCTTTTCAGAAAATAGGAGGATTTCTCTGGGAGATAGATATAGCTTTGTGAAGCCAACTGATCCATGGGGAAATGCCCACCTTTTCTTTGTTCAACTCAACCATTTTTGCTTCCTAGGAATAAAGGGAAGATGAAGGATCGACTTCAAGAACTAAAGCAAAGAACAAAGGAACTCGAACTCTCTAGAGACAGGCATGAGTCAACTACAGAAGCAGAGGAACAAGGAAGGATTCTGCAGCAAGCTGTTATTTATGAAAGAGAGCCTGTAGCCGAGAGACACCTACATGAGATCCAAAAACTTCAGGAGAGTATTGACAGTTTGACAGACGATGTTCAAAAATTTGGGCAGCAACAGAAAAGTCTGTTGGCTTCAATGAGAAGATTTAGTCTCCTTAAGAGAGAGTCGGGCATTACAAAAGAGATTAAAATCCAAGCAGAACACATCAAGAGAGGTTTGGATGATTTGGTAAAAGAAGCAAAAAAATCAGAGGCTGAAACTGGTCCATCATCAGTGGTCACAAGGATACTTAAATCTCAGCATGCCGCAATGTTCCACCACTTTCAGCAAACCATGTTGATATACAATGACACAATAGCAGCAAAACAAGAGAAGTGCAAGACATTTATTTTCCGTCAGCTTGAAGTTGCTGGAAAGCAAGTGCCTGAAGAAGAAATAAATGATATGCTTCATCAAGGAAAATGGGAAGTTTTCAATGAAAGCTTGCTTACAGAAATCAATATCACTAAAGCACAACTCTCAGAGATAGAACAGAGACACAAGGAACTTGTTAATTTGGAGAATCAAATGAAGGATTTAAGGGAGCTTTTCATTCATATATCTCTTTTAGTAGAAGAACAAGGAGAAAGCATCAACAATATTGAAATGACAGTGAATGGTACAAAAGAGTATGTAAACACTACTAAAGAGAAATTTGGCCTAGCTGTGAAATATAAAAAAAGAAATCTTTGCAGGGCACTGTGTTGTTGGTGTTGTCCATGCTGTGGCTCAAAATAAAGAACCTGTTTTAGAAAACTCTTCAGCTTTAGAATGAAGGATGCCCTGTATTTCAGTATCTTGTTTTTCTTCATTTCACAGATTCATTCACATACTTTCTTATTATTGTTATAATTTCCTCCTTTGGTCCTTACCCACTAGAATTGCATACACTTCCAAAGCCAGTGACATAAAACGTCTTCATTTACTAAACTAAAAACATTATGCTTAGCTGTTGAAAGTGAGGTGAATGATCTTGTTTCTACTCAGGTATCAATCTCTACCATATGTTTTTGTAATTTCCAATGTCTTTAGGAGATGAACGTCAGTAAGTGACAACCAGTTAAACATTCTTTTGGTTCATTTCAGAATATTTTGGTAGGTAGGAATTGTATAAAATAAGACCTCAAAGGATACTATATTCAAGCAAATTTAACAGCAGCTGTATCAAATCTTTTATGTTCAGATATTGCAGATAATTCAGTGGTCAACTAAATCTTGATAAAATCCAGCCATGTACTTGATGAAGACTCTAGTTGGTAACTGGGAGCTGAATCTAGTTTAAAGCCTACGAAGGCAAATTAAGGCACTGTTTCCCTGAACTTGGGTTCATTCGGGACACCATGTAACATACAGAGCAGGAAGGTTGGGAAATGAAGTAAAAAATAAAGGTATTCTCAAAAGTTTCTCCATCACTTTTTTGTAAAGCCAGACACTACACTAGGGGCTAGGGATATAACTGGAACTCACAAAGGCATAGAAATCTGTAATTCACACTCTAGTGGAGAAAACAGATAACAAATACAAATATCAGATCATGCTGTCTTGGTAAACTTAAAATAAGGGTATGGTGAGTTAGAGACTATCACTACCAGAGTGGCATCTTTGGGTTGGGCGGTAAGAAAGGTAATATTAAGTGAAAATCTCAATGATGAGGACAAGGGATGGTATCTTCCAGGCATAAGATACAAACAGTAGAAAGACCCTGAGGAGGGTAATTTACTCTGGTCAAAGAAAAATGAATAGTACAGCTATATCACAGTGGCTAAAAGAGCAGTAAGGGAACAATGAAGTTAAGAAAGATCAGCAGGGGCTACAGTTAAGAGTCACGTAAGTGTGAAAATTACAGCAAGTATAATCAATGAAAAGCCTGCAGATTATTTTTTTTGGCCTGGGAATGTTATATAATCTACTAGAGGTCCGGTACACAAAAATTTGTGCACTCGGGGGGGAAGGGGGGGTCCTTCAGCCCGGCCTGTGCCCTCTCGCAGTCTGGAACCCCTTGGGAGATAACGACCTGCTGGCTTAGGCCTGCTCCCGGGTGGCAGAGGGCAGGCCCAATCCCTAGGTGCAGCCCCTGGTCGGGCTCAGAGCAGGGCCGATTGGGGAGTTGGGGCGCCGCCCCCTGTCATGCACAGAGTAGGGCGGATTGGGAGGTTGCGATGCCACCCTCAGTCATGCTCAGCGTAGGGCCAATTGGCGGGTTGGGGCACCGCCCCCTGTCACACTCAAGGCAGGGTCAATGGGGAGGTTGCGGCGCCAACCCCTGTCACGCACAGAGCAGGGCCAATCAGGGGGTTGGGGTGCTACCCCTGTCACTCACAGAGCAGGGCCCATCAGGGGGGTTGGGGCTCCGTACCCTGTCACGCACAGAGCAGGGTCGATCAGGGGGTTGGGGAGCTCCCCCCTGTCATGCACAGAGCAGGGCCCATCAGGGGGTTGGGGAGCTCCCCCCTGTCACTCACAGAGTAGGGCCAATAGGGGAGTTGGGGCACCGCCCCCTGTCACACACAGAGCAGGGCGGATCAGGGGGTTGGGGCACCGCCCTCTATCACCCACAGAGCAGGGCCGATCAGGAGGTTGGGGTGCCACCACTCTCACACTCAGGGCAGGGCTGATGGGGAGGTTATGGCTCTACCCTGTCACACACAGAGCAGGGCCCGTGGGGGGGGGGGGGTGGTTGGGGCGCCGCACCCTGTCACACACAGAGCCGCAGGGCGATCAGGGCGCTGCCCGCTGTCATGCTGATCCCAGTGCCGGGAGGCATATTACCCTTTTAGTATATAGGATAGAGGCCTGGTGCATGGGTGGGGCTGGCTGGTTTGCCCTGAAGGGTGTCCTGGATCAGGGTGGGGGTCCCCACTGGGGTGCCTGGCCAGCCTGGATGAGGGGATGATGGCTGTTTGCAGCTGGTCACACCCCCTTCAGGGTGGGGGTCCCCACTGGGGTGCCTGGCCAGTCTGGGTGAGCGGCTGAGGGCTGTTTTCAGGCTGGCGGGTGACTGAAGCTCCCAACTGCTCCTTTTTTTCTTTTCTTTTTTTATTCTGGGCCAGCTTTAGTTCTGGCTCCAGCTCTGAGGCCTCTGCTGCTGAAAGCAGGTATCTGGTTTGTTTGGGTTCTATAATCACAACAGTGTATAACTCCAGCTCTGAGATCCCAGCTGGCTGAAAGCAGGTTTCTGGGTTTTGTTTAGCTTCTTTATTTGTTACAGTGTTTCAAACTGCAAGCTCAGAGGCTGGCAAGGCAGGCGGTGAATGTTGGAGTCCTCCTTCACTGAAGCAAGCAAGCCTCATGTTCGCTTCCAGCTGCTTGGCTGCCGGCCGCCATCTTGGCTGGCAGTTAATTTGCATATCGCCCTGATTAGCCAATGGGAAGGGTAGCGGTCGTACGCCAATTACCATGTTTCTCTTTTATTAGATAGGATATCTGAGAAAAGTCATTCTATTGTATGCAGAGTGGGTTAGAATGGATTTGGGGGAGGTGAGTGGAAAATAGGAATATAGGTATAGAAAACAATTGGAAGGTTAATGAAGTAGTCCTCATAAGAGATGATAGAGGCTTACACTAGGATGGGAATGGAGGTGGTGATGGTGGTAGAAGCAGTACTCATACTCAAGATGAATAAAGTACTTGCTATGTTCCAGCATAGTTCTAATAATTTCACAAGTTTACCAACAAAAACACTGAGATATACAGCGAGGTTAAGTAACCTGTCCCAAGTCACAGAAACTGTATGTGGAGAATCAGGATTTGAACTCAGGCAGTATGATTCCAGAATCAGCTATTAACTACTATATACTATACAGTGGTGATTTAAAAAAAAATTAGACTAAACTGTGATAGATTTAAGAGGTAGAAACTACAGGGTACTGATTAGATGATATTGCCATTTATTGAGATGGGAAAAGACAGAAATGAAGGTTTGAACAAGGGAATCTGTGATGATAATAAAATGTCCAAGTGGAGGTTTCTAAGATATTAGTTAAATCAGTAGCAACTCTTGGGAAATGTCAGGGCTGAAAGTATAGATTTGGGTTATTTGAGTAAATAAATGGTATTTAAGATCAGCTGACTTTAGGATGAAGTCATCTAAGAAGTATATAAAAAACTGGAGGCCAGAAAGGGGCCTGGGGTATTTAAGCATGAAAGGAGTTACTGAGAAGAAACCATCAGTAATGTAGAAACCAAGAAATGTGCTACAAAATGTAAAAGAAGTGTGTTTAAGAGGAACGAAGTTGAGGAAACTGTCAATTTTATAGTTTGGCCAAGTGATAAACAAGAATGGCAAAGTGACAGGGGATTTGGTAACATGGGGATATTTTGCTGAATCCAACAAGGGCAGTTTCAAGCAATTTTAGGGATGGAAGCACAAGTGGAGTATATTGAGGAAAGAATATGATATGAAGAACTACAATGGCCACTACAGACAATTCTTTCCAGAAGCTTGAATAGACGACTATAAAAAGGAGTCAAGAGCTGGGGAGGGATGTGGAGTCAGGACTCTGTAATAATTAAAGCTAAGAAACATGAGAGCACATTGTGCTATTGGGAATAATCCAGAGAGAAACTCTTGAAATAACAAAGGGAAGAGAGAACATGGAGTAGAAAGGGGTGGGATCTGGAGTACCAACGGAGAAGCTGGCCTAGGATAGGAGCAGAAATAATTCTTCCATATTATAGGAAGAAAGGAGAGGGCTAGGAATGAAACCGGATAGTTGAGCAAATTTGGTGTGGGAACTGAGAATTCTTATAAATGACAGTTTCTATTTCCTCAAGGAAGCATGAGGCAAAATTATTTACTGAAAGCACAGTGGGATTAAGAGAGAACAGAAATATACATACACATACCTCCTAACACTATAATTTTTAATTTATAAAATATAAAGAAATTGAAGAGCTTTCCACTCTGTCAATTATCAACTATTACTGAAGAAAAAGATGTTTCACATATGCCAGCTTCAAATGTTTCAGGAACATTATAACAAAGATAAATGTAGAACTGATGATGAACTCTCCAGGTAATGAGAGGTAGCAGACATATTTCTTCTGCCCCTTCCAAAGCTGTGCTCTATCCTTTTATCTAGTGCCTTTCCCATATTTGTTAACAACTGTTCCTAATTTTTTTATCATGAAAACAGAGAATATTAAGTACTATGTAATGTTCATTAGCATAATTATATCCAGATGGATTTATAAAATAATAATTTTCTAACAGCACTTATAGCTATACTTTGCATTTTAAAGCAAGACTTCAGCACAGAAATTTTCACAGCAATGTAATCACATACAACTTTGCTATATTTTAAAACCATAATATCATCCTAACTTAAACAACAAAAATAACATGATATTTAACTAATTAGTTGCTGAACATTTTGTATATTTTATTCACATATTTAATAGGCACTAATAGTAATTTTTCCTTCAAATCACTACCTTAATGGAAAAAAATTCTTAATTATTGGAGGCACAAAATATTAGTAAACTAGTAGTTCTGAAAGTATGCCATATTAAAAATAAAAATATTATGAGTACTTGGGCTCATATTCTTACCCACTAAACTCTACTGTCTCCTCTAATCAAAAGCTTCATGTTGCCTAAATTCATATGATGAGACAGTGCCAAACTGGATCTCCTAATTCATCTCCATTTGGACACAACATATCATCAATAGTAATTATTCATATCCACTATCACATTTATAGAACACTAATAAAATACTGCACTATGTGCTTTAAGCACAGTATTTGGAATTTGCATGACGACACAGGCATTAAAAACCTTATTTACAAGTGGAGACACAGAAGCTCAGAAAGATTAAGTAAGCTATCAAAGGACTGACTCCAAAGCCCACACTTCCCCATATCCCAGGAGTTCTCAGCTTTTGCTGTGTGCCAGAATTATCTGGGGAAAACGTGCGAAAGAAAAACAGATGTATTCCTGGCCCTACCCTCTCAAGTTTAGGGGCCTGGGCTGATATTGAAGCAGGCATTCCCTGAACAACATCTTGCTGCCTAAGAACCCTATGAACAAGCTTTTCTTTGTTATTTTGTCTTTAAATAGAATGTGTTGGGATGTGGGTGGGGAAGGATGGGCACCTATGCAGGTTGCTTGTGCATAAATTACCTAGGACATCAACGAACTGAGAGGCTTTAATGTGAACTAAAGCTGCCAGAGTGAAGTTGGATGCCCTAAGAGACAAAGGAAGCCCTCAGCAAAAAGGTGTGGAGGTTAATCAACAGCATAAATAAGATTTATGAACATGAAAGCTTGGTAAAGTTTCACTGAAATAAGAGAAATCTTAAGTCAATGGACCCTATAAATCTAGTGAGTAGGGGTTTCAGATGGTAACAATAGTAAAATTAGGGGACTCAACACTAGATCTGAGGGTGAAGTGAATCAGTGACATAGGTAATCCATACTTGCATACCTCTGGGTCTCCAGCACTCTATAAAGGACCCAGGTCCTTCTAGTTATTATTTAAAGGTCTAACTTAGTAAAAGTACTAATGAGAGTATTAGTAAAATCATAACCTAGTTAACTTCTTCTGGATACATAGGATAAAGAATATGATTTAAAAAAAAAAAACAAAAACCCAAAACTTGCAAAGTAATATTTGCCTGTTAATACTATCTAGAAAGAAGGTGAGTCAAGTAGGCATATAAAGGTCAGAGATGAAAATCCCATATTAGAAAAGGTAATAATAAAAGTTTAGTTACTGTGTCATCCAATATGGAAGCTCACTGTCATAGTTTTTAAGCTTTTTGGTCATAAACTCCTTTCAGTGTTTGATGAGAGCTACATTCTGCTCCCAAGAAAAATGTCCACGCACTTAGAATTGTGTATGTGATTTCACAGGGTCCGGTAGGCCACCCAGGTGCACAGACCTCTAAATCAAAAATCTCTTTTTTAGATATTGATGCTGTGTCATCCATCTGCTTCCAGAACAAGTACCCAAGCCCCTCTGATATCTCCTGAATGAGAACAAGGGGATTTAATAAATGAATTTTAAATGTGGGAAAAAAGTCTTTTTTTATTGAAATGTTCATAATGAGACAGTGGCGCCATTCCAAGAGTTCAAATGTGCTAACACAGGTAGAATTGTTATTATCCTGGGAGGAAATTTTAACTGGATCTCCAGCGTTATTCCAATAATAAATATTAGGAGATTCAGCCATAAAAACGGAGGGTAATTTACTGTTTCTCAGAGGCTTACTTTCAAGACTACACGAGAGAGGAGATGTAGAAAGAGCATGTGCCTTCTTATAACATCAGTGTAACCTTGGGCTTCTGAAAATTCAATAGGCCGAGATGTTTAAAATAGCTCCCAGCTCAGTTCTTTCCATGGATCATTAACAAATGGAAACTTTTTATGGTGGATGTTGAGCTTCAAATTTGGAATTACTGCTTGATTTTAGTTCTTTTTAAAATTGCAAAAGTTATTTACTTTTTCTTGGAAATGTTTTCTTTATGTCAAGATTACCAAGTTTTAGGTTTAAAATTAAGTTATAAATAGGCACGAGGGTATATAACATAATTCACACCATAATAAATCAGAATATAGGCTAAAGTTCATCTCTATATAGATATGAGAGAAAAAGACTTTCTCGGAAAATAAACAGGTTAATTACAGAACAGAATGTTTGCATGGCATGTATTTCTGCTCTCTTTAGAAGGAATACAAATCACTTTTACCTTTTTACTGAAATGTATTCTTGGGATAACTACAGTATGGTTCATGTTACTATATATGGTGGAATACAAATGCATAATTACAACACTTTACAGCTGCTTTTATTAGAGAAGAGGTATTCAACCACTATCTGCAGAACAGAACTTCAGGGCTAATAAAACGCAGAAGCCTAGTGATATTGTATGATTTTGATCTTTCAGGAGAACCCTCAAGTCTATGACATAAAGTGAAATTTGGCTGAGGCTTCATTTGCAATGACAGCTGCTGTCAGACTCATGTGCATGAGCAAGGTAGGCAGAGGTAGATTGTCCAGGACCTCTGTGGTCATCTACCCTGCTTCCCATAATATGAATGAATCTGGCTCTATTGATTTGTAATTTTATGATTATAGACAAGATTCTCATTCTTCAGGTTTATTTTTCTTCTGTTGAATGACTGGCTCTTCTTGAGGTCTGTGGTTGTTCTCTATGTGCTCATAACAGGGTGGGAAAAGAAAATTATCTAGGTGTTTAAGTGAGCTCTAAGAGGCTTTGTGGAACCTACTAGTAAACTAGTGTAGGCTCAGACAAGGGGTGAACAAAAGAAATCAAATGCTGTAATTGGATTTTGCAGTTGAGAGGCCCAAATGTCTGTGGGCAGAAAGGAAGCAGCTGTGTGCAACAAGGAGCACTGTTGTCTGCCTCCTAAGTCAGGTGCCCTCCCCATACTTCTCCATAACCTACCAGCCCTTAGCACTGAGCTTAGTAGGATTCAGCTGGAGGCCCTTCCCACTTATTATCCACAACACTTTCCACGGCTACAACTATTAGGTGCTAGAGTTATATCAGTTAAAAAACGGAATTTACGAGCTGCATGACCCTATGAAGGCAACCTGAAGGTCTGTAAGCAGAGGAGTAGCAAAATGATCAAATTTGCATTTTAAAAAAGAAAGCTCATGTTCCTTATATCACTTGCTTTATATCACTTGTTAAAGAATCTAAAAGCATGTACCGGCTTTATAATTTTAAAAACATCAAATAAAAGAGCTCCTGCTAGAAACACAGAGGAGACTGGAGAATAGGCGAGTCTGCTGGCAGGGAGAGAAACTTGTTAGGAAACCACTGCTCTCAGTGACATGGAGGAAGTGATGAAGGGATGAAAGAAGGGATGAACAAAGGGAATAGAAAGTAGGAGGGATATGAATAATATTCAGTCAGTAACATCAAGAGGAAGAAGTAGCAGGAGAACTCTCAAATATGGGGCTTGGGGAGAGAGTCAAGAGGAATATAAACATAAGAAAGAATAGGATACAAAATTGTATATATTATGTGGTCACTGCATACATTTTATTTTTACAAAAATATGCACAGGAATTCATCAAAATAGAAGTGGTTCGCTCTGCATGGTAAGTCAATCATTTAAAAAAAAACAACTCCTCCCCTGAATCTTTTATATTTATTAAAAATATACTTTTTTGTACATTCTGTATATTTTTGAAGCACATTCATTTCGAAAGCAGTTTACCTTCTTAATAAAAATCCTATGGCTGTAAAACTCCCTTGAGAAAAATTGGTCAAACCAAATGGCAAACCATATTTCGTAACACGTTATACCACCTATAATTAATTTTCATGTCTTTGTGAGATCTCATTGACTATAAAATTGGAATGGTGAGGCAATCACCCTAGCTGTGGGTCTTCTCTTTCTAGTCTAGAAATTCACAGCTGAGAGAGGTGATGGAATTGCCGACAGTCATTTGATTACTCAGTAATCACTGTAGTCACTTATGAATTGCATGCTCCTGCCTAGGGACTTTTCCACTTCCATTTGTGTGACTGGCTTTCATCTCAAGTGTCATACTCTCAATAACATCTACTATGTTTATCCTGATTATAAGAATAACTAGTGGCCCGGTGCATGAAATTCGTGCACGGGAGGAGGGTGTCCCTCAGCCCAGCCTGCACCCTCTCCAATCTCAGACCCTTTGGGGGATGTCGACTGCTGGTTTAGGCCTGATCCCAGGATGTCTGACTGCCGGGATCGGGCCTAAACCAGCAGTTGGACATCCCTTTCACAATCCTGGACCGCTGTCTCCTAACCACTCACCTGCGTGCCTGCCTGATTGCCCCTAACTGCTTCAGCCTGCCAGCCTCATCACCCCCTAACAGCTCCCCTGCCGGCCTGATTGATGCCTAACAACTCCCCTGCTGGCCTGATCATCCCCAACTGCCCTCCCCTGCTGGCCAGATCACCCCCAAAGCTTTTATTGGTATAAATATGACCCTTCACAGAAAATTTCACTAACCCTGCTTTACAATAAGGGATTGACGACTGAATCATTGGGGCCAGGCACCAAGGTTTCCTTTCTTTGAATAGTGGAGGGAAGAATTATCTTGTCTTTAAATTGCCCTGAACATCAAATGAGATAATGACTTAGAAAAGCATAAAAGCACCATATAAAGACAACTGTCTTTTTCATATACTGAAAAGACAATAAAGTGGAAAAATGAAAAACACTATTTTTATTCTCCCCCTTCCTTCCTTTACAGCCTTTATTTAAACTTTGAAATTTAGAAAAATTTCACTCCTATTTTCATTTCTTTACATTCAATATTATTTTGTATTAGTTTCAGGTTTATTAGTTACAGAATAGTGGTTAGACAACCATATACTTTACAAAGTGTTCCCTGATATTTCCAGTACCCACCTGGCATCATACCATCATTACAACACTGTTGACTCTATTCCCTATTTAAGTGACAATAGGTTTACAGGTTCCTTCCAATCTTTCTTTTGTGTTGCCCGCCCTTCCTTTTCTTTCTCATGTCTTCCCTCATTTTCTTTATATAGTATCTCAATTGGCCCTCAAAGCTCAGTGAAGGCACTGGGACAGGCTTAAAACATTTTACAGAGCAGGAAACTGAGGCCAATTCCAGTTGGCCATGGAACTGGACTCCTGGCGCAGGGAGCCCTCACAGCCATGCTCTCCATCTTTCCTAAGGGAGAGCCACAGGGCAAACAGAACGAACCTCCCCAGGAGGCTTCCAAGCCTCATTCTCCAGCACCTCTTCATCATGGATGCTCCACATTTTTTCTCTCCCCCGCCCCCACCCCATTCTTTACTGCCCCCCTTTCTGGGGAGCAGGTGGTGTGCACCCCCATGGGGTGGGGTGAGAACTGGGGGCGGGGCGGGCGCAGGCTTGTTTTTGGGCCAAGGCGGGAGCAGAAGTCCTGGCCTCTCAAGTGTGCAGGCCGCGGGGAGGCCCGGTCAGCGCCAGGAGCTTCACCAAACCGCCGCAGTGGGGTACCCAGCAGTGCGGCGCTCCTCCACTGAGGTGGCACCGCCCCTCCACACCCGCCTCAGGGCTGCGAGTCTGCACCCCTCCACCCGGGCGTCCTTCCATGCCTGCAGTCATCGCCTCTTATTTCCCGCCTATTGGGGCCAATACAGAACCTCACTCTTCCTGGGCAAGGCACATATCCCTCCGCCAGCACCCTGCCCAGGCCTGAGCCCCCCCCAGTGCACCCCACCTTGGCGCTGCTCTGTGCCCCTTGGGCCGCCCGCTTCCTGGCCAGCCGCTTTCCCGAAGCCGTGGCGCTTGCCCAGGATCCCCCATCAGGTGGAGGCCTGTGCACGCGCCTGCAGACCCCATGGCCGAGCCTGCAGACCCCATGGCCGCGGCTCCTGGCAGCCACTTTGCCAAAGGTTCCTCTACCTTCAGGCTCTCTCCTCAGACCCCCGGGAGCTTGGCTCCCACGGCCCAGCCCTTCCGTGGCTCCCTGCAGCCCCCGCTCTATTCAGCTCTCCCGCCACCCACCTGTCAGTACACTGCCGGGCGCCTTGCTGTGGGCAGTGTGGTTCTGGGGCAGGGGCTGGGGTGTGGGGAGCAGCTCCAGTAAAGTTTAGTAAACCCCAGGCCCCCAGCCCCTCCTTGAGTGGAGCCCAGGGCAGGCTGGGGGCCTGGGTCTGAACACTGCAGCTGCGGAGGCCCCGCCCGCCCAGGGCCTCACACAGGGGTCCCGGCTCGCGTTGGGGCTTATGCGCCACACCGGGCCGGATGGCAGCTCGAGCTGGCCCTCCCTGCCTGCAGTATGCAAATTAGCCGCCATCTTGGTTGGCAGTTAATTTGCATATCGCCCTGATTAGCCAATGGGAAGCGTGTCGGAGGTACGGTTAATTACCCTATTTGTCTATTATTAGATAGGATGTGTCCCTGTCACCACCACCACCACAGGATTCCCAATATTGTTTTACCTGCTTTGTTTTCAATGCACTTATCACCTAATATGTGACATAATTTATTTTATTCAGGGTTTCACCCCCTAGAATATAAGTTCCTAAAGTCATACATGGATTTTTATTGTTTTTGTTCCCAAACATGTCCACAGCACCAGAACACTACTAGCACATAATCGATACTCAATAAATATTTGTTGAATTAACATATGCATAAATGAATAATGCATGAAAGAATTAAATAACTATTAGATTTAAACAATCACATGAAATTACTTTACAAATGAATATCAGTCATTACTATTTTCTACTTTAGAAGTTTCTGATTTTCCGCTTAAACATTTGTAGAGACTAATTTAGCCTATGGGGTTCAATAAAGTTCATTCTTCTTATATATATCTATTAAAGTTTTCTGTAGATTCAAAAAGGTGAGGATCGTATTAATAAAATAATATCTCTAATTAATTAAATGTATAAAAATTAAACAGTATAAGCTTTACCAATAAATGATGCAATAAAGTTTCACTTTTTGTAATTAGAGCTATCAAATTGTCTTATTTAAAGATATTCATTTGTGGTTGAGGACACTGAGAAACCATGCTCACAATTTCTCATTTAACCACGTTTGTCTAGTTTTTTTAATCATTAGTAATGAACAAGAATGAGGGCAAATGCACAAGAAGGGAAGGGCACACATTCAACTTCAAATATAAGAGCAGTTTAAACTACTTTACTATGTCTTGGAGTTATGGCACCCTCTAGTGTTTACTATGCAGAAATGCTATGAGAACAGATAATGCAAAAGTCTTGTCAGCTTTTTTAAAAAATTTACGCAGCTGGGCAAAATGATATAAGCACATGACTAAGTGACAGATCAAATGTTTAATTTTGAAATATAGAAGGGAAGTTGAGAAATCAAGGTGGCATAAGAAGAATAAACCATTTAAATAACTTTGAAACAAGAATATTCTTCAAGAAAAAAAGGACAAAGGCAAATTAGTTATTAAAGAAGGAAAAATTTGAAAAACTTTCTAGAACTCTGTGAATAAACTATTTCAAAATGTAAAATTTGATAAAAGTAAATTATCAAATAACACAAAGAATTTATCTTTGAATACTCAGGAGCTATAATTATAAGGCTTTTCCATAACATAGCCTCAACCCTTAATCCCTTTGGATAGCATTATAACAAGTCCTCAGTAGATTAAGAGCTCCCAGGTAACTAAAAACATTTTATTATACTAGGGTGTGACTATTTCAGCTTATTCAGTATTTTCTAACTTAGGTAAATTTCTTTATTGGCTAATGCTGCTGCAGGTACATTTGCAATGACACTAACATTACTTACACCAATATAGGCTTTCCCGATATCCTAGGATGTCTTAGCACTTCTGACATTGTCTCTTTTGTCTCTTCCATTCTCTCTTCATCACTGGAATCCACGACAAATATTACCCCGTAGGACTCAGCATAGTAATTCTTCCAGATTCCCCGAATTCTTTTTCCACCTCCCAAGTCAAAGATGGTGATTTCAAACTTCCCTTGTCTAAGGTCAATTTTGGAAAATCCAACAGTAGGAGCTACGTCTTCAGGATATTCTGTTTTGAATGATATGAAATAAAAAAATCTTTAGACTTTAAATTAATAACAATTTAGCTTCACAACTTAAATAACGTACAATGGAATGGAATGTGATGGAATGGAATGTTGGAATAGAATGTTTATTATTTCCTTACACAATGAGCATTACATCTAAGCATACTGGTCTGGGGGAAGGGTGGATAATATAAAATACCCAACTAGAATTCACTCTCCATGCAGATAAGAGTTTCTATCTGTTTTTATTCATTTTCTTTTATTAATATATACCTAGCTCTTAGAATCATCCCTACTGTATAACAAGTACTTAATAAGTATCTGTAGAATGAATGAATAAATGAACTTTTGCCTTTAAGATATTTACTCTCCGAGTTACAAACAATAAAAATTACAATCTTTCAACACCACAGACATCTCCAGGAACCATAACAACATCTACACAGTTATTTTTTTAAAATCTGAACATTTAGAGAACAGTTTAAAAGAACCAAAGAATGGCAGAAGCTAAGGACCACTCTTTTTTAATTAACTGAATTCAAGCTATACTTAGAATTAATAAGACTTATGAGGGCAGCTTATCAATATAAAAAGTAGATTTCATTATTTCTACATGTTTTGGATGTCCTTGTAAATTTATAATTGAATTTTTTTACTTCTGTATATGACCAAGATGGTACTAGAAGTATATGATTGTAACCACTAAGGATTGGTAATGACATTAAGAGATTTAAAAGATCACTAAGGATCAAGAAAGACAAACTAGAAGCTAGGATTTATACCTTAAAGCTAGGAAGGATTTAGACAGAAAAGTGATCTAAGTAACAGAAATGGTAAAGGCAAGAAGTACGGACAAGTTGAACACTGTGGTTGGAGCAAACCCTTAAGATTGTTAATGCAGACTGAAGAGAGTTCTGAAGAGAGAGAATTGTGAGCCACAGAAGATATTTGAGCAGACCAATAATATAATTAAGGTGACTAGAGTGTGATTTATTAAGATTCATCTTTGCAAAAGTCTCCAGAATTGACTGGAAATACGAGTGATAGCCACTTTTCAAAGAGAAATGAAAATAAAAAGACAGATTATGAAAGAGTAATAGGACCTGTGTCTCAATGGTTATGGAGAAAAGTTTAAACTTGATGTCTGTTTCTTCCATTCTCTCTCCACCACTGGAATCCACAACCAATATTATTCTATTGGGCTTTGTTTATAGTTGCAGGGCTGAAAATTACATGGGGCTTTTAAATTTTAAACTAAGAAAAGAAAAGAAAAGAAAAGAAGAGAAGAGAAGAGAAGAGAAGAGAAGAGAAGAGAAGAGAAGAGAAGAGAAGAGAAAAGAAAAGAAAAGAAAAGAAAAGAAAAGAAAAGAAAAGAAAAGAAAAGAAAAGATTCAGTTCCTCAGCTGTATTAGCTACATTTCAAGTGCTCAAAAACCATATGTGGCTAGTTGCCCACCTTACTGGACACAGCCAATCTAGAACATACCCCTCATTGCAGAAAGCTCTAATGAATAACCCTGGTTTAAAGGGTCTTACCCCGCCCCCTCAATATGTGCATTACAAAGATAAATTTGAAAGGCTTCTGCTGCTAAGCTTAGGTGTGACTGATAAACAGACTTCCACTAAGCACTCTAGGGCCCTTTACACAGCTTCCGAGAGAAGTTACAGGTCACATTTTTGTAAGACTTCCTTATTTAGAAGGAAAAAAAGGCAAGTTTAGAAGCAGTATAAGCAGCCAGATATTCTAAAAACAGGATTACACTAGACATTTAAAAATGTGAAATCTAGTCCAGGCCACAACTGCTTTCCACAGTTAAAATAGGCAGCTGGTCTTTGAGTAGGATTTGAGAGCTATCCTCAAGACATTATCAGTGAAAATAAATAACTATGCTGGAGTAGGGACAAGGGAACTAAAATGTACAGAACACCTACTGTACCAGGATTTGTTAGGCAGTAGGATGTACAGGTAAATCAGATAGGGTTGCTATCCTCCAAGAATACACAGTTCAATACAGAGACAGCATATTAGCACGATTTTAGCATAAAAACCAATACATTAGACTGTGAAGGGGTTATGGACTGCATGTCAGTGTCCCCACAAAACTCTATGTTAAACCCCACCCCGAATGTGATGATATCTGAAGGTGGACCTTTGGGAGGTAATTAGGTTTAGGTGAAGTCATGAGGGTGAAGCACCCATGATGGGACTAGTGTCCTTATGAAGGACACAGAGAGCTTGTTTCCCTTCTTTCCTTCTTCCACCTGAGGACACAATGAGAAGATGGTTGTCCGTAAACCAGGAAGAGGGAAACACCAAGAATCCGACCATGCTGGCACCATGACTGCAGACTTCCAGTGTCTGGAATCGTGAGAAATAACTGTTTGTTTCTGAAGCCACAGTCTATGGCATTCTGTTATAGCAATCCAACTAATAAGACAGTGAGCATTGTTTATGGCATTCTGTTACAGCAGCCCAAACTAAAACAGAGGGCATTCAAGGGGAAAGGGATACAAAGAGGGGTGAGTTATGGTCTAGAAAGGCTTCAGAAAGGAAAGGAAATGGGACTGAAGTCTGAAAAGCTACAAAATTATAACCAAAAAGGGAGAAGAACATTCTAGACAGGAAACCAATGTAAACACAGATAAAATGATGGCCACATTTGCAGGAACCTAATCAAGATTAAGTAATTTTTTCAAGGTCACATGGTAGGCAGAGCCAGAACTCAAATACAGGACTTTATTTTTTTTTTAATTCTTTATTTTTAAAAGTATTACATATAGTATTACATATGTCTCCTTTTCCCCCCATTGACCACGCCCTGGCCACCCCCACCCCCCAGTTCAAATACAGGACTTTAAAAGCTGGCTTATTTTGATACATCGAATGTCCTACCCTTCTTCTCTATTCTTTCCTCTGGTTCCTACGCATGATTCTGTGTTTCAAGATTCAAGACTAAATATTCAGGTTACAATCTTCCCCTAAATCTCTCTCTGACAATTCCTTCCTACTTTCAGCATCATAAAATTTCTTCTTGCTGGTTTTCACAATAGTCTATACCTTCCTAATACCTGGGACCTATCTCTGTAGTCTTAGCATTCAGCACAAAGCATATAGTGGCTCAATCCATAACACCAGACTGCTAAGATAGCTGAAGCTGCTATCCTTATGTCTATTCTTCTTTTTCCTTCCATATATTTATCCATCCACCCATGCTTTTAATCATTTATTGAGGGCCTATTATATATTGGCATCATACAAGAATCAGGGATAAAAAAAACATATGGTTCCCAACCCTGAGGATTTCATACAGTATGTGTTAAGAAAACAATCTCTATAAAGTCTAAGATAAAATGAAAATACATAATCAATAACTATTTATTAAACATCTGTTATGTGCTATGCACTGTGTAAGGTACTAGATATATAAAGATTAATAAGGCCCAATTTTCTGATCTTAAAAGGCTATTACATAAGAAAAATAGGAGGAAACATATATAAACAAATAACTATAATATAATGAATACTAGGGGCCCGGTGCACGAAATTCGTGCACTGGGTGTGGGGGGGGGGAGTGTCCCTCAGCCCAGCCTGCCCCCTCTCACATACTGGGAGCCCTCAGGCGTTGACCCCCATCACCCTCCAATCGCAGGATCGGCCCCTTGCCCAGGCCTGACGCCTCTGGCCTAGGCGTCCGGCCCGGGCAGCGGGGACCCACAGCTGCAGCGGCCCCACGATCGTGGGCTTCGCTTTAGGCCCAGGCAAGGGACCCCTAGCTCCTGGGACTGCCAGCTTCGACCGTGCCCAGCTCCCACCGCTGGCTCCACCCCTACTTCCTGCTATCACTGGCCTGGGCGGCAAAGGCACCTGATTCTCCGATCATGGCTGGGGGGCAGGGCAAAGGCGGCCCCAGGGCCGCCTTTGCCCTGCCCCCCAGCTCTTAGCTCCCCCCTGGGTTTCCGATCACTGTCAGTGGCAGGGGGCTTCTTCCTGCTTTCCCTTTCGCCTCCCTGCATTGTGCCTACATATGCAAATTAACCGCCATTTGTTGGCAGTTAACTGCCAATCTTAGTTGGCAGTTAATTTGCATATAGCCCTGATTAGCCAATGAAAAGGGTATCGTCGTACGCCAATTACCATTTTTCTCTTTTATTAGTGTTGATGTATTAATATCCAACAATCGTAGGGACCAATTTACACAAAGAATTTTCCCACCCAAAATACCGATAGTTCTTTAGGAAATTTTAGGAAACAGCATTGGATAGAGAATCCTGGATTATTTTATCTGAGCACATGGCTTTTTAGGATAAAGACTACAGTCCCTAGTCTCTATAGCAGTCAGGTGTGGCTGAGAGAGCAGATTCTAGGTAGTGTGCTGGTGGTATATTGTTAGACGTTTAATTGGGTCAGTGGAACTCTGATAGGTAGTGTTTACCATGTCCATGGTGAAAATACTCCCACTACGGACAATTTCAAATTACCAACATGAGATACCAGAACACAGAGTTGGAAAAGAAATGTGCACATTTGGCTCTTGCTTAACTGATAAGAGGCAATAAGCAGGAGCGAGACCCAGAACACCACTGATTCCAGTCAATGGCAGGTGGTGTCCTCTGGTCCCGCACTTAAAGGAAAGGAGGATGGCCTCCCCTTGCCCTTTATCTCTTCCTTCCAGTTGAAATGCATTAGAGTCATGAGCCACAGTGGACCACATAGGCAAGGGAGAAAACTTGTAATGGCAAACAGGAGAGGGAACTTGAGTCCCTAACACCATGGAGCTACTATACCAGCCATAGACTGCTTTTGGCTGCATTGTTATGAGAGAGAAATACACTTCTATTTTTAAAGTCACTGGTATTTTAGGTCTCTGTTAGAACAACCACATCTATACAATTAATACAAACATTTTGACACCCCTGAAGAAGAGAAGTTGATGCATGACCCATGGACACAGACAATAGGGTGGTGAAGGCCCGGGGTGGGGGGCGGTCTGGAAGGGGTCAATGGGAGGAAAAAGGGGACATATGTAATACTTTCAACAATGAAGACTTTTTTTAAAAAAGAGAGAAATTAAGCTCAAGATAGGGAAAGTACTCTTAGTTTAGGAGGCTATAGTAATGCTATAGATGAGAGACACTGTAGGTCTGGATTTAGACAATGGCAATACAGTTAAAGAGGAAGGAGATATATCTCAAAAGAAACAAGCAAATATCAAAAACAAAGAAACAGAGAAGAGCCATAAATAAGCTGAAGAGAAGTCATGAGTAAAATGTTTTAAGAATATTGGCTGCAACACTTAAGATGTGACCTAAACTGTAAAACAAATAAAACTATCCTTTGGGAATTTACAGTTTGGAGAGGTGGAGAGATAAATAAACAAAAAGGCAATTAAGTAATGATTCAAGCAAGTTTAGTAAAGGTAAGAGTAGACCAAAACAGAGGAAATAGTTCTACTCATGATAACAGATGAAGGCAGCAGAAGATCAGAAAGGATTTCATTAAGAAGGCAACTGTATTACAAAAATATATATTTGGAGACAAGTAGCTATTCTATCTTAAAGGCTCAATTTGAAAAAGTTCAAGTACTTCTATATAACTGGAATCTTTAAAAAAGAAAAAAATTAGTCTCTGGAGTGTGCTGAAGAGTAAATATGAGGTGAAGAACAAAATCAGAGCCGAAGTTAAAGGTAGTTTTGACTATTTGTTCACTTGACACCTTGAACATCTTCTAACTCTGATAAAGAAACTAATGGCTACATGAAGGTGGAAATCAGAAGAGGAAGGTCCACAGGGGAGGAGACCTTTTTCTGCCAAGGGCCATTTAGCTATTTATAACACCATCTGTGGGCCTTACAAAATTATCAACTTAAAAATTAGCCAGCAGCCCTAACCGGTTTGGCTCAGTGGACAGAGCGTCGGCCTGTGGACTCAAGGGTCCCAGGTTCGATTCCGGCCAAGGGCATATACCTTGGTTGCGGGCACATCCCCAGTGGGGAGTGTGCAGGAGGCAGCTGATCGATGTTTCTCTCTCATCGATATTTCTAACTCTCTATCCCTCTCCCTTCCTCTCTGTAAAAAATCAATAAAATATATTAAAAAAAAATTAGCCAGCATTTGATCAAACATTTAAATAACTCACAGCTAATGCTTTGGCAGGGCCAGACCAAACGATTTTGTGGGCCTTATATGGTCCGCAGGCCTGAAGTTCCCTACCCCTGGTCTAATGGAAAGAGGATACTCTAGGTACACATAACAAATTAGATGATCTGATGAGCAGATTCCTAGAATCTGTTCCCTTCAATGTTAAGACTTTGAAAGAATAGAAGAAGGGAAGATGTTTAGATAAAGGAGTCATGACTGGAAAGCCAAATCTGACTCACCAATGCTCTTGTTTTTTTTAATCCTCATCTGAGGATATGCTTTTACTGATTTTAGAGGGAGAGGGGAAAGGAGAGGGGAAAGGAAAGAGGGAGGAAAAGGGGGGAGGAGGCGGAGGGAGAGAGAAACATGGATGTGGGATTGACACCAATAGGTTTCCTCCGGCACATGTCCCATGAGATGACACGCCAACTGAGCCAACCAGCTACGGCTTGCCAACTTTTTGTTTATTTGTTTGTTTTTAACAGGTGTTGATCATCACAGATTTTGCTGCAAGAATCTTTGATTCTGAAATATAGGAGCCTGTGTAATTTTATCTCTAATTTTCCAAAGGCACCAAATGCCTGCCATTGACTTTTTCATTGAGTGCCTACTGCAAAGAATGTGTAAATCCTCTCTCATTTTCTGCTCTTATGACTGCAGTTTTTGAGTTCTCAGGCTAAGAATGTGTTTTACATCTTAAAATAATTGCAAAAAAAGGAAAAAGAAAATTTCATAACACACCAAATAAAGTTTCATTAGAACATGATCATGCTCATTTGTTTACACACTGTGTATGGATGGCTTTCATACTAGTATGTTAGAATTGTATAGTTGGAAGAGAGCATATGATCCTCAAAGGCTAAAAGATTTACTATCTGGCTCCGCAGAAGTTTGCCAAGCCTGGTTTAGACGATGACAGCGACTGCTCTACAATATCTAGGAGATAGCATGAAGGTACCATAGCTTTAGAACAGTGGTTCTCAACCTTCCTAATGCCACAACCCTTTAATACAGTTCCTCATGTTGTGGTAACCCTCAATTTCATTGTTACAAATTGAACATAATTAAACCACAGTGATTAATCACAAAAACAATATGTAATTATATATGTGTTTTCCGATGGTCTTAGGCGACCCCTGTGAAAGGGTCATTTGACTCCCAAAGGGGTCGCGACCCACAAGTTGAGAACCGCTGCTTTAGAAGAATCCACAGACAATATGCCATTTACATCTAATATCACATAGTAAAATTTGAGGTGACAAAGTATTTTTCTCCAACAGCAAGTTTTGCAAAATGTTAATTTTCTTTTATAAACTTGCATAAATAAAAGCTCCCTGACTGTCTGTATACATGGTATCTTCTTGAAACATCCATTTTCAGAAACAAATATATGTTAGGTTTTCTCCCACTTCATTCCCTTCAGACACCTGGCTGGTGCTATATCTCCTAGGTACACAAAAAACTCCCTAGCACAGTTATTTCTATACTAGAGGCCCAGTGAATGAAATCCATGCATGGGTAGGGTCCCTAGGCCTGGGTGGTGATCAGGGCCCATCAGATTCCCCGCCTCCCCATCTCCTTGCCTCCCCGCCTCCTCCTTCCCTCACTCCCTCAGAGCCCCACTGCCGCCGTTGCTGGTCTCCCACCATGTTCTGCACCAACCCCTGGTGGTCAGCACATCTCATAGTGAGCAATCGAACTCTTGGTCGAACTCCTGAGTTTGCATATTAGCCTTTTATATATATAGGTTGTAGTACAAAGCACTGAATTAAGACTAAATAAATACATCCAATAAGTTATAATGTAAATGGCATAAAACCCTTTAACAATACAGAGGTCCTATCTATATATAAAACCCTAATATGCAAATAGACCAAACAACCGGTTGCTATGATGTGTGCTGACCACTAGGAGGAGCATGTGCAGAACATGGTGAGCGTCAGCAGCAGGCGGCAGAGTGTGGAACATGGCAGGCATTGGCCATAGCGGGATGGTGGATCAGGTGAGGAGGGGCGTCAGACCAAGGCGGGGCACTGGTCGCTGTCATCGGGGCGAGTCTCTGACTGTTACTAAATATTCTTTGCTCCCACACACTGCGGTTCTGCCCGGCACCCACACCTACTGCTGGTGCCAGCCCTGCTTGCACCCGCTGCCGGTGCCAGAGCCGCTGCTCATACCCACTGCTGGCGCCGGCCCCTATCACTCAGTGTTGTCAGCAGGTGCGAGCGGTAACTGCCGGCCCCAAGTGCTCCTCAGGACCTCTCCACCTCCCCCTGCTCCTGAGGGGTGACTGGGGCAGCAGCTACCGCTCGCACCCACTGACAGGGCCGGCCCCGCTCACACCCACTGCTGGCACCAACCCCAATCACTCTGCGCCATCAGTGGGTGCGAGCAGAGCCGGCACGGTCAGCACGTGGGAGCGGCAGCAGCGGGAGTAGGGCTGCCGGCAGACAGGGGACCAGAGGCCACAGCAGGAGGGGCCGGGCGAGAGTGCAGAGGATGGGCCAAGACCCACCCCTGTGCCCACCGCAGCCTGGCGGCCCACAGTTCCTTTCAAGGTGCACGAATTCGTGCAATAGGACCCTAGTCTTCAAAATAATTCTAAAACTTACATATCCTATTGAAAACATCAAAAGCAGCACACGGTTGTGCTGGCTAATTATATTTCTACCTCCCTTTCATTTAGTGTAGCCTTGTGACTAAATTCTGGCCAAGAAGGTATAAGTAGAAGGTGGGTATCCTTAAAAACAGGGGCATGTAGTTTTTTTACTTTTCCTTCCTATGGGCTAGAAGACCAATGTAATCCCTATTAGCTGATAAAAGACCTCAAGGAGCCTCTGCATCTTTGCATTTATTCAAATATGAAACATGAAAAAAGGCTGGTATTATGAAGGCGGAGTCTATTCACCACATTAGCCACAGTACAGTGAGAATATAAAATAACGGAGTGCATGCTACCTGTACTCAAGGAATATGTAATAGAGAATGTAAATAGATAAATAAATCGGAATAATTTAGTAATAAATATTTCCTGCTTACCTCCTTGGATTCCTTTTGCCGTTGCCGTTTTACCAGCATTATCAAGTCCCACCATCACAAGAGTCACCTTTCTTAAAAGAACAAAAATTTTAAAATTACTTTGAGTTAATTCAATACTGGAAAAAATAAAAGCAAATACATTCATCCAAGCAACATTTAGGAGGATCTGCTATACAAGACAATCAGCTAGATATTAAGGGTAAAATGATGAATAAATGTAGACTAAAAAGCAAAATTCATGAAGAATACCTTTAAAGTATTATCCTTTCATTCTCTAAGCAAAAAAAAAAAAAAAAAAAAAAAAAAGAGGGGGGGTGGGTTGGATTGTACAATAGAAACCCAAAGGATAGAGAAGAAATAAGGAAAAGAAAAGAGAAAAATGGAGGGAGGGAGATGGATTCTGACATGAGTTATGTATCATGACTAAAGATGAAATGTTCTAGTTAATTGAATTCTAAGGATTATCAGAAATCTGTTTTTCTTATGAAATTACATAAGAAAAGAATTATTGTTATATTCTAGGCACTACTTGTGTACTAAACTCTGTCTTTAGAAATATGTAGCACCTTACCAAGTACAAAACTTACATATAGTATAGTCACATGACTATTAAGTGCTAACATATTTTCAAAGAGCACTACAATTATAAAGCTTAAAATGTATCTGATGATATAGCTAAACTTCACAGAATCAGAAAAAAAATACAGTCTAGTTCAATTTTACAGCTGAAAAGTCGTAAGCCCAGAGTTGGAAGACGTAAGACAATGAATAGGTTTAACAAGAACCAAAACCTAATTAATTCACCTAAATCCTAGAAAATTCTTTAACCTGGGACAGGTTACAAAGGAACCAGTATAAAGGAACAAACCTATTACACTGGTCCTATTAACATGACAATTCAGTCCACCACTAAAACTCATTTCTGTTCTAGGCTACACTACTACACAATATGAGACGAGACTGTCCATTAACAGCATGGATTTGAGAATACAGAGAGAAAGCCACAGCATAACACAGCTAGCTGCTGGGTTAAAACCACAAGGCACCCTAGCCAGTTTGGCTCAATGGATAGAGTGTTGGCCTGTGGACTGAAGGGTTCTGGGTTCGATTCTGGTCAAGGGCACATGCCCGGTTTGCGGACTTGATCCCCAGTGGGGGGGGGGGGGGGGGAGGAAGATGCCGGAGGCAGCCAATCAATGATTCTCATCATTTATGTTTCTCTCTCTCTCCCTCTCCCTTCCTCCCAGGAATCAATACATATATATTAAAAAAAAAAAAAAAAGCACAAGGCTATGGGAGGCAACCAGTCAATGTGTTGCTCTCACATCGATGTTTCTCTTTCTCTCTCTCTCTGTTCCTCCCTTCCTTCCACTCTCTCTGAAAATTAATGGAAAAAATATCCTCAGGTGAGGATTAACAAAAAATAAAATAAGTAAATTATGAGTTATATATTATGTTGTAAAGTGATTAAGTACTATAGGAAAAAGAACGGAGCAGGATAAAGGGAGCAGTAGTGGGAATAGGAGGTGGGTTGCAGTTTTATATAGGGTGACCAGGGTGGGTCTGATTGAAAAGGTAAAGCCTGAGCAAGGCCTTGAAGAAGGGAGTTAGTCATCTAGGGCAAAAGAGAACAGCTGGACCAAAGGCACTGAAGTGGGGACATGCTGGCATGTTCCAGTATCAGCAAGAAAGCCACTGTGGTAGAACTCAGTGAGAGCCCTGGCCCGATGGCTTAGTTGGTTAGAGAGTTGCCCGGTGCACTAAAAGGTGGCAGGTTCAATTCTCGATGAGGACACATATCCATGTTGCAGGTTCCATCTCTAGTCAGGGCCCATATGGAAGGCAACCAATTGATGTTTGTTTCTCTCTCTGGCTCTCTCTCCTCTCTTTCTCTCCCCCTTCCTCTCTCTAAAATCAATAAAAGCATATTCTCCAATGTGGGTTAAAAACAAAAACACAACAGTGAGAAAGGGGCAGGGAAGGGCAGATCAGAAACACATCAAAGGCAAGATCATGCAGGACCTTATACACTATGGTGAGGACTTTGGCTTTTGTGAGTGAAATTAATGTACTCTCCATGTTAATTTCCTTTGTTATCCTGAAGCCTCAGTCTTTTCCAAATGTTTCAACCATCCCTACCCACGATGGGGAATAACTGGAAGGATGTCTATGCTTGAGTCAGTGAAAGAACAAAGCAAGCCACAATTAGCAGCATCCCCATACACCATGCCCAGTCAGCCAGTGCCAGGATCAGAGAGAAAGCCAAAGAGATCAACAGCGATTATGAATTTAAGGAGCTGAGATAGTATGTAGGTACTACTATCCATGTGAAAATTTTACCTGCATTATCAATTTTGAAAAATATCAGATTATTTCTTGAGAAAGCTGTGAGGTATTTAGAGTATAATTTATTATTTTGTTTGAAGAAGTTGTAACTACCAAATATTAAGGAATGAGATTTAAATGCAAAATACTTTCCTAAACAAAATATAGTAAATGACTATACTAAAAAAGGTAAATAATGTAGCATTTTAAGCAATATTTTAGAAAATTCAAGACACTACATATACAATGAATTAGACTAAAATTATATTAAAGTTAATTCAATTGTTCTTTACTAATTTATAATTCAGTTCAAGATCTACAGTACTACTAACATCACCATGAGCCAAAACAATTACTTTTGGGAACAAATCACCATTCACTGCTTGTTTGCACCATTTATTCTATAAATATTGATTAAGCACCTATTATAAAATAGCAAATAAACATCCACAATCCCCAGCCCTCATAAACCATAGAGCCTAGCAAGAAAATAGGCGATGGAGAGGTAATTATGTGTGATGACTGTTGTCGAGGGAAAGCACAGGCAGCCACAGGAAGAGATAACAGGCAACTGTGCCTATTCTGGAAGTCAAGGAAGACTACACTACAAATATGCAGCAGCTGGGTCAGCAGTTCCTAGAAACATCATAAAACCTTTCAAATCCCTTATAAGACAAAGTAAAACATCTTAAATTACCTTTTAAGGAAAATGGCCCCTCATTCTCTTAAATGGGTAGCATCTTATGTCCACCTCCCCAACTCCACCCTTGTTAATATTTCAGTTTTTAAAAAAACTTCTAGCCCTGGCTGGTGTGGCTTAGTTAGTTGAGTGTCATCCCATGTACCAAAAAGATCAATGGTTCAATTCCTGGTCAGGCCACATGCCTGAGTTGCAGGCTCAATCCCCAGGGGGGGACATGCAGGAGGCAGCTGATACATGTTTCTCTCACACATCAAGGTCTTTCTCTCCCTCCCTCCCTCTTCCTCACTCTCTGAAAATATTTTTGTAAAAATATTCCAAATTATTACTATTACCCATTGTTCTTAAAGCTAGCTACCAAAAATGTTAGCTTTTACCTTAAATGTTTCATTATTTAAAACTGTATCTTGCCCTAGCCAGTTTGGCTCAGTGGGTAGAGCATCGGCCTAAGGACTGAAGGGTCCCAAGTTCAATTCTGGTCAAGGGCATGTACCTTGGTTGCGGGCATATCCCCAGTAGGGGGTGTGCAAGAGGCAGCCAATCAATGCTCCTCTCTCATCATTGATATTTCTCTCTCTCCCTCTTCCTTCCTCTCGGAAATCAAAATATATTTTTTAAAATGTATCTTTATTGTTGAAGGTATTACAGATGTCCCTCTTCCCCTGCCCCCCCCCAGTAGACCCCCCTTTATCCTACTCCCGCCCCGCTCTCAGGCCTTCATCACACAATTGTTGATTGTCTATGTCCATGGGTTATGCATATCTACACTAATAGAAGACAAACATGCAAATTGACCGTACCTTTGCTACACCTTAAGCCATGCCCACCAGCCAATCAGAGTGACTATATGCAAATTAACCCAACCAAGATGGCAGCCAGCAGCCACGGAGCTGGAGTGAGCAGGAGGCTTCGTTGCCCCAAAGATGGAGGAAGCCAAGCTTCCTGCTTGCCAAGGTGACTCTGAGTTCCACTCAAAGCAACAAAGTTTCAATTATAGAAGGCAAATAAACCCCAGATACATGCTTTCAGCCAGCTGTGGCCACGGAGCTGGAGCAAGCAGGAGGCTTCCCTCCTGCCTGCCCTGGCCAGCTCCGAGCTCCTCTCAAGGCAACAAAGTTTCAATTATAGAAGGTAACTAAATCCCAGAATAAAAAAAAACGAAAAAAACAAGAGGCTGGGAGCTTCCGTTGCTGGAGGGGGCTTGGCTAGCCTGAAAAGGGCCCTCAGCCCCTCACCCAGACTGGCCAGGCACTCCAGTGGGGACCCCCACCCTGAAAGGGGTGTGACCAGCCTGCAAACACCCATCAGCCCCGCACGCAGGCTGGCCAGGAACCCCAGTGGGGTCCCCACCCTGATTCGGGACACCCTTCAGGGCAAACCAGCCAGCCCCCACCCATGCACCAGGCCTCTATCCTATATAATAAAAGGATAATATGCAAACTGACCCTAACAGCACAATGACTGGGAATGACTGGTCACTATGACACACACTGACCACCAGGGGACAGACGCTCAACGCAGGAGGTGCCCCTGGTGGTCAGTGCACTCCCACTGGGGGAGCTCTGCTCAGGCACAAGCCAGGCTGACGGCTGCCAGCACAGCAGTGGTGGTGGAAGCCTCTCCCACCTCCTCAGCAGCGCTAAGGATGTCCGACTGCAGCTTAGGCCTGCTCCCCACTGGCAAGTGGACATCCCCCAAGGGCTCCCGGGCTGCCAGAGTGATGTCTGACTTCCAGCTTAGGCCCAATTCCCCAGGGAGCAGGCCTAATCCAGCAGGTGGACATCCTCCGAGGGGTCCCAGACTGCAAGAAGGCATAGGCAGGACTGAGGGACACCCCCGAGTGCACAAATTTTTGTGCACTGGGCCTCTAGTATTCATATAATTTTTTAACAGGATATTAGGTTCAAATAAAAATAATTCTTCAAACATGAAATTCACTTGGAATATTGTAATCATGCTGAGATGAGCACAAAATAAGCCTCTCTCTGGATTTCTATTTACTTTGACTAACCTTGCAAATTAGTTAATTTTGAAGATCATTAAGCCATATACTTGAAAACATGGATTTAATTAAATATTTGGGGTAATTAAAGCCTTAATGAATAATTATAACATTAGCAGTACAAATAAAAATCACACTGTGAATTCCGACATTCCTAATAAAACATTAAATTTGTACATTCATAATAGAATGAATTTACAAGGTTAACATTTACCTAACACTCAAAATTCTATTTAACTCTTTATATAATGAAGATGTTACAATCTAATACATGTTAAAACGTACATGCCACTATAGTCCTTTAAAATATAGTAAATTATCACTGACTGGAAACAGTTTGGCTGTGGTGGTCTATGACCAACAATAAGAAGAAAGATTGTCTATGCCTGTTAATCTTGTGATTATTGATCAAATACATTAGTCCTTCAATTGAAAAAAAATAACATACAGTGTTTAGATTTACAGTATCTAGAAAAGTTGCCTAGTAATAAATCAATCATTTAGTCATTTAGTCAGACAATAATTTATGAAAAAGTACATCAGACACTAAACATTGTGGACACAAAAATGCCTGAGACATATTCCCTATGCCAGAGTGCTCATCCTCTGAGAGTGACTAAAATGTAAACAAATATTGGTAGATTGTGACATGATAACAGTTTAAAATGCTCATCTCTATACACAAGATGCTAAAGGAAAACAGAGCAAGGGGACTTTATCCAGCCTAGAAACATAAAAAAAATCAGGGAAGCTTCTTTCACAAAGTGATGCCTCAGCTAAGTTCTTAAACTGGAGTTTGCCAAGCAATGGGAATGTGAAAGCAGAAAAAAGGAGGAAGAGATTCCAGACTGAGAACACTGTCTAAGGAGACACCACATCAAGGGGGTGCGAATTGGCAGCGTGTTGAGTTGCTGAACCCAGGAGTTAAGAACACACTTCAATACAGCAGCCTTAAACAAAAGGAGAACATGCTCGTTAGACTCATACATAATCACAAGTCAGTACAACCATGTATTGAGTCTAAAGGGAACTTGACATCTGCTACTTAAGAAATCAGTATTGCCTGGCCCATGTGGCTCAGTGGTTGAGCATCGACCTATGAACCAAGAAGTCACATTTCAATTCCTGGTCAAGGCACATGCCCAGGTTGTGGGCTCAATCCCCGGTGGGGGGCATGCAGGAGGCAGCCAATCAATGATTCTCTCTCATCACTGATAATTCTATATCCCTTTCCCTCTGAAATATATATATATATATATATCCAGTATCCTCAAATAGTAAATAATCTAACCTTTACAGAAGTTGAAAGTGACCAATTCACTCACTACAGTTATTCCTGATGTTTAATTATATAACCAAACTATAAAGGCTGATATGGGAAGAACTCTGGTATTGTAAGACATGCATTACATTTGTATAGTAAGTAACATAAAAGGGATTGTAGGCACTCATATATAGCCATAAACCTGGTGTAAGATCTGTGTTCAAATCCTAGATTTGCCACTTCCAAGCCTGGGACACATTATTTAATTTCTCAGCATTTCATCAGTAAAATGAGGATAATAACAATATCCAATCCAAAATTAAATAAGACAATGCAAGTAAGGTGCATAGTGCTTGTGGCACATAGTAAGTGCTCAACCAACAGCTACTCTTATTACAGTATCAAATTCAAGACAGGAAGTCCACGAGATGAGACCAGAGAGATGGGCAGGGACCAGGTAAGGAGGAGGATTAAGGGGTTCAGTTTTGCACATGTTAAGAGTGGTACTTGTCTGACACTGAAGTCTGAAGCTGGAGGAGATATTTGGACTGGGTTTGTGAGACATATCCGTGGTAGTTGAAACTATGACAACAGACAAAAGAGCCAGACAGAGCACAGGAGAAAGAGGCACCGTGGACAGGGGAACATGGAACTCTGAGAATCTTTGAAGAAATGCTTAAAATTGTGATGAGAAAGAAATGAGCAGACCAAAGACATGGCAGCACTGGAGCAGTTTCCGGAAGGTAAAAAATGAACACTATCAAAGAGTGCAAAGTTTTGTAAAATAAAGGTATGTTTTTAGTAGTTGTTCCAAATTAAGTACCTCAGAAATAAATGCTTTCGGTTTTTCCCAAACCCTGCAATAACCAATGCTTTGAATTTATATAGCATGTCTTGACAGTCCAAAGCTATTTTACCCTGTCATTTATCTTCATACTGTCCCTGCAAGTGGAAGAGGTACAAGTTACTCAAGGTTATGAAATGAGTTAAAGCAGAATTAGGTAAACAGTGTAAGGAGTGGAAGAAGGAGAAATCATGGAGCTAGCTAAAACTACAAAATGTTTTGCAGAAAAAACAGGATAGCAGAAACACAGGATGTTTTTCTTGCAAGTGCAAAATAAAATGTTGTAAAAAGGCCAGGAACCAATCACAGAGCAGCACAGACAGACAAAGAGCGTGCCTTTAGCAGATATAAGGAGAAGAGCAGAATGCTTTGGTGGCAAACCATTTGGGTTCCCTCCCTGAGTGGGGAGTCTGTGTTTGCCTGTAATAAACTCCTGCCTTGCTTGAATTCCTCTGGTCTATGGCTTCATTTCTCGATTCCATGAGACACGACCCTGGGAAGAATTCCAACTCACCAGATCCAGTATCAGTTACAGTGATAATAAGAAGTTAGTCAACAGCAGTTTCCATGTGAAGTTTAAATACAATGGTTTGTAAAAACAATAATTATTATTATTTTAAAGGATAACTTGAACCATTTTGATAACTTGAACCATAAGACTTACTCACATTCATATATATACTAGAGGCCCAGTACACAAAAATTTGTGCACTTGGAGGGTCCCTCAGCCTGGCCTGTGCGCTCTTGCAGTCTGGGACCCCTAAGGGGATGTCCACCTGCTGGCTTAGGCCAGCTCCCTGGGGACTGGGCCTAAACTGGCAGTCAGACATCCCTCTGGCAGCCCGGGAGCCCTTGGGGGATGTCCACTTGCCAGTGGGGAGCAGGCCTAAGCTGCAGTCAGACATCCTTAACGCTGCTGAGGAGGCGGGAGAGGCTTCCACCACCACCGCTGTACTGGCAGCTATCAGCCTGGCTTGTGCCTGAGCAGAGCTCCCGCAGTGGGAGTGCACTGATCACCAGGGGGCAGCTCCTGCATTGAGCATCTGCCCCCTGGTGGTCAGTGTGTGTCATAGTGACCAGTCATTCTCAGTCGTTCTGCCGTTAGGGTCAATTTGCATATTATCCTTTTATTATATAGGATAGAGGCCTGGTGCATGGGTGAGGGCTGGCTGGTTTGCCCTAAAGGGTGTCCCAGATCAGGGTGAGGGTCCTGCTGGGGTTCCTGGCCAGCCTGGGTGAGGGGCTAAGGGCCGTTTTCAGACTGGCCACACCCCCTTCAGGGAGGGGGGTCCTGCTGGGGTGCCTGGCCAACCTGGGTGAGGGGCTGATGGCTGTTTGCAGGCTGCCCAAGCCCCCCAGCGGGGACCCTCACCCAATGAGGGTGTGGCCATCCTGGGTGAGGGGCTGATGGCTGTTTGCAGGCTGGCCATGGCCCCCAGCCACCCAAGCTCCCAGTGGAGGCTGGCTGAAAGCAGGTATCTGGGATTTATCTCCTATAATTGAAACTTTGTTGCCTTTAGCGGAGGTCGCAGCCGGCCAGGGCAGGTGGGAAGCTTGGCTTCCTCCATCATTGGGGCAACCAAGCCTCCTTGCTTGCTCCAGCTCTGTGGCTGCCAGCTGCCATCTTGATTGGGTTAATTTGTATATAGTCGCTCTGACTGGCTGGTGGGCGTGGCTTGGGGGCGTAGAGGAGGTGCGGTCAATTTGTATGTTTCTCTTTTATTAGATTAGATATACACATAGATCTACTAGTACATCAGGTATCCAGGTAGTCTGCCTCATTTCCATCAAGACAATTTATAATTTTTTCCCCACATTTAGGCCTATCAGAATCATAATCTAGTTTCTGGATGTAATAGGTATATTACCTAGTTATAGGTAAATTAACTAAAGTCATAAATTGCATGCTGTTAATAAAAGCTACCCATGATGTTGATGAAAATCAAGTCATAGTATTTTTCTGCTTAAAGTCCTTAAACAGAATCAAGACCAAACTCTGTAGACTCTTCTTCTGCCACTCCCCAGCAGGCCTATAAGACCAGGAATTCTCCCAGTCCTTCCTGACCATCTGTGTGACCACAGTAAATAGATCCTAACTTTGTCGTGCAACTTATCATACAGTCTCCTCTACTAAAATCTCTCTTCATCAACTCTGTAGCCCCAGGATCAAATGTGTGAGGCATCCTTACTGAATGAAAAAACATAAATATAACATGTCATTCCCCCATTTGCTGAGTAAAAATTAAGCAAAATTAAAGTATATAACATTAAGCAAAAAGGTAAATATACAATTTATAAAACTCTTTACCTCAAGGTAAAAGTTCAGTATTAAAGGATGTAATTAAAATCAGATATCTTCTAACATCAAACCGACTAAGGTTTTCTGAAAAAGTTTACATGCTCATGGTTTCGAGGTAATAATTAACAGTGTTTATTTCAATTAACAGTTAAAAATGTTTTTAAAACTGAAATAACTTCCAGTAAAAAAAAGGAAAGTAGGGATTAAGAGAGTAAAGGCCTGTTTTATATATTTTAACTCATGGTCTCTTTTTATATAAAAATGTACAACGTAGCATACCAGAAATATAAGCAACATAATATTGGAGTTTTAACTTAGACTCAGAAAACACTTGAATTTGAATATTTTCTGAATGACATTACTGCAATCATTTGAACATCTACAAATCTAAGGAAGACAATACTTCAAAGGAGGTCATTACATAAAAGCTATTTCTAAAAAATATTATACAAATCAAAATAAAATATTTCATTAAAAAACAAAATTTGAGACATCAAAACTGATATGTATTACCTAAAATATTTAAAACTAATGGAGCAGATTCTAAATTTACAAGTAATAAACACATACATGGAAAGGGATTTGGAAACAGTTTTATAACAGATAGTTAAGAGAATGAAAAAAAAAACCCTACCACAAAGAAAATGACACAATGAAAAAAATTATGATGTGATTTTATTGTGCAAGTGTATGACTTTCTGAGATTTTAATTCAGATAGTACAGCCCAGGACAATAGCACACCAAAAACACTATCTGAACTCATGGAGTACTAATAAGTAGTAAGAGGATCAAACCTGGGATCATATGCTTTTAAATCTTGGCCAAGTGAAATTTTTAGTGTCAGTTAGTTGATTTCTAAAATATAAAGGGATAGAATCAGGATATCTCTAGGTCCTAACATACCCTGAAATTCTAAAATTCTTACCCTGAATAAACAAGAAGCTGTTGGGGGATAAAAAGAAATGTAGGATATTCCAGTTCTGCATACAACACATCAGATAATCCATGCTAATCTGTATGTACAGCTTAATTTAAAAACTTAGGAACTCTGCTATTTCTAGAAATGGTATAGATTTACAGTTATATTTATTTACAACAAGAAAGATGGCTATTAGAGTGCTAACTGTTCCCCCACTGAAGAAAAATTCACAGCAAGGATGACATTGCATATCACTGTATGTTTCCCAGACACCACACTGGTCAATGCACACTGCTTACTGTGACATCTGAGGCTCTTCCTTCAGACTTGGTCACAGTGAACAGCAATTTACTTAGAAATTTGAAGGAAAGCTTTGCTTGTCTGAAATATGACATCAAAAACACAGGTGGACAAGTAACTAGTAATTCCAGGGAGTGAGTAACTGTGGGGAGGAATGGTAGGAGATGAATATAGTGCAGGGAACTTCAAGGATTTATTGCCTTTTCTTTAGGAAAAAAAAAATGACATGTCATGAGCAAAGGTAAATATTCTTAAAACTTGGGTGATAAGCACATGAGTACTTACTATACTTCTCTTTTTGTTTAAATGATGGTAAAAATACTCTTATTATTTTTATATTATAATCCTATATAATAAAGAGCTAATATGCTAATTAGACCACACAAGCAGAACAACTGTCCAGACAATTGTCCAGACGATGCCAGGGCTGCAAGGGCTGAGCCCCTTGCACAAGTTTCGTGCATTGGGCCTCTAGTATTAGATAAAATTCTTGCTCTAAACATTCTTTCACTTAAATTACTGTGAATTCACTTAAATTTTCTGCTTCTCATAAGGGGGCCATTCCTGAAATCATGCTCTTAGTAAGCTTAGGGGGCACAGATTTCTTCAAGACCCAGGTAAAATTAAATCCCTCCCAAAATCCTGCTACCAATTCCTGATAAAAATCTTGAAGATCATCTTTCAACTGTTGAATATTCTATCCTACTTTATATGCACTATTTCATCAACTAGATGCTACTTAATATAAAAATAGGAGTTCAGAGTAGGTAGGTGATAATATGTAAGGATGAAGACCTGCTTACAGATATTTACTGGTCCAGATATTTACTGAGCAGCATGGTTTAACAGACCTTGTGTTGAGCCCAAGATGAAGACTGCTCCCGATACACAAAATAAATCTGAATAGAGATCTAAATGTTAAAAGTTAAAACATAAGTGTACTAGAAGAAAGTATAAGTGAATATAATCTTGGAGTAGTAATGAACTTCCTAATTTTACACTGAAAGAATGATATATTTGAATAAAATATTTTAAAATTGTGTGATTCACAAAAACCAAAAAATTTAAAACCATAATAGAAGAAAAATATATTCAACATATACTACAGAGAAACAGTTCCTGCAATAAACAAAATCTTTTTTTAAGAAAATTCAGTAAGAAAATGAATGCAGCTGCCCAAATAGAAAAACATCAACGAGAATCATTGGGAAATTCCCTAGACAATACAAATGTCCAAGGAAAAATGTTTAATCTTATCAGTAAACATGAAAATAAAAACTGCCCGGCCAGCGTGGCTCAGTGGTTGAGCTTCAACCTATGAACCTGGAGGTCACATTTCGATTCTGGATCAGGGCACATGCCCAGGTTGCAGGCTCGGTCCCCAGTAGGGGACCTGCAAAAGGCAGCTGATTGATGATTCTCTTTCATCACTGATATTTCTATCTCTCTCCCCCTCTCCATTCCTCTCTGAAATCAATAAAAATATACATTTTTTTAAAAAGAAAAAACTAAAACTAAATAGTGTTTTCCTTTAACAAAACAACTCCTACTTTTTAAGGGGAAAAAAGGCACTCTTAAACACTGCTAGTAGGAGTAGAAATTAGTTTAAAAAAAAAAAAAGCTTTTCTGAAGAGCAATTTAACAATATATATAAAATGCCTTAAACTTTTTCATATTATTTGATCTAGAATTTTCAAAGATATTTATATAAAAATGCTCCCCAAAGCATTGTTGGTAAATAGTGAAATATTTTAAACATTCTAAATATATAATAACTAGAGGCCTGTTGCATGAAAAGATTCGTGTAATAGGCCTTCCCTTCCCCTGGCTGCTGGCACCGGTTTTCCTCCGGCACCTGGGACCCAGGCCTTCGCTCCGGCCAGAGCCGCCTTCAGTCTTCGCTGCTCCGGCTGGAGCTGCCTTCAAGCCTTCGCTGCTCCGGCCGGAGCCGCCTTCAGTCTTCACTCCACTGCTTCGCACCTACGTATGCAAATTAACCGTCATCTTTGTTGGTGGTTAATTTGCATATCTCGCTGATTAGCCAATGTGAAGTGTAGCAAAGGTACGGTCAATTACCATGTTTGTCTATTATTAGATAGGATAGGAATGATTAAACACACTTTAATGAATGTATGCAACACACTACTCTGCTGCTATTAAAAACGATGTTGAAAAAAATACGTAAGGATGCAAAAAGATATGAATTATACATTAAAGCAAAAATAAAAAATAAAAAGCTATGAAACAGCACTATTACTTCATTGTTGTTTTAAAATTTACATGTAAGAAATTCTGCACTTAAAATACTAAAAATGGTAATCTCTAGAGGCATGAGCTAGTGGGTAACTTAAATGTATCACTTTTAGCTTAACTGAGCCTTTAATGTTCTCCAATAAACATACATTTTTAAATAGCAATAAACAAATTATTTTTAAATGTTTGAAAAATAACAATAGTTCCTGTCTACAAGATATAAAAGATTAAACATTTCACTACAATAAATGATTAAATTGAGACAAATACAAGGTGCTAGGCAAATACAATGAAAGTGTGAAGAATGTAGCTGGAATTCAAAGACAGTTTCCTGAAAAAAATAATCTCCCAGCTCAGATTTGAAGCATGATAAGGAAGAGCCAAAGAAGAAAAGGCATGTGGAGGAAAGGAGGAACTAGAGAACTTAAGTATCCCAAATTTGGCATGACAACAGGAGAAAGAATGGCTTATGAAGAGTCCAGTTAGCCCAGGGGTCCTCAAACTTTTTAAACAGGGGGCCAGTTCACTGTCCCTCAGACCATTGGAGGGCTGGACTATAGTTTAAAAAAAAACTATGAAGAAATTCCTATCCACACTACACATATCTTATTTTGAAGTAAAAAAACAAAACGGGAACAAATACAATATTTGTATTTGCATGTGGCCCACGGGCTGTAGTTTGAGGACCCCTGACTTAGCCAGTTCAGGACAAATCATGAATAACTTGTAAGTAATAAGATTAGATGCTATTCGTAAGGCAATTAGGAAAGATTTTGAAGACTTAAAATCCATTGTATACTACAAAAGACCACTGACAGCAGTGTGGAGGATTAATCAAAAGGGGATAGTGGAAAGTCTGTCAAAGAAATGGGAGAGCCCAGCAGGTGTAGCTCAGTGGTTGAGCATCAACCTATGAACCAGGAGGTCACAATTCAATTCCTGGTCAGGGCACATGCCCTGGCTGAAGGCTTGATCCACAGTGTGGGGTGTGCAAGGAGGCAGCCAATCAATGATTCTCTCTCATCATTGATGTTTCTCTCTCTCCCTCTCCCTTCCTATCTGAAATCAATAAAAAATATATTTTAAAAAAAATCTGGGAGAGAATGGAATAATGGATAGAGCATTGGGTATGGCAAAGCTGAAAAGAGTGCAAGATAATTAAGTGGTTAAAAAAACAGGTAGAAATCAAAGGATTTTGATGATTTAAGAGAATAAAACAAAAGGGTGTCCAGGATTACTCTTGGCCTCTGATTTGGGTAACAGAAAGACACAAGCAATTTGTCATGGAAATCAGAGACTTAAGCGCAATTTGGATGTGGTGGGATTGAGGGTTCTGTGAACTGGATATGTATGTCTTCAAGTGGTAGATGAGTCTTTGTGCTGGAAACTTGTACTTGGGAGTGAATATTGAGGTGGTAGATGAAGTCCCAATATTAGGTGAGATTGACCACAAAGAGAGAATATGTAGAAGAAAATAGCTGAAGACAAACCCTGGGGCAATCTTGGGGAGTCAGATGAAGAAAGGCTAACTGGCAAGTAGACACAGAAAAGGAAAAAGGCAGAAAAGCAAAGATTTAAAAATTCAGGGGGGAAAAATCAGAGAATTTTAAAAAGGGAGTTGTGATTTTTAAATTTAAATACTTATTGTTGAGAGTATTACAAATGTAATACCCACTTCCAGCAAGTTCCCACCCTGGCCCAGGTCTTCCTAAATTTTTGTGTTCATAGTTAATGCATATGTACATATGTTCTTTGGTTAACTTCTTCTCCCCCACATCCCCTGCCCTCTGAGATTCATCAGTCTGTTCCATGTTTCCATGCCTTTGGATCTATTTTATTCATCAGTTTATTTTGTTTATTAGATTCCTTATTTATTTTGATTTTTAGATTAAATCATTGATGGATATGTATTTATTGCCATTTTATTGTTCATGTTTTTTCTTTTCCTTCTTTTCCTCTTCTTCTTGAAGAATACCCTTCAATATTTCATGTAATACTGATTTAGTGTTGATGAACTCCTTTAGTTTTTTCTTGTCTGTGAAGCTCTATATCTCACCTTCAATTCTAAATTATAGCTTTGCTGGGTAGAGTGGCCGTAGGTTCTTGCTATTGATCACTTTGAATCTTTCTTTCCACTCCCTTCTGGCTTGCAAAGTTTCTGTTGAGAAATCAGCTGACAGTCATATGGGCACTTCCTTATAGGTAACTAACTGCTTTTCTCTTGCTGCTTTTAAGATTCCCTCTTTGCTTTAACCTTTGGAATATGAATATATATATACATATACATACATACATATATATATATATATATATGTATATATATATATATATATATATAGACACCCTAATATGCAAATATACTGAACTGTGGAATAACCAAACAACCAGTCACTATGACGTGGACTGACCACCAAGAGGCGCGCGGAACATGGCAGGTGTCGGCAGCAGGCGACAGAATGTGGAACGTGGCGGGCATCAGCCGTGGTGGGATGGTGGAGTAGATGAGTGGGGGCACCAGACCAAGATGGGGCGCTGGTGGCTGTCATAAGGGCAAGCCTCTGGTGATTACTAAAAATTCTTTGCTCCCGCACACAGCGATCCCACCCAGTACTAGCACCTGCTGCCAGGGACCCCTTAGGGGATGTACGACTGCCAATTTAGGCCCAATCCCTGCAGTCGGACATCCCTCTCGCAATCTGGGACCGCTGGCTCTTAACTGCTCACCTGCCTGCCTGATCGCCCCTAACTGCCTCTGCCTGCCTGCCTGATCTCACCCCCAATTGCTCTCCCCTGCCAACCTCGTCTTGCCCCCAGCTGCCTCTGCCTGCCTGGTTGTCCCTAACCGCCCTCCCCTGCTGGCTGATCTTGCTCCCAACTGCCCTCCCCTGCCAGCCTGATCACACCCCCAATTGCTCTCCCCTGCCAACCTGGTCTCGCCTCCACAGGCTTGATCACTCCTAACTGCCTCTGACTTGGCCCCCACCATCACAGCCCTGTCCGGAAGGAAGTCAGATGTCCTGAAGATGGCTGGTCGACCCGGTCTAATTAGCATATTACCCTTTTATTAGTATAGACTAGGGGCCCGGTGCACGAAATTTGTGCACTGGGTGTGTGTGGGGGGGGAGTGTCCCTCAGCCCAGCCTGCCCCCTCTCACATACTGGGAGCCCTCAGGCGTTGACCCCCATCACCCTCCAATCACAGGATCGGCCCCTTGCCCAGGCCTGACGCCTCTGGTTGAGGCGTCCGGCCCGGGCAGCGGGGACCCGCAGCTGCAGCGGCCCCACGATCATGGGCTTCGCTTTAGGCCCAGGCAAGGGACCCCTAGCTCCCGGGACTGCCAGCTTCGACTGTGCCCTGCTCCCATCGCTGGCTCCACCCCTACTTCCTGCTATCACTGGCCAGGGCAGCAAAGGCACCTGATTCTCCGATCATGGCTGGGGGGCAGGGCAAAGGCTCTTAGCTCCCCCCTGGGTTTCCGATCACTGTCAGTGGCAGGGGGCTTCTTCCTGCTTTCCCTTTCGCCTCCCTGCATTGTGCCTACATATGCAAATTAACCACCATCTTGTTGGCAGTTAACTGCCAATCATAGTTGGCAGTTAATTTGCATATAGCCCTGATTAGCCAATGAAAAGGGTAGCTCGTACACCAATTACCATTTTTATCTTTTATTAGTGTTGATGATGCCAAGAGATTGAAAATAATTCATTGGATATAATAACCAGGCTGCATCTAATATAGTACAAACAACTGAATTGAAGGGTCTCTGTCAAGCATGTCAAACTCAAAGGCTAACATGGGCCAAATATATAAGGTTTAAGTTTATGTGGGTCGCAAAAAAACAAAAGCTTCAATTTCTTAGAAAAATAGGTTTATTTTGATAGAGACATACTGAATACAAAGGGCTGAAATAAACGAGTAATCATTAACATAAAATAATGGAACATTTTAATAAAAACTGATATTTTTTCTTGAACATTAACTTACCAGACACTGAATAACTGCACAAATTAATAAGCATAATGCAAATAAACCTATTTTTCTTGTTCTCAAAAAGCGAAATATTTCCTATTGTGCACACCAAACAAGTCAGTACAAGACTAATGACTTGCCAGTTGGCTGCTAAAATATTCACTGCTAGTATTAGTGAAGAGAAATGGTGCGCCTGCACATAAGGGAAATGAATGCAACACAATTACAGTAATCAGTTATTAGCAAACATAGTTTGTTATTAATAACTAGAGGCCCGGTGCACAAAAATTTGTGCACCGGCGGGGGGGAGGTGTCCCTCAGCCCCACTTGTGCCCTCTCACAGTCCAGGACCTCTTGGGAGATAACTACCTGCTGGCTTAGACCCGCTCCCGGGTGGTAGAGGGCAGGCCCAATCCCTAGGTGCAGCCCCTGGTCGGGCTCAGAGCAGGGCCGATTGGGGAGTTCAGGCGCCGCCCCCGTCATGCACAGAGCAGGGTGGATCAGGAGGTTGCGATGTCACCCCCAGTCACACTCAGTGTAGGGCCAATTGGGGGTTGGGGCGCCGCCCCCTGTCACACTCAAGGCAGGGTCGATGGGGAGGTTGTGGCACCACCCCGTCACGAACAGAGCAGGGCCGATCAGGGGGTTGGGGCGCTGCCCCGTCACGCACAGAGCAGGGCCAATCAGGGGATTGGGGAGCTCCCCCGTGTCATGCACAGAGTAGGGCCGATAGGGGAGTTGGGGCACCACCCCCTGTCACCCACAGAGCAGAGCCGATCAGGGGGTTGGGGCACGCCCCCGTCACACTCAAGGCAGGGCCGAAGGGGAGGTTGCAGCTCCACCCCATCACACACAGAGCAGGGCCCATGGGGGGGTTGGGGTGCCACACCCTGTCACACACAGAGCAGGGCCGATCAGGGGGTTGGGGAGCTCCCCCCTATCAGGCACAGAGCAGGGCCGATCGGGGGGTTGGGGCGTCTTCCCCTGTCATGAACAGAGCAGGGCGGATAGGGAGGTTGTGGCCCCACCCCCAGTCACACACAGAGCCACAGAACGATCAGGGGGTTTGGGCGCTGCCCCCTGTCACACTGCTCCAGGGGCCAGGAGGCCTTGCGGCTCCACTGATCCCAGTGCTGGGAGGCCTCGCAGCTCCGCTTGACACTGGGGCAGTGAGGCCTCGCTGCTCCGCTGATCCCAGTGCTGGGAGGCCTCGCTGCTCTGCTGATCCCAGTGCTGGGAGGCATATTACCCTTTTACTATATAGGATAGAGGCCTGGTGCACGGGTGGGGGCCGGCTGGTTTGCCCTGAAAGGTGTCCTGGATCAGGGTGGGGGTCCCACTTGGGTGCCTGGCCAGCCTGGATGAGGGGATGATGGCTGTTTGCAGCTGGTCACACCCCCTTCAGGGTGGGGGTCCCCACTGGGGTGCCTGGCCATTCTGAGTGAGGGGCTGAGGGCCACTTTCAGGCTGGCGGTTGACTGAAGCTCCCAACCTCTCCTTTTTTACTTTATTTTTTTTATTCTGGGATTTATTTACCTTCTATGGCTGTCACTGGAGCTGAGAGCTGGCTTTAGCTCTGAGGCTCAGCTCCAGCTCTGAGACCTCAGCTGCTGAAAGCAGGTATCTGGGTTTGTTTGGCTTCTATAATTGAAACACTGTTGCAACTCCAGCTCAGCCAGCTGGCTGAAAGCATGGGGTTTGTTTAGCTTCTATAATTGCAACATAGTTGCTTAGAGTGCAAGCTCAGAGCCCAGCAGCGGCAGGCAGGGAACCTTGGCTTCCTCCTTCACTGGAGCAAGCAAGCCTCCTGTTCACTTCAGCTGCCTGGCTGCCTGCCGCTATCTTGATTGGCAGTTAATTTGCATATCGTCCTAATTAGCCAATGGGAAGCGTTTCGGAGGTACGGTTAATTACCATGCTTGTCTATTATTAGATAGGATGATGTATAAAGGATATTGTAAAAGTTAAGTTACAAAATTTTTATTAAAACACTAGAGGCCCAGTGCACGAAATTCATGCATGGGTAGGGTCCCTAGCGGCTGCCAGCCGGGGCCTCCCTTCATTCCACGCTGCCCCCTGGTGGTCAGCGCACATCATAGTGAGCAATTGAACTCCCAAGGGGACATTTTGCATATTAGGCTTTTATATATAGAGAGGCCCAATGCACGAAATTCGTGCAAGAGTAGGCCTTCACAGCCCCAGCTGCCTCTCCCGCCCTTGCATCCCTGGCTTCGTCTGGAAGGTCATCCAGACAGTCGTTCTGCTGTTCAGCCGTTCGGTGGGTTTGCATATTACACTTTTATTATTATAGATTTCGTACATACCGTTATATTGGCTGGGCTGCAAAAATATTCATTGTGGGCCTCGAGTTTGACATGCTTGGTCTAGGCAGAAGTCTTCTAATGAAAGATGTTAAGGAATATATGAGAGGGGAGGGAGCTGGTTGAGAAAGTGCCTGTAAGCCATTGCCAACTGTTGAGTTTGGGGTGAAGGGAAAGAGAAAGGGTAGTTAGTAACTGAAGGGAAAGAGGGTTATTTAATATGGTAGACACAGAATAATGGTTCCCCAAACATGTCCACAACCTAATCCCTGGAACTTGTGAATATGTTACCATACATGGCAAAAGAATTTTGCCAAAATGATTAAGGTTCTTGGAGGAGGAGTATATCTTTGAGTATCCAGGAAATCACAAGGTTCCCTGTAAGGGAGAGAAAGAAGATCAGAGGAGAACATGCTATGCTGTTGGCTTTGAAGATAGAGGGAGGGGCATGGGCCAAATAGCAGACAGCCTCTTCCTTTGGTGGAAAAGACAAAGAAAAAAAGATTCTCTCATAGACCCTCCAGAAGGTATGCAACTCTGCTGACCAATTTTAGGCTTCTGGAGTCAAAACTATGGGATAATAAATTTGTGCTGCTTGAAATCACTAAGTTAATATAATTTGCTACAGCAGCAAAAAGAAACATTTAGTTTGCTTTGTTTTTTTTAGGTAAGGAAGCTGAGGGACTTTATGACTTTAATTAAATTTAGTTTTAAATCCTAGTTCTAGAAATCATACCTATCTCTATATATACCCCTCAGACACCCACGCTTTCCCCCACATAATCAGCAACCCCAAGGCAGAAGACTGTAGCCTAGACCTGACAAATGGTCACAACATCTGGACCTCTGGCGGGCTAACCACAACATCTTGACCCAAGTTAGGTTTCAGTTCCTGAGCCCTAAGGTGGAACCACCACTGGCTATTTTCCCATGAGACCAGACAGAGAGACACTGGAAAAGACCGCAGAGCTGTCCTCACGACCTGAAGAGATGATTCACTACCCTTACTCCACCTCCAACCAATCAACTCCCAGCTCAACCCAAACCCTTAATCCACCATGTCTTGAGATTTTGCCCTATATAATCTGTAACCTACACGCCACAGAGGAGTTCCAGCTTCTGAGCATTCGCTTCCCATTCTCCTGGATGGTGCCATTCATCAATAAATTGGTCTTTCTCCACTGCACTTCTCAGGGTCTAGTGTTTGGCTTTGCTAGAGCCGAGTGAACAAACTCTTCCTGTTCTATAACCACAGTAAGAGGAGCTTGAACATGTTTACGTACTAAAGAAGAAATAGAAGCAAAGCTCTGAGGGAAAAACAGAAAGACTTATTTAGTTTGGATAATAAAACTGAATAATCAATTTTGGGATAAAAGTTTAGATTGATTCTTGCATCCCAGAAGTCCTATCATTGATCTCTAGCCAAATGCTGAACAACTGAAGTTCACCAGGAAGTGGGAAGAAATGAAATAAAGAACACAGGCATAAGAATTAGCCTGGGAAAAGAAAATGGACCCTTCCTCCACTAACACAGAAAATGATAAGTATAAAATGAATCGAGGAGGGTAATTTACTAATTAGCACTTGTCTCCTAGGATCATAGGTGATATTTACTAAGTAAATACTATGTGCAAAGCATCAAGTACTTGGGTAAATTTTCTTTCTCAAAATGCTGCATGACAGAAATTATCCACACTTGACACATAAAAAAAATGGCCAAAACTCCTAGGATTCAAACTTGAATCTGTTTGACTCAAAACACTATACTGAGAAACTGGGCTGACACCACCATTCCAAGTGATCTAGGACTAGGTTAACACCACCAGTAACAAGACATATCAACATCACACACTCCTGGATGTAATATACTGAGAAGGATACCTCACCTTTGTGGTATCCCTCTGCCCAACTAATGCAACAACACCTTTACCAAATCACAACACCAAACACATTGAAGTGGGGGTTCTACAAAACAACTAACAAATACTCTTCAAAGTCTCAAGGTTATAAAAGACAAGGAAAGACTGAGGAACTACTACAGATTGAGGGAGACTAAAGAGACATGGCAAAGCAATATGGAATCCTGGGATAGATCTCTGATTAAAAAAAGGGCATTAGGTGTTAAAACTGGTAAACTCAGAATAAAGTCTGTAATTTAGTTAATAGCATTGTATCAAAGTTAATTTCTTAGCTCTGACCACTATATTGTGGTCTCAAAATAAAAGTTATTTTTTTTAAAACCCACACTGCCTGGCTGTTGTGACTCAGTGGTTGAGCATCAACCCATTAACCAAGGTCACCAGTTTGATTCCCAGTCAAGGCACATGCTCAGGTTGCGGGCTCGATCACCAGTGTGGGGCATGCAGGAGGCAGCTGATCGATGATGTTTCTCTCTCATCAATGTTTCTATCTCTCTCTAAAAATCAATAAAAATATATCCTAAAAAATAAATAAAAATAAAAACCCAACACTATATTGCACTGCTTCTATAGGAGCACGACACTTATATAACTATGGGTCTAGCTATTAGTCTATTCAAAACTAATTTACATAGATTGAAAGCCTAGTTCAGATTCTGACTGTTGGTTAACAATAGCATGCCTATTGTTCCTGAATTATCTGGCATCCTGGTCCTCACTCCTGACCTAGACTGCTGCCTTAACAATTGATCTCTGACTCCTACCTTGTCCTTATCACAGGTACTGAATACTGCATCTAATCCCTAATTATTGTAGTTTTCTACAATAATGTCTCCCTGGGAAAGCAGCTAAGTGAGGACAGGTGGGTAAACCCAAAAAGTGCTGGATATATTAGGTAAGTCAGCAAAGTAACCTCAAAACATAATGTATTAATAAACATCATCTTCTCTTACATCTCACATCTGTAAACATAGCTCCATAAAATATGAACATGAAAAGAAAACGCAATAAGGAGCAGCATAGCAAAAAACCTTCAAAATACAAAACAGTAGCTCATAAAAGCAAAAATTTGATATATACTTTAAATCAGTTTGCTCACCTCTCATTTATTCCAGTAACTGCAACTACATATGCCAATATTATTTACATTAAGATGATTATTGCTAAGGAGTGATCAAAATACATACAATATTTTGCAAATATTTATTTAGGCGCTATTATGAAGTAGGCATTGAACAATGATACTTAAAAGATAGGTGTAATCTAACTTGTTTTTAATTCCTTTGGGTGTTAACTCTATCCAACAATGAGAGATACTAGTATTTACCTATGCCTCTACATTAGGCCATGTAGATCAGGGAGTTCCCATAGAATTACACTGTAAACCAGGGGTCCTCAAACTTTTTAAATAGGGGGCCTGTTCACTGTCCCTCGTGCCGTTGGAGGGCCGGACTATAGTTTAAAAAAAAAACTATGAACGAATTCCTATGCACACTGCACAAATCTTATTTTGAAGTAAAAAAACAAAACCGGAACAAATACAATATTTGTACTTGTATGTGGCCTGCGGGCCGTAGTTTGAGGACCCCTGCTGTAAACCATATATGTAAGTTTAAATTTTCTAGTAACTGCATTTTAAAAGTGAAAATAAAAGGTGCAATTATTTTACTATAATTCATTTAATCCTGTACATGCAAAAGTTATTTCAACATGTAATCACACTGAAAAAAAAAGACATAAGATATTTACTTATTTTACTTTTTGCATAATAAATCTTCTAAATCCACTTTGTATTATATTATATATTTCTGCATCTCTATTAGGACTAGCCACATTTCAAATGCTCAACTGCCACATGCAGCAAGTCACTACTCTACTGGACAACACAGATCTAGATGCTACTTAGACAAAGATACATTCTCCTTTCTCTGAACTCTATCTTTTCTTTAAACAATTTACCCCGATGTTACACTATACCTGCTAAGAGAAGCAAACACAAAGAATGATGAATTAAACTGAAAACTCCTTTGAAGTGCAAGCTTTTTGGATGTCTTAGTTAAAAGAAGACATGGTATTGTGCCCTCTTCTAAAAACAAAATACATTTTTAAAAAGCAGAAATACGGGGGAAAAAAAGAAGAGAGACCATTTATTATGAGTGGTCCTCAAATCTCAGTAGAGATTCTGTTATCAGCACATAAGATGATTAGAACAAATCTATACACCAAAACACATCTTTGACTCTATCAATATTACTTATATTTAAAACATTCAAATCCAATTAAAAGGGAATAATTTTAAAAGTTTTGTTTAGAGCACATTTCTTTTCCAAATGTAGACATACACTTTTTCCTTATAATATACAAGTATAGCTTTTCAGATTTACTCTTTAAAGGATAGCTCATCCTTACTGCAAACACTATGCTTGAAATGTTAATTAAAAAAAAAACACACATATCCTTTCTGACTGGTGTTTCTGGTTTCTTGGGATATATTCCTAGAAGTGGGATCACTGGGTCAAATGGGAGTTCCATTTTCAGTTTTTTGAGGAAACTCCATACTGTCTTCCATAGTGGCTGCACCAGTCTGCATTCCCACCAGCAGTGCACGAGTGTTCCTTTTTCTCCACATCCTCTCCAGCACTTGTCGTTTGTGGATTTGTTGATGATAGCCATTCTGACAAGTGTGACATGGTACCTCATTGTTGTTTTGATTTGCATCTCTCGGATGATTAGCAACTTTGAGCATGTTTTCATATGTCTTTTGGCTTTCTGAATGTCCTCTTTTAAAAGGTGTCTATTTAGGTCCTTTGCCCATTTTTTTATTGGATTATCTTCCTTTTGTTGAGTTGTATGAGTTCCCTATAAATGTTGGAGGTTAAACCCTATGTTCATAGCAGCACAATTCACCATAGCTAAGATCTGGAAACAGCCTAAGTGCCCATCTGTAGATGAATGGATTAGAAAACTGTGGTACATCTACACGATGGAATACTATGCTGCTGTAAAAAAGAAGGAACTCTTACCATTTGCAACAGCATGGATGGAACTGGAGAGCATTATGCTCAGTGAAATAAGCCAGTCAATGAAGGAAAAATATCACATGATCTCACTCATTTCTGGATAATAAAGACCATTATAAACTTATGAACAAAAATAGATACAGAGGCATTGCTGCCTCGAACAGACTGTCAAACTACAGCAGGAAGGCCGGGGAGGGTGGGAGGGCAGGAGGGGGGTGGGTAAGAGATCAACCGAAGGACTTGTATGCATGCATATAAGCATAACCAATGGACACAAGACACTGGGGGGTAGGGGGAAGCCAGGGGATTGTCAAGGGCAGGGGGGGAAAAAAAGGAGACATATGTAATACTCTTTGTAATACTTTAAGCAATAAAAAAAAACAAAAACAAAAACACAAGCCCTGACCAGTTTGGCTCAGTGGATAGAGCGTCGGCCTGCGGACTCAAGGGTCCCAGGTTCGATTCCGGTCAAGGGCATGTACCTTGGTTGTGGGCACATCCTCTGTAGGGGGTGTGCAGGAGGCAGCTGATTGGTGTTTCTCATGGATGTTTCTAACTCTCTATCCATCTCCCTTCCTCTTTGTAAAAAATCAATAAAATATATATTTTTTAAAAAGTTTTAAAAAAAATTTACTACAATTTACCCTTGGCCTAATTCCAAAGTATAACTGTAAGAAGTCGTTATTTTTTATAAAGAGTAACAAACTTAAGCTTTCTTTATAGGTTGAGCCCCTCAATTTAAAAAAAACACATCATTTTCACTGACTCCTGCCTAGTACAGTGCCTCTGGCACATAATATTTTCTCAACAAATACTTGTTGAGAAGTGGATGAATATCTAGTATCGGGCAATGAATATTAATATATCTGGAATTTCAAAATAAAAAGTTAAGAATTAGACTCTTTCAGTGAAAAGGATTAACTAGATTTCATATGAAAATTGAGGCGACCCTACAGTTAAGAAAACCCTTTCCATCAGTTACTCGCATTTAATACAACACCCCTGAGGCACAGATGTTATCACCCCTCATTAAATATAAGAGAAAGGTGGGGCCAAAAGCCTGTAAAGTCATACACTGTAATTATGAAGTAGTGGAGCCAGATTTCAAGCCCACGTCCTCAAACAAAACGTGTGTGACTGTTGGAAAGGGGTGTGTGAACGTTATGAAAACAATATGCCATGCTTCTCTACTTAAAAAACGAAAATCCTCATTACAAAAACTTCAGAGGATTGATACACACGTGTACAAAATCCACAACTCTTAATGTGTTTTGAACCCATTTAAATTATAACAACAACAAGCGCTCTTGCTGAAGCCTTAAACGCAGCTCGACGAGAAGGCGGCGTCCTTCTGTCCTTCCCTCCGGGGACCAATCAAACCGGGAGCGAAAGCATCCCCGCGGCCTGGGACGGGCTCGCCCGGCTGGAGAGGGGGCGGCTCCCCCCGCTCCCGGTCCCCGGGAAGGCGCGGGCCAGCGGCCCAGCCTACCTGACGGGCTCCTGCCGCCGCTTGAACCAGCTGCAGCAATTGGCCATCAGCCTCAGCATCCCAGGCTCCTCACTCCGCCTCCCATCCGAGCCTGGCGCGGGGATGGGCCCCTGGTGGCCCCGGGCCGCGTCCCGAACCGCCTTCACTACGAAAAGCCTCGGCGCGGAGAGCCTCGGAGGAGAGGGCGGGAGGGGGGTGAGGGCGGCGGCCAGTCCGAGCAGAAGCCGGTCTGATCGCGCCGGCCCGCGAGCCGACGACTGCGCTCCCGGCCGGGGCGGCGGAGGAAGAGGCGCAGATTCGCAGACCCGAGCTGGGTAGCGGGCCGACCGGAGAAAACCCCCGCGTCGACGCGCTGACGTCCCTCCCCGGCGTGGCGGGCCCTTCCAAGCACCGCCCACACGCCCCTCCAATCATCGTTCGCGGGCCGGCGGTGGGGGCCTCTGAGTGGCTGGAGGACCCGGCTCTCCTCCCCTCCCGCCCCCCCGTTTCTGCCCGAGAGGTGGGAGGAAGAAGGGGGAGGGGTCTAGAAGAAGGCGGTGTTGTCCCGGGGAGATGATTCTCGTTACTAGGCAACGGGAGCGTCCAGCGATGATCGGAGGATCCCGGACAAATCTCAGGCGAGGTTTACCTGTACATCCATGCAAAAGTGTGTTACCGCCGAGGGTGCTGCTGCTCCTCTGTCTCCAGTCACAGCTGAGATCCAAAGATCTCAGGTCTTGTGCGTGTTTTGTTTTGTTTTATGCACCAGGGATAGTGATCCACTGGGATTATAGCAGGCTCTGACTGCACAACTATAGAAACAATACATTGGGGGAATTATTACGAAGACAAGGGGAAAAACTCATTTCCTAATTATATCAACAGTTCAGATGAGAGTGACATGTTCATTTGTATAATGTTATTCCTGTTTGTTACACAAATGTGAAATGGAATTGTATATTTATTGTGTGGGGTGGAACGATTACTAAAGAAATATATGTTTATTGTAGAAAATGTAAAAAAAATAAAAACCACTAAAAAAGGAATAAGATTTAGAAAATAAGATGTCACTACCCAAAGATAACAAGTGTTAACATTTTGATGTATGTTCTTTCCAGGTATTTTAGATACATAGATTGCTAGCTATTTGGTTTCTGAAAGATGGAGTTGGTGATCTACTGGCTCGCTTGCAACCTGTTTTGTATTATTTAAAGAGATATGTGATATTTTTTTTAATATTCTTGGGAAAAGAAATGGCAAGTGCATTCCTATAGGAAAAAATCATGCATAATGTATAAGGGTCTGTGTATGCATTCAGTTTCTACTAATATATTTTCAAATCCTGGTAAAAGGTGAGAGGGCCCTGGGAAACCCACTGTATCCAGGGGAAAATAGTGGTTTGGAACTAAGAGTTTTTAAATTATTCTCTGTCTTTACTATGTAATCTTAATTCAAACTCATATACATTACTTACAGTTTACTATCTCTGAAACAAAGTACCCCAACTATAAAAGGAGAATAATAATACCTCTTTTGCAAGGTTGCTATGATGATGAAATGAGAGAAATAAAGCTCAAGTGCTATTTGTAACAAATGAGAGCAGATTTTGAAGTTGGTGTTACCTGTCTCAGAAACATTAATGGCACATATCCTCGTACCTCTTTCCAAACAGCTAGGATCTTATTCACCACTTGTGACCCGATGCACGGATTCCTGCACATTGAAAGGAAATTAATTAGAAGGTGGCTGTCGGGGCAGGACTGGGCGAGATGGGCCAGACACACCCTGGAGCCAACCTCCCATGGTCCCTCCCGGGCTGCTGCACCTGGGGTGGTGCTGCGGCTGGAAGGATGTCTGCAGAGTGAGCGGGGTCCCTCCAGCAGGTGGGTTCACTCGGCCTGGCCTGCAGGGATTAGGTCAGAACCAGCTCTCTGACACCCCCCGAGGTGTCCCAGAGTGTGAGAGCTCCCTCCTCTCTGGTTCCGGGGTGCATCACCGGAGAACCACCACTGCCAAGTACAGCAGCTTGGCAGCTCCTGCGTTGACTGTCTGCCCCCTGATGGTCAGTGCACATCATACCCACCGGCCAGCCGGTCAGATGGTTGGATGGTCACTTAGCCTTTTATATATAGAGATAGATTCTCACTCTCCTACCTTCATAATGTCAACTTCCTTTTTGATTACTCATAGATGTATGACCTCTACTGATTATCCTAATTTAACCTGCCCTTCCTCATCAGTAAGAGGTGCTGCCTCTGCCCAGACTGTTCTGCCCATATACTAAAATACCTCTATAATACAGTACTAATGAAGAAAGTTGAATGACACCTTCCACGCATTTTCTTCCTTCTCTGTTATTCCTGTTTCTTCTTAATTTCTAATAACTCAAGTTATCTATAGTTCCTCTTTTCCAAGGTTAACCACTTTCCTGGGACTTTGAAAAACATAATTTTCCACTTTTCTGAAATCCTCATCCTTCAAGTATTTCTTCTTCCTCCAACATTTTAAATATATTCCTCCTCATTTTTCCCCCTAGATCTTAGGCTACAGTCGCCAGGGTGGGATGGGGGTGAGAGAGCAGAGCAAGATAAGGCTACAATTCCTCCTTAACTATGACCTAGGTTACTACTGTTCTGCTAACTCTTTAATTTCACAACCCAACTTCTTAAAGGAATGGTTCACAAACCCTAAAGCACTATATTTTGCTGTTCAATTGTTTTAATCAATTTACTGTGATTAGGCTTCTGTCCCATCTAGCTACTCAAAACGTATTTTTATATAACTTATGTCTTCCTTACCAAATCAGTTCTCATTTTCTTTCACATTAGTTAATACTTTTAATACAGTTAACTCATCTAAAGCTCTTTCCTCCCTCAGCTTTTCACAATTATTCACTATTCTGGTTCTCTTCTCATCTCACTGGTCATTCCTTCTCCAGCTTCCTATGTGTATTCTCAAGATCCAACCATATCCCTCTGTTTTGTTTCTTTTTTAAAAAATATGTTTTTATTGATTTTAGAGAGAGAGAGAGAGAGAGAGAGAGAGAGAGAGAGAGAGGGAGGGAGGGAGAGGGAGAGGGAGAAAAAAAGCATCCATAAGAGAGCACCATCAATCAGCTGCCTACTGGGGATCCAGGCCACAACCTAGACATGTGTCCTGACTGGGAATAGAACCAGTGACCTCTCAGTGCATGGAATGATGCTCAACCCACTGAGCCACACAGGTTAAGACTCTCTGCTTTCCTTTAAAGAAAATTTTCTCTTAGAGAATCCAATGATTACTTTTGTGCCTGAGGGCCTTATTATGTGATGTTGCTTGAGCATTTGGATCCATACTCAACACCCTATTTCCAAAAATATTCTCAACCAGCTCTACTTCATGGCTTTCCTAGTTCTGATAGTGATCCAGTAACAAACATTTGTGGTGCCAACATACAGTCTGTCAGTCACTAGCATATTACCCTCCAGTTTCATCTAATTAAGTTGACTGTTAGCTTTCAATATAGTAAGTGATTTGGTAAGCATAAGTGTGCTCACTATTTCTAGTTCTCTTTTCCTCACAAGCACATGAAATAGTTATCCCCACCTTCTCAAAGTCATGGATTTGTTTCCTCCAGTAAAATGTGTGTGGTAGTAGTTGTGTCACTTCTTGGTGAAAACATTTAAAAGCTTATGTACAGTTCACTATGTTCTCTCTCCCCTTGCAATGCTAATTGTGGAAGCCTATGTTAACTTTGAAGTAATATAGAATCAAAACAGCATGGAATACTAAGCCAACACATGGAGGACAGCTGCTTGGAAAGTCCTACAGTGGACTTCCCATGAGCAAGAAATAAACACTTGCCTTAGCTGTTTTGGCTCATGGATAGAGCACGAGCCTGGGGACTGAAGGGTCCTGGGTTCATTTCCAGTCAAGGGCACATGCACGGGTTGCAGGCTTGGTCCCCAGTGGGGGATGCAGGAGGCAGCTGATCGGTGATTTTCTCTCATCATTGATGTTTCTATCTCCGTCTCCCTCTCTCTTCTTCTTTGAAATCGATAAAAATATATGTTGGGAAAAAGTAAATAAACACTTATCTTAAGCCACTGTAATTTTGTGGCTGTTTATCACATTATAATCTATTTCATTCTGAATGATGAAAACAGTCTTACTGCCATCATTCTAGTCAAGAATCTCATTTAATCTCCCAGAGATTGTTGAAATAGAATCCTAGATATTACTTGGTTTCTGTTATTTTTTCCATCTTCACTGAGGTACAGCTGATAAAATCATAATACATTTAAAGTGTATAATACAAGTTCTTTTTTCCATCTTCACTGAGGTACAGCTGATAAAATCATAATACATTTAAAGTGTATAATACAATGATATGATGTATATATACATTGAGAAATGATTCTCATAATTGAGTTAATTAATACATAAACACTTCTTTTTCAGTGAGAACATTAGAGAGCTATTCTTTTAGCATATTCCAATACAGTGTAATTAAGTATACTCATCATGCTGTACATTAGATCCTTAGAACTTAATCATCTTTCTTTTGTTTTTTACTTTTATTAGCATTTATTTTATGCTCAATTTACTCCCATGCCATAAGTTTTTGTTTCTTCTGTTATATCATTTTCTTCTGTGCAATCTCCTCTTCTGGTTTAGGAACCATCTGATCTTTTTCAGTGAGGATCACCTCAGTGTGGGAGGGAGAGCTCCCATATGGGCTCTGTGCCATGTCTTAGGACAGTGATGGCGAACCTGTGACACGCGAACTCATTTTTTGGTTGATTTTTCTTTGTTGAATGGCATTTAAATATATAAAATAAATATCAAAAATAAAAGTCTTTGTTTTACTATGGTATCAAATATCAAAAAATTTCTATATGTGACACGGCACCAGAGTTAAGTTAGGGTTTTTCAAAATGCTGACACACCGAGCTCAAAAGGTTCGCCATCACTGTCTTAGGAGCTTTGTTCACCTGGATATGCTTAATGACCAGAGAATCTACATCTAAACCTTTAAGTTCAGCATTACTCTCTGCAATTTTAAGCATGTCCAGCAGTACTAGTAATGAAGCACTCTTTTGGGGCCACCGACCCTGTGTCCAGCCTACTGTTTGGCTTGACCACACCGACAAACTCCACCATTGTAATGACAGAATGGCACACATTGTTTCTGTAAAATGACATCCTCTAGATACTTGGTGGTTTTACAGATCTGCATACCCTTGATGGCCTGGGCAGTTTCACGAGGGTTCTTTAAGAGAACACAAAAATTTGAACCTCTTGTTTTGCATGATTTTGTGGGGTTTCCTGGGTTCAGTGAATAGCGAACCATTTTCAGAGGTCACCTCAGGCCGCTTATGGGAAGAGAACTTATTCATCTTACAATTGAAAATGTATACGTTTTGCCAACCTCTCCCCTTTTCCCATATCCCTCAGCCTCTGGCAACCACCATTCTACTCTGTTCTGGTTTAATTTTTTTTTTTTAATTCCACATAAATGATACCATGCAGTATTTGTCTTTCTCTGTTTGGCTTATTTCACTAGCATATTACCCTCCAGTTTCATCCATATTGTCACAAATAGCAGTCTTTCTTTCTTTTGGAGCGGGGTAAGGCTTAATAATATTCTATTATATATATTTAATATACTTATATAATATACATACATAATTCATAGTATATTTATATATAACATTGGCTTATCCATTCATCCATAGATGAATACCTAGGTGGTTTTCATATCTTGGCTATTGTAAATATGATGAACATGGAAGCACAGATATCTCTTTGCGATAGTGATTTTATTTCCTTTGGTTCTATGCCTACAAGTAGGATTGTTGAACTATATAGTACTTCTATATGTACTATACATATAGTAGTTCTGTATATATAGCTCTATTTTAGTACTTATATAGTATTTTATGCTACTATAAACATATAGTGTATATATATATTCTATTTTAATTCTTCAGGGAACCTCTATACTGTCTTTCATATGGCTTCACCAATTTACATTCCCACCTAATGTGTACAGGGTTCCCTTTTCTCCATATCCTTGCCAACATTTATTTGTTGTCTAAATGTTACTTTCTAATCTTTCCCATCTTTGATTCATTTTGTAAACATTTCACAAGGTAACATTCTTAAAATACGATCACAAAAATCACACAAACAAACATATAAAAAACAAACAAACAACAAAAAAACAAGACTAATCCTTATTTCCTATGGCTTAAACACTTTAGCCTGGTTGTTTGTTTTCACCAGGGAAATATTAAAAGATTATTGTAGAAAAATAAAATGTACCACTATGGAAAATAATACAATAATTAAGTAATGATACAAGAATAAATTGTGTTTTGCATACTCACAGCTATAAACCTACTTTTGCCCCATTCTATATAAATCAGCAAAACAAAAATGATCCATAATCCCACCATTAGAAATGATCTTTGTAGATATTTTGGCATAAATATTCCCAGAGTTGCACCATTAAATTGAATTTAGTTGAACGTTTATGTTCCAATCACTGTTCTGGGCACTAGGAATATAACTGTGAACAAAACATTTTAAAAAATTTCTATCAAAAAAAAAAATTTCTATCCTCAAAGATCTACATCTAGTAGTAGGAAGGATGAGAGGACAGTAATAAACATAATAAATAAACTAGACCATATATTAGCATCCTATCTAATAATAGACAAACATGGTTATTGACCATACCTTCGCTACACCTCCCATAGACTAATCAGTGTGATATGCAAATTAACCTCCAACAAAGATGGCGGCTAATTTGCATACTGCAGGCAGGGCGGGACAGTGCCATCCCACCTGCCCCATCGCCATCCGGGCCTGCTATTTGCGACCCGGGGCAGCGAGCCTCATGTTCGACCCAACCTTGGGCGGCCGGGCGGGGCAGCAGCGATCGGCTGGCCCGCCCGGGCATCCCGTGTGCAACCCGACACAGGATGGCGCCCCAACCCCTGGATCAGCCCTGATGTGTGTGCGACCTGGGGTGGCGGGGCAGGCACTGAGGGATCAGGCCTTCCATCTGCCACCTGGAGAGCGGGCCTAAGCCAGCAGGTGGTTATCTCCCAAGGGGTCCCAGACTGTGAGAGGGCACAAGTGGGGATGAGGGCCACCCCCACCCGCCTCCCCCACCAGTGCACAAATTTTTGTGCACCAGGCCTCTAGTAACATTATATGAAGAAATATAAAACTGGGTGAAGGAATGGGGCTAGAATTAAAACTGGGAATGGTTTTAAGATTAGGACTGGGAATGGGATTAGATTAGTAGTTACATATTTGATAGGATTTAGTTGCAGATTTAGAGCCGTATCAAAACCAAATTTTGGCCAAATAAAATTGACCAGGTTTTTATTGATATTGAGCTAAAGCCACATATCACCATCTCAGATTTTTAATTCTGAGATAAATTAAAAATCCAAAAATTTTATCCAAAGATGTGTTATTTAATTTTAGTCTTAAAATTTTCTGTATATAATTTTTCAAAGTTTGATGTTACAATATAGGCAGGATACATAGTTTTCCAGCACTGGCTAGAATTGCTGTCACTGTAATACACATTTGTGGTATTAAAAAGTTTTTTAAAATTTTGCTGTCATATACATATTTTTTTTTAGAACATCCCCTTTATTTGTGACTTAGGTGAAATGTGAAACACAAGAGATCAGATTGTTCTCCAGATAATTAACAAATACACAAAAACAAATAACTATAAATCATATGTTTAAAATCAAGTGAAACACCAGGATCACCATACATAAAAAATAAACAAAGTCTACCCTAGCCGGTTTTGCTCAGTGGATAGAACATCAGTCTGTGGACCAAAGGGTTCCTGGTTCAATTCCAGTCAAGGGCACATACCTTGGTTGCAGGGGGCAGCTGATCTACATTTAGCTGATCTACATGAGAAACCAATCCATGTGTTTCTCTCACATTGATGTTTCTCTCTGTCTTTCCTTCTCTTCAAAAAAATTAATGGAAAAGTATCCTCAGATGAGGATTAACAAAAAACAAACATATACATACACACACACACAAACAAAACAAATTCCCTGAACCTTGCCCTTTCAAAAGTAAGTTAATTCAGCCCAGCCAGTGTGGCTCAGTTGGTTGAGCATCATACCAAGCACCAATAGGTCGCTGGTTCAAATCCCATTGCCCAGGTTTTGGGCTTGACCCCAGTACAGGTGGGGAGTGCAGGAGGCAGTTGATCTACATTTCTCTCTCACTGTTGTTTCTATCTTCTTCTCTCTACCTCTCCCTTCCTCTCTCTCTTAAAAAAAATCAATGAAAACATATAATTTTTAAAAGCTAATTTAAATACCAAGCCAGCCCTAATTTTTCCTCATTCTATAGCACACTTGAATAATAATACATAACACACTCTTTGTTTCTTTTTATTTGTTTGTTTTTTAAATATATTTTTATTGATTTCAAAGAGGAAGGGAGAGGGAGAGAGGGATAGAAACATCAATGATGAGAGAGAATCATTGATTGGCTACCTCCTACACACCCCCTACTGGGGATCGAGCCCACAATCTGGTCATGTGCCCTTGACCAGTATCAAACCTGGGACTCTTCAGTCCACCGGCTGATGCTCTATCCACTAAGCCAAATCAACCTAGGCCATAACACACTCTTTGTATTGTCCTTGGTGCTTTAATACAAATAGGCATTAATCATACCTCAAACTAGACCAGTGGTCGGCAAACTCATTAGTCAGCAGAGCCAAATATCAACAGTACAACGATTGAAATTTCTTTTGAGAGCCAAATTTTTTAAACTTAAACTATATAGGTAGGTACATTGTTATTAACTTAATTAGGGCATTCCCAAGCTGGCCTTTGCTAAAAACACCCTCATTCTGACTGAGGTACGTTCGCTGAAATCGACCCCTTCCAACTCTCCCATCCTCAACTTGTGCATGAATCACACGCGCCGCCCCCCCCCCAACCCCCGTGCTGCATATCCCGTGGCCCGCCTGCGCTGTGTCTCCCATCGCCCGACCACGGACACCCCCCACTTCTTCTAACACCACTTCTTCAAAATAGACTCGCCCAGGCCGAAAACCGACTTCTGCACATGGGCCACGAAGTTTCAATCGCACTGTATGTGTTCACCTGCACGTGGTATTTTGTGGAAGAGCCACACTCAAGGGACCAAAGAGCCACATGTGGCTCGCGAGCTGTGGTTTTCCGACCACTGAACTAGACAGTAAGTTCCTTAGAGGACAGAGTCGTAACAGTATCTATCACTACTGTGTAATATGCACCTATCAAAAACTAGCTGTCATTTATTATTTATTTATTTATTTTGTCATTTATTTTTTAGCAAGCATTTCTCTATAATCTGGTTGTAGTGAGAAGGATGATGTGTGCTGGTGGTAGAATATGGATCTAGGACAGTAAAATACAAATTACAAAACAGAGAGTCAACATCTAGTGGGCATTCAATGCAATCCCTATTAAAATATCAACAGCATATTTCACAAATCTAGAACAAATACTCCAAAAACATATATGGAACCAAAAAAGACTCCGAATAGCTGCAGCAATCCTGAGAAAGAAAAACAAAGTTGGACGGATCACAATACCAGACATCAAGTTACACTTCAAAGCCACTGTAATCAAAACAGCCTGGTATTGGCACAAGAACAGGCATATAGATCAATGGAATAGAACAGAGACCCAGGAAATTGACCCAAGCCATTACACTCAATTAATATTTGACAAAGGAGCAAGAGCATACAATAGAGTCAAGACAGTCTATTCAAAGTCACTGATGATCAGAGAGATGCAAATTAAAATAAACGGGGTTGGGAAAATTGGACAGATACATGCAAAAAAAATGAAGCTAGACCACCAACTTATACCACACATAAGAATAAACTCAAAATGGATTAAAGATTTAAATGTAAGTCATGAAACCATAAAAATTCTAGAAGCAATCATAGGCAGTGAAATCTCAGACATCTCTCATAGCAATATGTTTACAGATATATCTCCTAAGGCAAAGGAAACTAGGAGAAAATAAACAAATAGGACTACGTCGAAACAAAAAACACATCAAAAGAAACCATCAACAAAACAAAAAGGGAACCTACTGTATGGGAGAACATATTTGGTAATAATACATCTGACAAAGGGTTAATATCCAAAATATATGAGGAACTCATACAACTTAACAAAGGGAAGACAAACAATCCAATCAAAAAATGGGCAAATGACCTAAGTAGACACTTTTCCAAAGGGACATACAGATGGCCAAGAAACATGGAAAAATGCTCAAAGTCACTGATCATCAGAGAGATGCAAATTAAAATGACAACAAGGTATCACTTCATACCTGTTAGTATGGCTATCAACAAATCAACAAATGACAAGAGCTGGGAGGATATGGAGAAAAGAGAACCCTAGTACACTGCTGGTGGAATGCAGACTGATGCCGCCATTATGGAAAACAGTATGGAGTTCCCTCAAAAAATTAAATACAGAAACTGCCATTTGACCCCACTTCTAGGAATATATTCTAAGAAACCCAAAACACCAATCAAAAAGAATGTATGCACCCCTATATTCATAGCAGCACTGTTTACAATATCTAAGATTTTGAAACAGCCCAAGTGCCCAACAGTAGACGAGTGGATAAAAAAGCAGTGGTACATTTATATCATGGAAAACTCTGCAGCAGTAAAAAGAAGGATCTCTTGTCCTTTGAGACAGCATGGAGGGACCTGAATAGTATTATGCTAAGTGGAATAAGCCAGTCAGAGAAAGACAAGTATCACATGATCTCACTCAAAAGTGGAATCTAATGAATAAAATAAACTGATGAACAAAATAGATCCAGAGACACAGAAGCATGGAACAGACTGTTGAATCTCAGAGGGAAGGTAAGAATGGGCAGGTAGGAAGAAAGGGCGGGTAGGAAGAAATCAAGCAAAGAACTTGTATGTATATATCCATAACCCATGGACACAAACAATAGAGCAGTGAAGGCCTGGAGTGGGCTGGGTTAGGGGGGCGGGGTGTGGAGGAGGGGAGCAGGCTATAAGTGGTCACTGGGGGAAAAAGGTAACATATGTAATACTTTCAACAATAAAGATTTTTTAAAAAGTCTAATGGGCTGCCTAGACACAAGGGCTAATATAGCTTTGATTTGCTAATATTAAAAGCCAAACTACAGTATAATTCTCAACAGTACAATATTTAAATGGAAAAAAACCCTAAACACATGCACAATTTATTACAATCAAAGATTAGATTACAATTGTAACTACTACTCTATTTAAGGTCATCAACATTGTAGGTAATGTATAACCACAAAACATGCTGAAGATATGGTCATTCAGTCAAGAGCAATTCTGATATTGGTTTCCTGCTCCTTGTGAAGAAGATCCTCAAAAATCTGTGCTACCTTCCTTTGCAGCGTGCCTTCTGGTTAACCAGCACAGAGAGTCAGTTTACTTTCAGCTGAAGTCTTTGGAAGAGTAAAATTCTTCTTTGAGTAATTCACGTCTCTGTTTCTCTAACATTTCCTTTCTTTATAGCCTTTTTTCTTTAATGCCTATATTGGAAGTGATTTGTTATGAATGCTGTTAAATCACAATTTTGGAGGTTTTCCCTCCTAGTGAAATTTTGGGATCTCAAAATTGATATTCTACTCTTAATTCTTTCTCACAAGATGAGAAAGACCCATGGCCTAAGTGCATTTAATAAATAAATATAGTACTTAGAGGTTATTTTGTTTAATGATATGATTGCTAGCACACCAAACAAATTCACAGCGATTAGAATCCTATCTAATAAAAGAGAAACATGGTAATTAGCCATAACTCCGCTACCCTTCCCATTGGCTAATCAGGGAGATATGCAAATTAACTGCCAGCCAAGATGGCCGCCGGCAGCCAGGCAGCTTAAAGCGAACATGAGGCTTGCTTGCTTCAGTGAGGAGGAAGCCAACCTTCCCCGCCTGCCGCTGCTGGCATCTGAGCTTGCAGTTTGAAACATTGTTACAAATATAGAAGCTAAACAAAACCCCAGAAACCTGCTTTCAGCCAGCCGGGATCTCAGAGCTAGAGTTGAAACAGTATTTCAATTATAGAACCCAAACAAACCAGATACCTGCTTTCAGCAGCAGAGGCCTCAGAGCTGGAGCCAAGCCTCAGAGCTAAAGCTGGCCCAAAATAAAAAAAGAAAGAAAAAAAGGAGCGGTTGGGAGCTTCAGTCACCCGCCAGCCTGAAAACAGCCCTCAGCCCCTCACCCAGACTGGCCAGGCACCCCAGTGGGGACCCCCACCCTGAAGGGGGTGTGACCAGCTGCAAACAGCCATCAGCCCCTCACCCAGGCTGGCCAGGCACCCAAGCAGGATCCCCACCCTGATCCAGGACACCCTTCAGGGCAAACAGGCCGGCCCCCACCCGTGCACCAGGCCTCTATCCTATATAGTAAGAGGATAATATGCCTCCCAGCACCGGGATCAGCGGAGCCACGAGGCCTCCCGGCACCGGGATCAGCATGACAGGGGGCAGCGCCCAAACGCCCTGATTGCCCTGAGGCTCTGTGTGTGACAGGGGTTGGGGCCACAACCTCCCTATCTGCCCTGCTCTGTTCATGACAGGGGAAGGCGCCCCAACCTCCTGACCAGCCCTGCTCTGTGCCTGATAGGGGGAAGCTCCCCAACCCCCTGATCGCCCTGTGGCTCTGTGTGTGACAGGGTGCAACGCCCCAACCCCCTGATAGGCCCTGCTCTGTGTATGACAGGGTGCGGCGCTCCCACCTTCCCCCCCCCCCCCCCACGGGCCCTGCTCTGTGTATGATGGGGTAGAGCCATAACCTCCCCATCGGCCCTGCCCTGAGTGTGACAGTGGTGGCGCCCCAACCCCCTGATCTGCCCTGCTCTGTGTGTGACAGGGGGCAGTGCCCCAACTCCCCTATCGTCCCTACTCTGTGAGTGACAGAGGGGAGCTCCTCAACCCCCTGATTGGAGTAGCAATACTCATATCTGACAAAATAGACTTTAAAAGCAGCATGCTAAGTGAAACAAGTCAGTTGGAGAAAGATAAATATATGATCTCACTCATTTGTGGAATATAATCCTATATAATAAAAGAGTAATATGCAAATGGACCGAACAGTAGAACAACCAAACAACCAATCAAAGCATAAGATGCTAATGATATGCTAAAGCTGCTCAATCGCTTGCTATGATGTTCACTGACTACCAGGGGGCAGATGCTCTGGCTGGTATGTTAGCTTGCTGCTGGGGTCTGGCTCATCAGGACTGAGCGAGATGGGCCAGACACACCCTGAAGCCCTCCCGCGGTCCCTCCCCGGCTCAATCATGCACTGGTGGGGTCCCTCAGCCTGGCCTGTGCCCACTCTCAATCCGGGACCCCTTGGGGGATGTCAGAGAGCCAGTTTCAGTCTGATCCCCCAGGCTACTCCCCTTGGGAGGGTGCCAGACGCAGGGCTCATGGTTGGTGAGCCCTGCTGTTGCAGTGCGAGCCTCTCCTGATCAGGACTAACCGGGCATGAGCCTGCAGCAGGCACAGTGGGGCCCGGATGAGCGGGAGCGGCAGGTAGGAGCTGCAGGCAGTGTTGGACTGTGAGTTTCAGACCAATCCCTACAGGCCACTCAGAGGGACCCCACCGGTGCATGAATCTACACTAATAAAAGAGAAAAATGGTAATTGGCATACGAGCTACCCTTTTCATTGGCTAATCAGGGCTATATGCAAATTAACTGCCAACTATGATTGGCAGTTAACTGCCAACAAGATGGCGGTTAATTTGCATATGTAGGCACAATGCAGGGAGGCGAAAGGGAAAGCAGGAAGAAGCACCCTGCCACTGACAGTGATCAGAAACCCAGACGGGAGCTAAGAGCTGGGGGGCAGGGCAAAGGCGGCCCTGGGGCCGCGTTTGCCCTGCCCCCCAGCCATGATTGGAGAATCAGGCGCCTTTGCCGCCCTGGCCAGTGATAGCAGGAAGTAGGGGTGGAGCCAGCGATGGGAGCTGGGCACGGTCGAAGCTGGCAGTCCCGGGAGCTAGGGGTCCCTTGCCTGGGCCTAAAGCGAAGCCCACGATCGCGGGGCCGCGGCAGCTGTGGGTCCCCACTGCCTGGGCCGGATGCCTCAGCCAGAGGCATCCTGCAGGGGCAGGGGCGGAGCCCGCATGATCGCGGCGCCCCCCGCTGCCACTGCAGGTCCCCGCTGCCCGGGCCGGACGCCTAGGCCAGAGGCGTCAGGCCTGAGCAAGGGGCCGATCCTGTGATTGGAGGGTGATGGGGGTCAACGCCTGAGGGCTCCCAGTATGTGAGAGGGGGCAGGCTGGGCTGAGGGACACTCCCCCCCCCCCCCCCACACACCCAGTGCACGAATTTCGTGCACCGGGCCCCTAGTATAATAATAAAAGCATAATATGCTAATTAGACCAGAAAGCCGAACATAACGATCTTCTGGACATCCTTCCGGACGACCTTCCAGATGAGCCGGGGCTGTGAGGGCTGAGGCAGCTGCTGTGGCTGCGAGGGCAGAGCCCCTTGCTCGAATTTCATGCATCGGGCCTCTAGTGAACAACATAAACTGATGAACAAAAATAGAGCCAGAGGGGGAAAGTATTCTAGAATATAATAGAAGTAATCCTGTTATTTGCAGATTTTTTATATTTCCTACAACTTTTGTGATATCATACTATGTTAGTACAGTTTTGGTAATATTATTATACTTAAAATTCTTTTATTCTTGAAATATTAATGTATATTGCATGTAATATTATTATATGTAAGATCATTTTTCTTGAATAATTGATGTTTATTGCATGTAACATCATATTTAACACATTGTATGCAGGAAACGTATTTATACGTTTTATGTTGACTGGTAGTAGAGTGCGTGACACGTATTAATACATTTTTTATAGACTAGCGGTAGAATGCGGGTAACGTATAAATACGTTTTTTTTTATACTTTTTTATTGCTCTAAAGGGATGCTAACATGCAGATATACGAATTCCAAAGGACAAAATTTGGGTCTCTAACACATACAATGGTGAATTATGTATGTACTTCCAGGTATAACAGTAATCTATTCAACTGTGTAGAGTCATCCCTTCACACAATTCCAGTATTTGTTTAAAATTTAAGAAAAATAATTCAGTATACATTTTATAGTAAATCACAAAAAGTTTCATTGAAAAAAAATATGTAAAACTAAAGTTATCGTAATTTTACTGAACATTGCCATTTGCGCAAAAAATTAGCAAAAATGGCCCACGCCACCTGTTAGTGTGCGATAAAAACTACCTGCAAACAGTGTGTTAAAATCATTTTTCTTGAAATAAAAAAACTGAAAAAAAGAGTGACTTCCACTAGTTTGTGTTTGTGTGATTGTACAGAAATATATAATTGAATAAGGATCATGTGACATTTTTGGGAAAAGTATACTTAAATAACACAAAATTTTGTACCTATATTTCCATATATAGATGTGAATAACCCATTGAGTACATAAACTATTAACAATTTGCTGTAACCTTAAAATGGCATTTTTCTTTATCATTAACCTTGAGATTAGTTTTGCTTTGTAAATGTGATCATCCCCGTGTGATTTTTAAAATTTCTGTTCTTCTTATTGAATATTTTATTTTATCTTTAAGGATAAAAATTATTAAGGTAGACTTAACAATTAACTCACTTAGGTGATATGCTCATTCATATTTATCAGCATTGGTAGTAAATAGCCAATTTATACCTGTACTCCCAATATTTAAAGAGAGTTTCCTTCCCTGTCTCTTATAGCAAAGTACAGATCAATGAATCATTTATAAGAGAATGTCAGTTACTCTATTTTGATTTGTTGTACTATGTAATAAAATTAAAACTAATATATGTAGCTGATACTAAGATTCTGAAAATTAAATAATTAGTTTGCAAGTAATTTAAAACTTTTATTTAAATAATGACCAATTTACAAGGGATGTAACTACATTGTTGAAATACCTAAGCTGGTGATATATAACAACTGCAATGAGTGAACCTTAAGTAGATCCTGATTAAACTTAAAACACTCTTGGCTGTTTAATCTCAAGGCAGTCAATAGGATGAAGGAACTTATATCATAAGTATGTGACTATCTCAACTTTTGTTGTTCTTCTCTTGTGACTCTGAGTCTGAATTCCCCAAAGAACAAACTTCGAGGGAGGACTGGATTGCAGAAGAGTGGGGACAACATTCACCCAAAGATCTCACATATTTTATTGATGCCATACTCAGCAGTGAGGAATTCTATCCATTTTGGGAAATCTCTGTAATTTTTGACTTGTAAGACATATCTGCATTTTATGTGTGTGTGATTTGAGGATGTTATCAATGTTAAAAAAATACTTACATTAACACTTACATTAACAGTTATGCCCATTTTACAGGTGATAATGAAGCATGGTAGCAATCACCTAGGGTAAACACTGCTGTTTAATTTTTAACCCTGCTGTTCTGGCTTCTGTACTTATTTGCTTGCTAAAATAATAGAGAAGTTATTTTGATTTTCTGTGTTAGGTCAGAGAGAGCCCAGGATCAGATACATGCAGACATGTGATGAGACAATGGACTTCCCCTGGAATTTCTCACAGATCAACATGCCAGACACAGATACCAGCTTCTTCTCCCTGAATCCACATACCCCCACACAGATACGGACTTCTTCTGAATACCCCCGCCCATCCCCTGCGGCAGAGAATTCCTCAGCTCATGTCCCCTCCCCTCACCCAACCGCAGTATAAAAAAAGCGCCCCCCTCCCTGTTGGTGTGAATCCACGTGCCCTGTCCTGGGGGTATGTGGGTCTCCCCGGGACGCAGAATAAACCTTTTCCTTTCCTTTCTTTTCTGATTCACTGGACTCTATTTCTTGCGCCGCCTCCTGAGCCACCTAACCTAACATTCTGAACTTATATAAATCATCTCATTCAATTGAATACCCCATTGATTGTGGTTTTACTGGTCTTTCAAAAACACATTTCTCTGCACCTGGAGACCAGGAAGCACAATTGCTTTAATTGCTTCGTGGCTCCAGAAAATGTGTTTCTGTTGATGCAGTGGCCCCAAGACCTGAAACTATAATTAATCTTTGTACATAACTAACTTGCTTATTTTAGCTTCTGTAACAAACTGCTTTTGCAAACCAGATTCCTCATTCCAAACCTCGAGATGTAATCAATACCTTTGTGATATTTGCCTCTATAAGCCTGATGTTATGGCCAGTCGGGGCTTCGAGATTTGGAGAGCATTTGCACCCTCGAAGCCGCCGGCTCTGAAATAAATGTGGCTCCTTAATTGGACTTCTTGAGGCATCCTTGTGTGATTCGCGGGGTACAACACAACAATACAACTGAGGCTTAGAGGGGTTAATCAATTTGCTTAAAGTCACATAACTAATAAGTGGCAGAGCATTTTGATTTAGCTCCACAGGCAGTCTTAAACATTAAATAACACACATTTCAAAGGAGTATGCCTAAAGCACAAAAAGCAGAGGTAATATATAAAAAAACAAAATGAGCTCTCTAAGGTGATGGAATTTGATACATTTTTTTTCCCCCATCAAAACATTATTTCGCCATAGTTGTTTTAGACCATACGTGCAGGTACAAAATAAAAATGTTGGTGGTCAAAACTATCCCATTTGCTTCCCTTATCCCTGTGTTCTCCAGTCTTCTTGGAGTGGCTTCACTCACTTCTTGGTTTTAGTTCATGTCCACACCCCTGTTGTCTCTCTCCGTGTTTCTTCCCAGCAGGGATCCCCTTTCCCCGGAGTCCTCCACGTTCTCCTGGCCACTCAGCCTCCCAGCCTGGCTCGCCGGGGCTTTTTACTTCGCTTGCCTCCCCTTCCCCTTGGAAACTCCCCCCTCGGGAGACCTGGACCGAAACGCGCGAGTTGGGGAGCGGGCCAGGAAAGCTGCCTCCGCAGTGTTTGCTAGGCCGCCAACGCGTCCCCCGAGCCCTGCCCCCAGCTCCGCAAAGCTTCCTGGAAATGTCCGCGTTATCGCTTCCCCGCTGCGGCTGGGGGCTGGGAGCGGGCGGGCCTCTCCGCCCCCGGCTCCCGGGGCGCCGCCGCCCGCAGTCCTCGCGCAGCCCGGCCATGAGAGTCCTCGGCGGGAGCTGCGGGGCGCTGCTGGCGTGCCTCGCCCTCGCGTTCCCCGTCTCGGAGGCAAACTGTGAGTAATCAATAGCGTCTTGTCTTCTTCTGTCCCCAGCGATGCCAGCCGAGCCGCCAGCCTTGCCCCAGTTTGTTTTCCGGGGCTGCAGCCTCCTAGAAACTTTCCAAGCCCCGACAGCCCCGGCGGATGGAAGCAGCCCTGGGTCCTGCGGGCAGCGGAGTGGTGGGGCAGGGTCGGTGTTTGCTCTGCGCCGTGTTGCTGCCCAAAGGACCGAGGGAAGGAGCCGAGTAACACTAACTGTTAAAGGAGGAGTTAGAACACCTACCCATTTGCCCCCAGCAGCTGAAGTTCCCGGTCAGAGGACAGGGATGAGCACATTCCAGCATAAAAGTAGGGGAAAAGGCATCCCACTGCCTTCCCTTTGTACCCGCGCCTGTCCCCAGCTCGCACCCCCTGCTGCAGCCTTACCCCACTTTTGCAATGTCTGGACTTTGAGCTTGGTTTGCTTATTTCAACACTGACAAACGAATTGTTGTAGGTGAGTTAAAATTTTGCATAGCAGTTGGCACATATTATCTGACCTTGAAATCAAAAGGACTGTTAAACATCGTATTTCTTAGATCATTTTGTACTGAGGATATTTGACACTGAGTGCCACTGATCTGAAGTCCTGACAGGAGTTTTTCATCTTTATCTTTGAATGTCTAGTTCTTTAGGTTCCCGTGCCTGGACTCAAGGCACAATATTGAGTTTTGTCTGAAAAATATATGAGGTGTATTAAGGCATTTAGAACATTTCAGTTGTCAGTTAACTCATTTGTTTTCTAGAGTTTAAGCATGTTCATTGATTAAAAATGCTTACTTGTACTGTTTTACTCTCAGGAAATGACATGGGAGAGATAAACTATGAATTAAAAATAACTTTTAGGTTGCGTAAAGCTCTAATATAAAAACTTCAAAGAAGTAATTTCAGGAGAATTAAATAGGAATTTACTAACATTACACTAGTTTTTATTACTGCTCGTGATGAATGGAATATTTTAACATTCTAATTTAGAGGCTAAAACATTATTGTTGATTTTATATTAAAGAGCTACAATAGCAGAACTTCAACACTCATACCCCTATCATCACTACTAATAAGCCTGCATGTGGACCATAGGCACTTCCTTATTACCTATGTAGGCCATTAGGACAATCAGATATTCGTTTGTTAATTAGTGCTTTGAGAAGAGAAAGAGGCAAAATGACTAGCCACACTTCCTGCTTGTCATCACAGGAATTTTCTCAGCTCTTTCTTTTTATAGAGATTGTCATATTTTCACTGAATCTAGGCAGAGTTAAAAGTGTGTGTGCGCGCGCGCGTGTGTGTGTGTGTGTGTGTGCACATTATATGTAGGTATTCAAACCATATGTATGGAGAAATACAAGTGTTATGTATAGATACTGTTAGATAAATTAATTCTACCAGGTTACATATAAAGGCCCTATAATCTCTTAACTTAAAAAAATAGGATAGTTTGCCCTGGCCAAGTAGCTCAGTTGGTTAGAGCATCATCCAGATACATCAAGATTGTGTGTTCAATCCCTGATGAGGGAACTTACATGAATCAATCAATGAATGCATACATAAGTGGAATAATAAATCAATGTTTCTCTCTCTCTTCCTCTGCCCCCTCCCTCCTTTCCTCTCTCTGTAAAAATTGATCAATAAAAAATTGTTAAAAGTTTAATTGGATTGAAAATTATCTTGGTTTAGTGATGAGAAAACTGTGATACAGGTGGAATTATTTTACTCTTTAAGATTTTAAATTTGAAATAGAATTAGAACTCTAAATATTTGATTTACAATTCATGTTTAGTCCATAGAAATATAGTTGATATTTAAAAATCAAATCATAGGTTTAGTTTTGAGAGAGTGAGAAATCATTTAGTTCAACCTCTTTGTTTTAACAATAAATTCTTCAGAGATGTTAACTGACTTTCCAGACATTTCTAGACCATATGCAGAGAGAGAGAGAGAGAGATTTAAAAGATATACTGTCTACATATTTTGTCATTTCCCCTTAAGGGCTGTGGTGAAGAGAACTAGAAGAAAGGGGAGTGCTAATTGGCTGTGCTAATTTGGCCCTACGGAGACTTCCACTTCTGGATGGATGCAGTCCACCCTAGACATTACGGACTCATATTTTCCTTCTCTGTTTTACTCTTTACTAACTATTACTTTCATTGTTTATCCATCTTTCTCTTTACTTGAAGTCCCTTTATTTCAGAGTCCAAAATGTTGCACTGATGGAGAGATTTTATCAAGGTTAGGTTAGATTTGGGGTTGGTGCTAGAAAACTTAGAAGCAGTTTCTGGTATGCAAACAGCACCCTATGCCATATTCTCTTACCACTAATTATATGTAAGGAAACATAGTAATATTTTTCATAATAGACCTTTTCTGTCCACCAAGTTATAGATAAACTAGATAAACTAGAGGCCCGGTGCATGAAATTCATGAACTCGTGTGTGGGGGGGGTCCCCTCAGCCCAGCCTGTGCCCTCTTGCAGTCCGGGACCCCTTGCTCCTTACTGCCTGCCTGCTCTCTGCTCCTTAGCACTGCTGTGGAGGCGGGAGAGGCTGGCTTCTGGCTGAGCAGCACTCCCCCTGTGGGAGTGAACTGACCACCAGGGGGCAGCTCCTGTGTTGAGCATCTGCACTCTGGTGGTCAGTGCGCATCATAGCAACCAGTCATTCCACAGTTTGGTTGATTTGCATATTAAGTTTTTATTATATAGGATGTTCCTTATGCATAGGTAATTTTCAAAATATTATGAGAAAAAATGTAAGAAGCCTGGTAATACATATATCAGTATTCTTTATTTACAAGTAACAGCAATGATAAGGGAAGAAGGAAGAAATGGAGGGAGGAGGGGAGGAAGGGAAGGGAAGGAAATGTAAGGAGAAGGAAGGGGGAAAGAAAAGAGGAGAAAGAGAAAGGAAAAAGGAAGGAAGGAAAAAAGGAGCCAAATGGATTTATTGGAAGGTTACTGAATGGCATGCTGAATAAACAGGTTTAGGGAAGCCAGGGACTGGGCATTTAGGTGTTCCATACAGTGGGAACTCCTGTGCTCACTGTGTTAGGATCTGCCACCATGTGACTCCTAATTGCCTTCTAGTCCTGTGTGTCTCTACTCATGATTGAAATTCCTACTCATGATTGAGAGTCTCATCATTTGGGCTTAGCTTATTTCTGGAATCCTGTGATTGACACCTCACTAGAATCAGGTAGAGCCTGGACAGCTCCCACAATGCTGGGAAGGAAGCAGAAAAAAGAGAAGTCTACACGTTCTAATTATACCCTGTGCAACATACACACATGACCTTCTTTCTATTAACACCACCTGAAAGTATTTCAAATATTTTCACATATTTATAATATTATGTAAATAAGTAATATACAACACAAAGTACCTCCTGTTGAATAGGTTTTAGTCATAACCAGAGAGGAAGGCTCAAGGCTGCCATTTCCTACTTTTGTATCCTTGGGTGATGTCCGTGCCTCCTCTAGTTCTGTCACAATCCCCTGTCAATGTGGTCTGCTTTATGGACAAAATGATACATTGTAGTGTACCGACACATATTATATGCCAAAATGTAATAATAAAAAAGAGGGGAATACAGGTACTGGCTTTAGGGATTGGCTGTCTCTCTTGGTTATAAGCTTGAATTGGTATTTATGAGGGACTTCATCCTTCACTACTCAATTCACATCTTTCTTCCTCTCAGGGAGTTCCTCATGCTTGGGCTTTTGTCTGCTCCATGAGCTGAATGAACCACACCCTTCAGGAAGAATTTGAGCCCTGTTGTTTCTACCTGTGGAAGGCTGTATTCATCTCTTCTTTTAGAATTTCTACTGTTTACCATAGTTATCCTGGAGGAGTAACACTCCTAACCCTGATTTATATGTGGTAACAACACTATTTTGTCTCGATTATTGTCACTCCAGACAATCCTCTTTTCTTTTTTTTCAATGAGAGTAAGGAATTTTAACTGGCCATAAAGCAGGTTCAAGCTTCTAATTCAGTAGAAAATATTTTAGGTCCCTCATGAATGTATTCCTCCCTGGTTCGCCAACTTCTAGATGAACAGAACCCAGTTATGAAGGGAGAAAGCAAAAAATTCAAGAATAGGTCTTTGAATTAGTTTCTTAGGTGTGTTGGAACAAAGTACACAACTCTCATCCTAGCTGGTTTGGCTCAATGGGTAGAGCGTCGGCCTGTGGACTGAAGGGTCCCAGGTTCAGTTCCAGTCCAGGGCACATGCCTGGGTTGCGGGCTCAATCCCCAGTAGGGGGCGTGATCCCCAGTAGGGGGCGTGGAGGAGGCAGCCAATCTCTCTCATCATTGATGTTTCTATCTATCTCCTCTCCCTTCTTCTCTCTGAAATCAATAATAATAATTAAAAAAGTACCACAACCTGGGTGGCTTAAACAACAGAATTCATTCTCTCACAGTTTTGGAGGCTAGAAATCTAACATCAAGATTTTATCGGAAAGGGGACCTGGCCCTGAGCTGGTCTGCTGGTAGTGTGTGGGTTCTTGACTTCATGCAGGAAAAATTTCACAATATGGGTCCAGGTGATTTTTAGAGGACATTTATTAAAGCTGGGGACAGTGAAACAAGGAAGGGCCTAGGATAGAAGAAACAACAGGAGAGAGACTGGGCGGGGAAATGAGCCTCGGCTGGGTTTCTTTAGCTCACTAAGAAGTCGGAGAAAAGGGGATGGAGGGGACAGGTTCAGGGGGTTAGCCTGGAATGAGCTGAGCACTAGGAGGTGTTGTGCCCAGATTTCATGATTCCCAAGAACCCTCAGGGAGCCAGCGAGTCCGATGCAAAAGCAAAGAGTCATTCATTTCAAACCTAGGTTTGGCTCCCCTGCCACACTCACCGATGCAACGGTAAGCTCCAGTGGCCGAGAGAGAGAACTCTGTGTGGAGAGAGGCTTTATAGGGGGCTGGGGCAAGGGGAGGAGAAAGGACTGTGGGCCCTGCCGATTGGCCAGGCGCCAGTCGGTGTCTCATTACACAGGATGTGGTCATAGTGATGGCATGCACTTCCCTTAACTATCATTGGCCAGTCCAGAGAAATCCTGGGTGTGGCCAGCAGTGGCTTGGCTTTGGGGAAGAAGCCTTGCTGAGCACATGGCCAAGGTAAGATGGAGGGCATAGCCCTTACTTACCCTGGGGCAAGGTGGAGGGTGTAGTCCTCGCCCTTTCAGAGGGAGAATCTGTTCCAGGCTTCTCTCCTAGCTTCTGGTTTCAAGAGACATTCTCCCTATCTTCACATCATCTTTGCTCTGCACATGTCTATCTCTGTTCCACATTTCCTCTCTTGATAAGAACACAGTCATAGTAGATTAGCAACTACCCTTATGACCTTGTCTTTCCTTGTCATCTGCATAGTTCCTATTTCCAGATACGGTCAGGTTCACAAGTACTGGGGAATTAGGACTTCAATATCTTTATAGGGGACACAGCTGAAACCATAATAGTCACCAATCATGACAAAACCATATTTTTCCAACCCCAAATTAAGAAATCAATATTTTAAACATAAAACAACACATTTTTATTTATTTATCTTTTTATTTTTTTGACATCTTTATGGGCTCAGAACGTTCGGAGACCGAGCTCGTTAAGGAGCTCGTTAACTCAAATTACTCTATCAAACTCAATGCAAAAAATCGGCTGAGAGACAGCTGGTATCTCAAAAAACTCGTTAGTCGTACACTCGTAAGTCAAGGCCCCACTGTATCTCCCTATTTATATTAAAGGGTGATTTAGAAAATTGTCCATTTTCTTTTTTTTAAATATATCTTTATTGATTTCAGAGAGGAAGGGAGAGGGAAAGAGAGATAGAAACATCAATGATGAGAGAGTATCATTGATTGGCTACCTCCTGCACATCCCCCACTGGGGATAAAGCCCGCAACCCAGGCATGTGCACTTGGCTGGAATAGAACCTGGGGCCCTTCAGTCCGCAGGCTGACGCCCTATCCACTGAGCCAAACCAGCCAGGGCGTCCATTTTCTTGATTGCTATTTTTGGATACTGTATTTCAAATATATTTGGGGCATTTATTTATTTATTTTACTCTTGCTTTACTGGTAATTTTATTCAAGGAATAAACAGAAGTACTCTGTCTCTATTTACTATCTATCCATCTATCATCTATCTAGTTATACATTTTTGCTTTCTTTAGAGTCCTCTGATTCTTAGAATTAACAAAACAGCAAATTAGCACTTAGTAAATAACATCTGTTACAAGCATTAAACTATTTTAAAATTTTCATAATCTTTTATTACTTTGGATAAGATATGCTATAATATCTTTAATAACAATTTAGTAATACTTTAATCTGCAAATCTCTAAATCTTAGTAGTTTAGCAAAATAAGAGTTTCTTTCTTTTTTAAAAAATTAGTATATTTTTATTGCTTTCTGAGAGGAAGGGAGAGGGAGAGAGAGATAGAAACATCATCATGAGAGTTGATCATTGCTTGGCTACCTCCTGCACTGGGGATCGAACCTGAAACCCAGGTATATGCCCTTGACCAGAATGCCCCTGCAACCAGGGCATGGGCCTTTGACCGGAATTGAACCTGGGACCCTTCAATCCACAGACCCACTTTCTATCCACTGAGCCAAACAGGCTAGGGCAAGAGTTTCTTCTTAATTGTGTAAAGTCCAATTTGGTTTTTGTAAATCTCTTCCATCTTTAGTTAAACTGTCTGGTACACATGGCCTCGAATGTCCCTGCAAGAAAAGAGAGCAGTAGAGGAGATGTATTTGTTCTTCACGGTCTTAGCACGGAAGCGACAAGACTCACCCCTGCTTAGGGTTCAGATAGCCACATCCCAAGGCAGCACATGGAGTATTTGGTCAGCATTGTTTCTGTTACAAAATTTTCCTTCTAAGGTTAAGATGTTAAGATTATGGTTTCTTTCTCTAAGAGAGGTGCAGGTACTTATTGCCTATTTTGAGGTTGTTGCAACTACGTGAAAAAAATTTGTGATAGACAGAGGGCACAATTAACTATGCCTATTATGACACAACACCTGGGGACTTAGTATAATGACATTGAGTTGGTTGCTGATGTAGCAGGATGAAAAATAATATGGTAATAGCTGGCATTGAAATTGTTCCTCTGGTGAGAACTGCCATTATTTTAGAAATTACCTTCAACAATGGCTTTACATTTAGGAAGTGAAGTTCTGAAAACACGGTCTATAACTTTGCTACTCAAGCGGAGCCCATGGACCAGCAGCAGCAACATTTCCTAGGAGCTTATTGGAAATGGAGTATCTCTGGCCCCACTCCAGACCTGCTGATTCAGAATATGCATTTTAACAAGATCCTCAGGCAACTCCTCTGCACACTTAAAGTTTGAATCATGTGGTCTGTAAGGGGATAGCAGGGAAGATAGATAAATGGTTCTGCGTAAGAAGTGAACAGATTGCATGGGTGGCAGTAGCAGGCACCCAGGGAGCGAGAAGGGGAAGGGATGTCAGAGAAGGGAGAAAAGAAGCTGAGGCACAGAGAATGCAGCTGGTGTGGAAGGTCTCCTGTCAGAGATTATTAGATGCCAGGTGGACAAAGGATTTTAGGAACTGGCATTCCTAGGTCTCAACTTTAAGTGGCAAAAGTTGCTTTAAATGTAAACTGCCCCCAGGGTTTCTTCAGAAGAGGTTGAGTTTGCCCTAGCCGGTTTGACTCAGTGGATAGAGCCTCAGTCTGCGGACTGAAGGGTTCCGGGTTTGATTCTGGTCAAGGGCACATACCTTGATTGCAGGCTCCTCCCCAGCCTGGGCCCTGTGTTTCTCTCACATTAATATTTCTCTTCGTCTTTCCCTCTTCCACTCTCTCTAAAAATTAATGGAAAAATATCCTTGGGTGAGGATTAAAAAAAAAAAAAAGCTTGATTTCCACATCTAGGCTGATTAAGAATGAAGAGAAGAGAGTAGTGAGATTGTATTTAAAGGGCCAGAAGGTTGAGAACCACTGCTCTAATGTATCTTATAAGGACACTAATTCATTAGAATCTGGGCCCCACCTCTATGATCTCATTTAACCTTAATTACTTCTTTAGAGTCCCATCTCCAAATATAGCCACACTGGGGATTATAGCTTCCGCATATGAATTTCTGGAAGAAGCAAACATTCAGTTCATAATGACCATCAAGTGGAACACAAATGCTTATTTTCTTATTTCATTACTATGGAAGAAAACAAGTACATTTCATATTTTGTCTGGGTGGTTGTTGTTTCTTTTTCTTTTTTCTTTTTTTTTTTTAAGTGGCCCTGAGTTTCTATATGTTACATGCATCTTTCCTTATAGCTTGTTTTATTTTCCTTGACTCCTTATCCCAGTCATTTTCTCTCCTTTTCTTAATAGGTTATCATTTTATTCCATTGTTATTTAGCCTTTTGGAATGTCAACAGGGAATTCTGAGAGGCTGACAGAAATTGTATTGAATTTTAAACACCTACTCAATGATATACCAATATGTCAAGTAATCTCACATTCACATCTGTACTTAAAAATATATATCCTAAGAGTCAGAAGGGAAGCCATTGAGATCTACAGTCTTTCTAAGCCTGTAAGTATACTTCAGATTTGCTTATTGTGGAGATCTGGGAGGTATTGCAGGAAGTGGGATATTGTAGCATTAGGCCAACAGTTTCATTGTTGCCTTAAAAAAATGTCCAAAAACAATTTGCCTGTTGCTTCATAAATACACACACAGGCCAGTGAACTGATGATATAATTGATGGCATCCTAAAAAAATAGGTCAAATAGAACAAAAAACAAAACATTTCCTGTGCTGTAAACTCTTGATACATGACATCAAAATCACATGGTATTTTGGCCTCCCAGAATGTAGTAAATAGAAAAGACATGAGGACCGACTGCCAGAATATCTTACTGCACATCATAAAAGAGACCTCCCACTACAGCCTCAGAAAGTATAGATAGCCAGTTGGCAATGTAGTAGTTGAGAGAAGAAAAGACAAGGCTATAGAAAATTCCTCTTCATCAATAATCTGAACTCTTATGATGTACAGTAATTTATCATTTACTGAGAGCAAACAGATCAAATAAAAAAGATGGTCCATATAATTATTTCCTGAGTAATAAAAGGCTACCTGTTCTGTCTTTTGAGTAAAATGTACTGCCTCCTCTCTTTGTGGCTGAATGAAAGGTGATCATCTTGAGGAAACAATGGCAGAATGTTTGATTTATTCTTTTCCCCCCCTTAGACTGAGGCAGTAAATTAAACATTTAATTAAATCTCGGAGTAAGGAGAGGCCCATTTCACTTCTGTTGTGACTAAACAGTTTAGGCATTGTTTCCCTATTCATTCATTGATCTGACCCAGAATGGAGGTCAATGGCCACAGGTTTGTTTTTTAATGTCAGCAATGGCTTTCCTATTTCTAAATAAACGACAGCCCTCACTCCTTCCAATCCAAATGTTTTAGAACTCACTTTTATGAGTGCAGCATATAATTCATAGATTATTTCATCTTCTTTTCCAGATTTATATCTGTATCTTTTATGATCTTTGACTACCTTAAAGTCAGCCTATTTATTGCTCACTCCTTTTGAAGGACAGAGGCATAGTTCACCTTTTCTTACATTTTTCTTACCATTAGCATAATAACATTCAGAGAATCAGCATTCAGCAACATAGTGCTCAATATGAAAAAAAAATGTGAAATTTAGAGAAAAGCAAGGGTAATACCTTTCTTTAAAATTTTTTAAATTGATGTATATTGCACATACAGACATAGCATTTCTTTCTGAAGGCTAATAAAAGCTTTTCTGAAAGTTCATAATAATTATATAGACTGATGAATGCCCAAGTAAAAATCTGTCTTTGGAGTTTTCTTAATATTTGCAACCTTCACTTTTATAAATATCCCCTCAATTGAAAATCTTCTGTAGTAGATTCATTTATTTTAAAAATTAAAATTGTAGTTAATTAATATGTGATAAATTAAAATTTGTAATACTAGCTATGTGGTCACATGTTTTCCTATCACTATTAACTAAAGGTTTTTCTATATTAACATGCAATTATATTTTTTTTCAGGCTTTAACTAAGGAAAACATGCCATTTTAACAGTTGAGACATTAGAGGTACAATTATATCTCAAATTATTATCTAGTTGTTCTGTTTGTACTTTGAAAGCCATTTTCCCTGAACCCATCCCACACTGAAGCAGAAACAAAGATTCAAAGATTTTGATAACTCAAATGCTAGGCAAAGATTCTCTTCTCAAAACAAACACACAGAAAAACAGTAACAAAAAACAAACACACAAAAGATTCTCTTCTCAGACACATTATTTTAGGGGCAGTTTTTCATTTTTGGGATGCCAGATAATGAGGGCCTGGGGAAAGGAATGACAGAAAGCAAAACTAAAAAAGAGATGACCTTTTGGAGGGAGGAATGTACGAATAGTCATTCCAAGGACAAGAAAGCAGAATGGAAGTGATTCAGAGGATGAGCTGCTACCTCCTCCATCTGCTGCCTCCTCTTCTTCTGACTGATCAGTTTTGGGCAACCTGCAGACTTACGGTCCTGACCCACCTGAACACAGGGTAGCAAACTTGGACAACCAAGTGGGAAAGGGGCCTGATGAAAGGAGCTCCCCTTGACCGAGGTTCAACTGAATTGAACAGTGAGGAATTTTCCTGTGAGTATAGGCATTACTAACTCTACTATCCTTATTACGGATGCTTAAGTGACGCATCTGTAATATGCTTAATGATAAATTACTTTTTTGGAGATAAACTTGTGCTGGAAAAAACACACAAAGATTTGTTCCCACAGAAAATACTGAACCTGTGAAGGCTGTGAAGACCATTTCAAAAGAGAATTCCGGTTAGTGTTTGAACAATGATTATGTTATTGACATAGTTGTTCAACTGGCTGTGGTCACTTTTTGGAGAAGGGGTGACCCAGATAAGTTAAAAAAAGAAGCTGATTCAGTTATGCTTCTAATCTTGAAAGACTCATAACTAACATTACAACCTAAAAGTTTGAATCTGAATGTAGCACTTTTCAAGCAGCATAGTTGGGTTTTAACAAGGATTTTCTTGAAAAACTTCTCCATTTAAAGAAGTGAAGCAAGCGATTGAAGACCGAGTGGTAATGCAGAAAGAGAACAGGTTTTGGAGGCAGGCTTGGTTTGTTCTCAGCTCTGTGAACTTGATAAAATTAAACTCAACTTCCGTTAATTTTTAGTTCCTGTGTAATATGGGAAAATTATTATATATTTAGAGCAGTTGTGATTAGGATTAAAGGAGATTAAAACAAAACAGCATTTATCTGCTTATATGCCATGGCTATCATGATGATATTTAATGGAAGTTTTTGGACATTACTGCAGGCCAGTAGGTTGGGTGTTTTGGGGCTTATAGATTGAACCAGCTGTTAAAAGCATGTCTAACCACATATTATTCTCACCCTACAGTTTTGTAGTTTTTAGTTTGGATCTGTGATATCCTATTTATACCTTTTGACAAGGAATAGTAGACTCCTTTACAAACACACTCTGTTGGAGGGGTTTATTTTATAAAGGACAGTAAATGTCTTATTTACCGTAAGCTATCAAACTTGTCCACTCCACAACCACATAATTTCTTTTCCTTTTTTAAATTAAGTACATTGTGGGTGTTGGAGTGACAGCATGCATAGAAGAAAGAGCACTGGACTAGGAGGATGGGGATAACTTCACTTATTTATTTATTTTTAAAATCTGTATTGTTGAGAGTATTAAAGATGCCCCCCCCCACTCCCCCCCCCACCTGGTTCCCACCCTGCCCAGGCCTTCACCACCCGATTGTTTGTGTCCATAGGTAATGCATATATGCACACAAGATCCTTGGTTAATCCCTCCTGCCACCCTCCCTGCCCTCTGAGATTCCTTAGCCTGCTCTATGCTTCCATGCCCCTGATTCTATTTTATTCATCAGTTTATTTGTTCATTACATTTCTTGTTCATTTATTTTGATTTTTAGATTCAAATGTTGATAGATATGTATTTATTGCCATTTTATTGTTCATATTTTTTATCTTCTTCTTCTTCCATTTCTTAAAGAATACCTTCAACATTTCACATAATACTGGTTTGGTGGTGATGAACTTCTTTAGCTCTCTCTTGTCCATGAAGCTCTTTATCTGACCTTCAATTCTTTTTTTTTTACATTTATTTTTAAACTAGAGGCCCGGTGCACAAAAATTTGTGCACTCGGGGGAAAGGGGGGGGTCCCTCAGCCCAGCCTGTGCCCTCTCGTAGTCTGGGACCCCTCGGGAGATAACGACCTGCTGGCTTAGGCCTGCTCCTGGGTGGCAGAGGGCAGGCCCAATCCCTAGGTGCAGCCCCTGGTCGGGCTCGGAGCAGGGCCGATTGGGGAGTTGGGGTGCCGCCCCCTGTCATGCACAGAGCAGGGAGATCGGGAGGTTGCGATACCACCCTCAGTCACGTTCAGGGTAGGGCCGATTGGGGGGTTGGGGCACTGTCCCCTGTCATACTCAAGGCAGGGTCGATGGGGAGGTTGCAGCGCTATCCTCGGTCACGCACAGAGCAGGGCCAATCAGGGGGTTGGGGCGCTGCCCCTGTCACACACAGAGCAGGGCCCATCAGGGGGTTGGGGCACCGCCCTCTATCACCCACAGAGCAGGGCCAATCAGGGGGTTGGGGCGCCGCCACTCTCACACTCAGGGCAGGGCCGATGGGGAGGTTATGGCTCTACCCCGTCACACACAGAGCAGGGCCCGTGGGGGGGGGGGTGGGGAGCTCCCCCCTATCAGGCACAGAGCAGGGCTGATCAGGGGGTTGGGGCGCCTTCCCCTGTCACGAACAGAGCAGGGTGGATAGGGAGGTTGTGGCCCTGCTCCCTGTCATACACAGAGCCGCAGGGCGATCAGGGGGTTGGGGCGCCGCACCCTGTCACACACAGGGCTGCAGGGCGATCAGGGGGTTGGGGTGCCGCACCCTGTCACACACAGAGCCGCAGGACGATCAGGGGGTTTGGGCACTGCCCCCTGTCACGCTTATCCTGGTGCTGGGAGGCCTCATGGCTCCGCTGATCCCAGTGCTGGGAGGCATATTACCCTTTTGCTACATAGGCTAGAGGCCAGGTGCATGGGTGGGTGCCGGCTGGTTTGCCCTGAAGGGTGTCCTGGATCAGGGTGGGGGTCCCCACTGGGGTGCCTGGCCAGCCTGGGTGAGGGGCTGATGGCTGTTTGCAGCTGGTCACACCCTTCAGGGTGGGGGTCCCCACTGGGGTGCCTGGCCAGCCTGGGTGAGGGGCTGATGGCTGTTTGCAGCTGGTCACACACCCTTCAGGGTGGGGGTCCCCACTGGGGTGCCTGGCCAGCCTGGGTGAGGGGCTGAGGGCTGTTTGTAGCTGGTCACACATCCTTCAGGGTGGGGGTCCCCACTGGGGTGTCTGGCCAGTCTGTGTGAGGGGCTGAGGGCTGTTTTCAGGCTGGGGGTGACAGAAGCTCCCAAGTGCTCCTTTTTTTCTTTTTTATTCTGGGCCAGCTTTAGCTTTGAGGCTTGGCTCCAGCTCTTAGGCCTCTGGCTGAAAGTAGGTTTCTGGCCTTTGCTTACAATGTTGTGAATCTGCTGGCTGACGTCCGGTGGTATTTGTTACAGAGTTTCTTAAACTGCCGGCTCAGAGGCCTGCAGCAGCAGGCGGGGAACGTTGGTTTCCTCCGTCACTGAGGCAACCAAGCCTCATGTTATTTTCAAGCTGCCTGGCTGCCGGCAGCCATCTTGGCTGACAGTTAATTTGCATATATCGTTGATTAGCCAATGAAAAGGGTAGCGGTCGTACACCAATTACCATGTTTCTCTTTTATTAGTGTAGATATATATTTTTTTATTATTGATAGTATTACAGATATCTCCCATTTCCCTCCCCCTCTTTCCCCCTTCCTCCCAACCCTTACCTACCCCCCCCCCCCACCAAGTCTTCACCACCCTATTGCCCATGTCCATGGGCTATGTATATAACTATATAAATTCTTTGGTTTATCTCTTCTCGTCCCCCTAATCCCACATTGAGATATGTTAGTCTGTTCCATGCCTCCCTGTTTGGGGTCTTATTTTGTTGGTCAGTTCCTTTTGTTCATTAGATTCTACAAATAAGTGAGATCATGTGATATTTATCTTTCTCAGTTTGGTTTATTTCACTTCGCATAATATTTTCCCGGTCCATCCATGCTGTCCCACAGGGTAAGAGAGTCCTCTTTTTTAACAGCTGCATAGTACTCCATAGTATAAATGTCCCATAAGCTTTTTTATCGATTCATCCACTGATGGGCACTTGGACTGTTTCCAAATCTTAGCTATTGTAGATAATCCAATTTTTTTGGTTGGTGTTTTGGGGTTTTTAGGATATATTCCCAGAAGTGGGATCACTGGGTCAAACAAAAGTTTAATTTGACCTTCAATTCTAAATGATAGTTCTGCTGGGTAGAGTAATCTTGGTTGAAGGTCCTTGCTATTCACCAATTTGAATATTTCTTGCCAATTTCTTTTGGCCTGCAAAGTTTCTGTTGAGAATTCAGGTGACAGTCATATGGGTGCTTCCTTATAGGTAACTTACTGCTTTTCTCTTGCTGCTTTAAAAAAAAAAAATGTTTTTATTGATTTCAGAGAAGGGGGGAGAGAGAGAGAGAGAGCGAGCGAGAGAGAGTAACATCAATGATGAGAGAGAATCATTGATTGGCTGCCTCCTGCATGCCCCCTACTGGGCTTTGAGCCCGAAACTGGGCATGTGCCCTTGATCAGAACCGAACCCGGGACCCTTCAGTCTGCAGGCCGATGCTCTATCCACTGAGCCCACTAGGGCTTCTCTTGCTTCTTTTAAGATTCTCTCTTTGTCTTTAACCTTTGTCATTTTAAATATGATGTGTCTTGGTGTAGGCCTCTTTGGGTTCTTCTTGTTTGGGACTCTGTGCTTCCTGGACTTGAAAGTCTATTTCTTTCACCAGGGGAAGTTTTCTGTTATTATTTCTTCAAATAGGTTGTCAATATCTTGCTCTCTCTCTTCTCCTTTTAGCACCCCCATAATCTGAACGTTGGTATACATGAAGTTGTCCCAGAGGCTCCTTATACTCTCTTCAACTTTTGGATTCTTTTTTCTTTTTGCTCTTCTGATTGTGTTTTTTTTTGAGACTTCATATTCCAAATTGTTTATTTGATTCTCGGAATCCTCTACTGTTGAATCCCTGTAAATTATTCTTTATTTCAGTTAGTGTATGCTTAATTTCTGAGTGGTTCTTTGTCATGTCTTTGAAATTCTCACTAAGATTCTTGAAAAGCTCACTAAGTCCCTTAAAGCTCTCATTAAGATCCTTGAGCAACCTTATAACCATTGTTTTGAATTCTGTACTAGTAGTTTGCTTGCTTCCATTTCTTTCATTTGTGACATGTTTCTTTGTCTCCACATTTTGGCTGCTTTGCTGTGCCTGTTTCTAAGTATTGGGTAGAGCTGCTATGTCTCCTGGAATTGGTAGAGTTGGTCTTTGTGTAGTAGGGAGCCCAGTAGGGTCCAGTGGCTCAGCCTCCCCAGTCATCTGAGCTGGGCCCTCTAGTTGCACCCCTGTGTGGGGCGTGTGTACATTCTTGTTGTAGTTGAGCCTTCATTGCTGTTGGCATCACTGGGAAGAATTGACCTCTAGGCCAATTGGCTGTGAGAACCAGCTGCAACTACAGCAGAAGAGCTGCTGTGCAGGAGACACCCATATGGGGCAGGACTTGCTTCAGTGGGGCTTTGGTGCTCACCAAATCTGCCTATTGAGTATGTCGTGTGTGGATGTGTAGAGTTGTAATCTGGTATTGTCTGAAGCTGTCCACCGGATGCATTGTCTCTTGGGTCTCCAGTGAGGTGCAAAATCAGCCACTGCCTGGGGCATCCAGCAGGAGCTACAGAGAGATCTGCAGATTCCTCCTATTTGTATTGGGTTTGGAAGTGCCCAGGTGAAGCCCAGCTGTGAAGCAAGGCAGGCTGGTGCTGGTGCTGGGTCTTGGGCCTCTTATTGATAGGTTTGGGGCATGCTGAAGCCAGCTGCTGCTTGTTTGAGAGGTTTTTTTTAAAAGAGTGAAGGCTGAGCTGGGACAGGCCATTCATATGGAAAAGACTCTGCAAACAGCTTGGGTGGGCTGCAAATTGGATGGGGAGGGTCTCAGGGAATCACCAGGGTGGAGTGAACAGTATGGGCCATGCTTCTGGAAACTCAGATATAGCTGTCAGTCAGCTCTGCAATGGGGAGGTCCCAACACAGGAACAATAATCCCTGTGAGCACCCCAGTCTGGGAGAATGCTGCCCCCAAGTTCCTTCCCGGATGCCAGACAATCCAGTTCCTCCCCATATGTCTCTGGATCCTCCAATGCAACCCCTGAGTGCTGGAGGAAGCAGGACCCTGTAAGTTTATGCGCCAACCCTTTAAGAGGAACTCTGTGAGGCTCTATAGCAGCCGTGGGCAAACTACGGCCCGTGGGCCGGGTCCGGCCCGTTTGAAATGAATAAAACTAAAAAAAAAAGACCATACCCTTTTATGTAATGATGTTTACTTTGAATTTATATTAGTTCACACAAACACTCCATCCATGCTTTTGTTCCGGCCCTCTGGTCCAGTTTAAGAACCCATTGTGACCCTCGAGTCAAAAAGTTTCCCCACCCCTGCTCTATAGCTTCAGCTTCACTCAGTCCCAAACCCTGATGGTTTTTACAGCCCGGCTCCCAGGCACTAAGGCAGCCAGGCAGGGGGCCCAGCCCCAATCGATTGATCCACAGGCGGGATGGTGGAGCAGATTTTTGTGTAACAGATTTTTGTTTCTTGAAGAGGAGTTTGAGGTCTTTGATGGGCTTACAAAAATAGGTCTTAGGTTGTAGTTTCTGTGGGGACTCACAAGAAACAGGTTAAATTTGAGATAAGTGAGCCCAACTGGCTATCGCTGTGAGCTTTACTGGAGTTGGGGTGCTTACTAGGATCTGATGTGGGCCCTTCGGTCTGGTTGTAGTTGGGATCAAGACAATTGTATTTCATTTTGTAAGGCCCAAGAGACTTCCTCTGTGGTGTAGGAGGGCCTTTTAGGGGCCGAGGGAGGTTGGGGAACAGGTTTTTCTCTAATTATAAGACTCCAGTGAGTGCTATGAGTTCAGCTTTTTGGGCCCAACTAGTGGGAGACAGGGGTTTTGCCTCTTGTTTCCTGAAGACTGTTAATGGCATACCCAGCCCTTCTGACCCCATCCTTTATTATAAAAGCTTAATATGCAAATTGTTCAACCGGGAGTTCGACCGGGAGTTCAGCTGCTCGCTATGACATCTGCTGACCACCGGGGGCAGCGTGGAACATGGTGGGCATCGGCAACGTGGCACTGCAATGGGTGGCAGTAGAGGCGCTGCCGGCCCCAAAGGGCCCCAACAAGAGTGGGACCGTGGCGGGATGGTGGAGCAGGTGAGCGGGCAGCACCAGGCCAAGGTGGGTGCAAGTGGGGGCCCAGTCGCCCCTCCAATTGCCCCGCAGATGGTGACCAGCGGCGGCAGTGGGGGGTGGGGTCACCGCCCGGCTCCCAGGCACTGAGGCAGCCAGGCAGGGGCCCAGCTGCAATCGATCGACCCACAGGCAGGATGGTGGAGCAGGTGAGGGGGTGGCACCAGGCCATGGTGGGGTGCCAGGCAGGGCTGCAAGGCTGGGGGTGCAAGCTTGGGCTGTGAGCCTGGGGGCACGAGCTGGGGGCTGATCCCCGTAGGCCACCCCAAGGGACCCCACCGTGCACAAATTCGTGCACCAGGCCTCTAGTCTTGTATAAAACTTCTGCCATCTATAAACTCTTCTGCTTCAAGATGAGGTAAAAGTTCATCTTTTATGGCAGGCCTGCTTGAATGTAATTGTTCAGTAGTTTCTATGGATTCGTGTGTGACTTGTTTTTCTGTATTTATTGGTAGGAGGGTGGCAGGACTAAAAGTTTGGAAGACCTTCAAGTTAAGGCAAGAGAGTTGAGGAGGAGAGCCTGATATTTCCTTAGCCTTCCCCTGTGAGCCATTGAGAGCCGTTATTTCTGTTGTGGGTGGTGAGATTGGCACCAGGTGTTAGCCCAGTGGGGTCAGACTGGACCTGGGTTCCGCAACCTTGTCCTTGAGTTCTGGCTAGGAAAGTACTATTCACAATCGAGATTCAAACCATAAGAGAACATTTATTGGGAAAATCACAAGAGGTAAAAGAAGTAATTTGTAGAAGAAATGGGCTTAGGAAACAAGTTATAGAGGCAAAGGAAGGGCCCTTGGAGCTTAGACGTCAGCTATATGATGCGGCTATTTCCCTCCAATCTGTTGCTTGATGTTGAATTTTGTTATGTCATTTTTGTTGTTATCCAACTATTTAAAAATTTTTTTCTTTGCCTTCTGTTTTTTTCTTGCATAGTCTTTATATGATGCCATTAAATATTTTTAAACAATAAAATAAGTGTTATAATACCAAATAGGAAAATGTAATACATTAGTCATATTTAATTATATTACTTATTTTTTAAAGGTAGACAAATATTACATAGTATTGGTTTGTCACAATATTGAATAATATTAGTTAATTAGTTAAATTCCTCAGATTTTAAGAAGGAAATATTTCCTTTTGTGACAGCATGGATGGACCTGGAAAGTATTATGCTGAGTGAAATAAGTCAAAGAAAGACAAATACCATATAATCCTATTTATATGTGGAATCTAATGAATAAAATAAACTGATGAACAAAGTAAGTCTAGAGGCATGGAAACATGGAATAGACTGATAGTTGTCAGAGATGAGGGGGGAGAAGGGGACTGGATGAAAGAAGGTGAAGAGATTAGCCAAAGAACATATATATGCATAACCCATAGAGACAGCATTGTGGTGATAGCCAGAGGGCAGTGATGGGGCTGAGGCTGGAAGGAGGTGGGCAAAGGGGGGAAATGGGACATCTGTAATAGTGTTGACAATAAAAATAGAGCTAATCGCTTCTCGGCCTTTTGGCTAAGATCAAGTGTAGTATCTGTTCTTATCAGTTTAAAAATAGAGCTAAAAAATAAAAGAAATTGAAACTATGTGAAGTGATGGATGTTAACTAAACTTATTGTGGTGAGAGTTTATATATATATAAAGTTATAATGAATTTTGTTATGTCATTTTTGTTGTTATTCAACAATTTATTTATTTATTATTTTTTTTAAAATATATTTTTATTTGTACAGAGAGGAAGGGAGAGGGATAGAGAGCTAGAAACATCAATCAGCTGCCTCCTGCACACCCCCCGCAGGAGATGTGCCCGCAACCAAGGCACATGCCCCTGACCGGAATCGAACCCGGGACCCTTCAGTCCGCAGGCCGATGACGCTCTATCCACTGAGCCAAACCGGTCAGGGCATTATTCAACTACTTAAAAATTTTTTTGTTTGCTTTCTGTTTTTTTCTTACATAGTCTTTATATGATACCATTAAATATTTTTAAACAATAAAATAAGTGTTATAATACCAAATAGGAAAATGTAATACATTAGTCATTTTAATTATATTAATTAATGAGATTAGCCAAAGTATAATGTATACTAATAAAAGGGTAATATGCTAATTAGACTGGGAGACCTTCCGGGAGACCAGCCAGGGAGGGCAGTTGGGGGCCATCAGGCCAGCCAGGGAGGGCAGTTGGGAGCCATGAGGTCGGCAGGGGAAGGCAGTTGGGGGCCAAGAGGCTGCCAGGGTAGGGCAGTTGGGGGCGAGCAGGCTGGCGGGGGGGCAGTTGGGGGCGAGCAGGCTGGCGGGGGGACAGTTGGGGGTGAGCAGGCCGGCAGGCAGAGTGCTTAGGGGTATTGGGCAGGCAGGCAGGTGAGCGGTTAAGAGCCAGAGGTCCCAGATTGCGAGAGGAATGTAACCGGAGTCAGATATCCCCCGAGGGGTCCCCAGATTAGAGAGGATGCAGGCCGGCTGAGGGATGCCCCCCACCCCCATGCACTAGTAAACCTACTGATTACTAGTACATTATATATATTAGTTCTATATAATGATATAAAACGTGCACCTAAAACTAATACAGTGTTATATATCAATCATATCTCAAACTGGAAATGACAACTAAAGAAATTCCCAACATTTTAAATAACTTTGTAAAAACTAATCTTTTTCACATATTCAAGTGTCACAGATAGTGTTGCCTGATTTTTTAAAATCTTGACTCATAGTTGGTTAAAGAACATGTTTTATTAACTTAATTATGGAAGTTTTAAAATGAAAACATACACCAGTAATGACTGTTGAGGTGGTGAGAAGTGATCATATGTTTTATAAGTATTTATTTATTTACTTATTTTTAATCCTCAGCTGAGGATATTTTTTCCATTGATTTTTAGAGAGAGTGGAAAAGAGAGGGAAAGACAGAAGTATCAGTGTGAGAGAAACACATTGGTTGCCTCCTGCACACACCCCAACCAGGGCCCAGTTCAGGGAGGAGCCTGCAACCAAGATGTGCCCTTGACCAGAGTCGAAACTAGGACCCTTCAGTTCACAGGCTGATGCTCCATCCATTGAGCCAAACTGGCTAGGGCTGTTTTATAAGCCCTAAAGAGAAAGCTGAGAGGATTTTGTGATGATGTAGAATTGGGTTTTGAGGTAGGAGGAGAGGGGAAGGGGGAATGAAGGATTATTTCAAGATATTTTGTCTGAGCTCTAGAAATTACCATCAATTGAGAGGTCAAGTGGAGGCACTCAGATGGAGTGTGGAAATTAAAAGTTCACTTTTATGATGCCATATTTGAGATTTTTGGTCATCCAAGAGATGTCCAATAGCCAATTGGACATATGATCTGAAGTGCGGAGGGAGGCTCTAGCTAGAGATATAATGTATCATTAGGATATAGCCATGAAACCTCAAATAACCAATATTTACAGATCAGTAAAAGGGGTCTGGGTCTGGTCAATGAATGAGATACAAGAATAATGAAAACTGCCTTATGATCTGTAAGTTAGGTTTAAATATTGTGTCCACGAAGCAATAATCAAGGCTGTCAAATAATACTTGTAGGTCATGGAAGATGAGGACTGATAATTAACCTTTAGAGCTCGTATCAGGATCTTGATAAAAGCAGCATGGTTAGAGTCACACAGAAAAGCCTGATTGGTGTGAGTGTGAAAGAATGGGAGGACAGCTGTGCCAAGTGGAGCAAAGAAATGGGAGCATTTCTGATACGATTGAAATGCCTGTCATTAGAGGATGAAGAAGGCCATAGAGGGCATGCCAGGATTAGTCTCTGTGGATTCTAGAGTCTTCTGTACGGGCTTGCTTTTACCATGAATTTTTAGCTTCCTGTTTGTATGAATAATTGTGTTAGCCTATTAAATATGTTTTAAGTAGCTGATTGGACTATACTTCTGCTTTAGTGGTCATGTGAGTTTTTCATTAAAATTAAGAAAGTGGCTTTCAAGATGGGATAGCTATGACTTTTTACATAGTCATTTCAGCATGATGCTATTTCCAATGTAGTTATAAGATAAACAGAAGTATCATCTGGTATGTATGACCTCCAGCATGAGCATGAAAAATTTGTGTAGATCATTATACTAATGCTATAGTTGGACACCAGACCTACTCTTTGAGTTGTTATCAAAGTGCTATATATCTGCACTTTTTTTTCAGTTCAACCATACTGATTTTAAATGTCATACAATTCAAAGGCAGAAAATGGTTCTAATTATCACTAGAGGTCTGCTGCATGGATTTGTGCACCAGTGGGGTTCTTCGGCCTGGCCTATAGGGATTGGGCCAAAACTGGCTCTTTAACATCTCCAAAGGGGTCCTGGATTGCGAGAGGGCACAGGCCAGGATGAGGGACCCCACTGGTGCACGATTGGGGCTGGGGAGAGACCACGGGAGGGCTCCAGGACGTTTCTGGCCCGTCTTGCCCAGTCCCGATCGGCTGGACCCCAGCAGCAAGTTAACTTACTGGTTGGAGCATCTGCCCCCTGGTGGTCAGTGCATGTTATAGCAACTGGCCAAATGGTTGAACGTATGGTCGGACACTTAGCATATTAGGCTTTTATTATATAGGATTGTTTAAAAAATAACATATTTTAGGTGGAGAAATGAAATATTTCTTTATATAAACTTATTTTTTTCCTTCAGTTTTGTCAAAGCAACATGCTTCACAAGTTCTGGTTAGGAAACGCCGAGCAAATCATCCCTTTGAAGAAGTCAAACCGGGTAATCTTGAAAGAGAGTGCATCGAAGAACTGTGCAATAAAGAAGAAGCCAGGGAGATCTTTGAAAATTACCCTGAAACGGTAAGAGCTCATGACAATTAACGTTAGCACAGCTAGTCATACAATTGTAGACAGAACAGTTCCAGCTTGAGTCTGTGTTCCTCTGTGTTCCTTTTTAATGTTAAGTAATTGTGTATATATCACATTTCACATGTAACCATTGAAGTATTTCAGAAGGAAATATCTTCAAAGGAAGGTGGACTAGTCAGGAAGACACTATTGCCAAAAGCAATGTGCTCTAACCAATCTATAATTTAATTATAAATTAAATACTACCAGCAAATAGTATCAACCTCATGGTTTGTAAATACTTTCTTCCAACCATAACTTGGTAATATGGGGTAGGGAGGGAAGACATCTTAAATATAATGTGTGTGCATGTTTGTGTGCGCACATGTACAGACATGGGTGGGTACCAACATGTGATTGCATTGTTATCACTACACTTAATTAAATATCTCCAGGCATTTTTAACCAGCCTTTAATCTAGAGCTTGGTACATAATAGGTACTCTGTGAATCCTTACTGAAGAATTCACTCAGGCACTAGCCGGTTTGGCTCAGTGGATAGAGCGTCGGCCTGTGGACTGAAGGGTCCCAGGTTCGATTCCGGTCAAGAGCATGTACCTTGGTTGTGGGCACATCTCCAGTGGGGGGTGTGCAGGAGGCAGCCGATCGATGTTTCTCTCTCATTGATGTTTCTAACTCTCTGTCTCTCTCCCTTCCTCTCAGTAAAAAAATCAATAAAATATATTAAAACAAACAAAAAAAATGAATTCTCTCAGCACTGTATTTCCTGAGTATATTTTGATTTATTCCATAAATCCTTAAGAACTTTCCTGAGCCATTTTATATCATCAGTCATTCCCAGGGTTAGAATTTACATCTTAGTGATTAATTTTTCCAAGTTAGTTTACAAAAATCTAACCATAAACATCCCTGAATATGCAGAAATATGACCTTATCTTTAGTCCTCTTACTTCCCAGGCCAGGATATTCTCCAAAATATACTGCAGGTGGCAGTACAAACAGTGCCTCTAAGAATTCAAGTTTGATAACCTTCATGGTCACCTCAGATATTTTCTTTTCTGAGATGAACTATATAACCAAAAGGAAATGAGGAAGAACATATATACAAAGGCCCTCCTTTACCTCTCCCATGGCTCTTAGGACCATGAGATAACGAGGAAGAATTATCTCTATAGTTGGAGAACTTGTCCAAGACAGTAATAGGTTGTGTTCTCTTTAATTCTTTTACCTCCACCTACCTTTATAGGTTCAAAAGGAATTTTTTCCAAGGTACCTAAAGATTCATTTTTAATACTCTCTGGGATTGAAGCAAAATGTTTCTCTTAATTCTGTTGCTTTTGTGGATAAGCACTTGGCAAGAGAAAAATATTTTCTTCCATACAATATACAGAGTATTCTTATTTTTTAGGAAATAGATACACACACCTTTATTTTTATTATAGAAATTTAAAATATATACCAAAATACAGAAAACAATATAATAAACCCCAATATACCTTCCCTTTACTTCAACAATGATCAGTAATCTACCATACTTGTTTTACCTGTTTTCTACTATGCCCACTCTAATTTTGTTTTGTTTGCTGGAACGTTTTAAAGCAAGTGTGCATGGCTGAGATATCATACTGTATCACTCATACATAAATACTTGATTATGTTAGCATCTGAGTAGCAAATAGGGAGCGAGGCCAAAGACCATAATGGAGTGAAGGGAAGATAGTAGGGAAGGGAACTCATGAATATTTTTTTCTCTCCACTCATTCTGATGGAGGTCTCATTGACAAAAGAGAAAGATATGACAGACAAAAGAAGAAATGGGAGAAATAAAAGGAAAGAAAAAACATTTGTTACTGCTTCTCACTTCCATCCTGCCTCATCCACTCACTGTCCACTTCCCTAATACCTTAATTCACATTCCCAATCTCTACCCCATTGTTTACCTCCCCATTATCCCTAATACATTCCTTTCAGCCATCACATAATCTCCTTTTGAACCCATTCATTATTGCTTATCCTCCTGGCTTCTGTTCTGTAGAAGACACTGCTGTCTGAGTCACTTGATGGGAGATCCTATCCTTATAAACTAGTAGATGTGTTGTGTAGGTTTCTTCAGTCTATAGGCCGACGCTCCATCCACTGAGCCAAACGGCCAGGCCTAAGTGTGTAGGTTTCTATGTGAGAGAAAGAAACAGTGAAGACTTTTGACTCTGTGTTGGATGAAATTATCATTTGCACTTCATTACGTTTTTGTGTAGAAACACTGGTTCCTCATGGGGTGTTCTTGTGCTTCTAATGTTACACATTAGATATATTATGGCTTAAGAAGGCTTTTGTGAACCAGCCTGAGAACCTTCCCATTAGAAATCATTTTTAAAATTTTCTCTCTCTGGTGAAGTATATTTCTTAGTCCAAATTACTGATTTACAGACAAACTTTTGGTACATAGCCAATTAAAAAGTAAGGTATTACTTGTACTCATGATGCTAAAAGATAAATGTCCGCTTCAGTTCAGTTCAGATGATGTCAGTGTTATTCAGCATTGGATCTGGTATGTGTAGTCGGCATGGCATGAAATGTGTCAAATGGTTATCTGATCTCTATGGGAAAAATAAAGGATTTACAAAAAGGGGACATATATGATTATATTTGATAGCTTCAATAGAACCTGTTTTCAAATTAGAAGTTTTTGAAGCATAATTTAATAGATCAGTATGGCCTTAAGACTAAGCATCTGATTAGCTGAATGTTATTAGTTATCTACTCCTAGTATGTTTTGCTATAGAAAAAAGCCTTATAATGTGGAGATGACAATTGTTTGTAACTTATTTGCATCTTTAAAAAGATATATATTTAAAGTTTTTCGCCTTCACCATTTATTCCCCCTATACCCTCCTCCACATTCACCTACACCCCTCCCCTCCTCTCTCCACATATTTGCATCTTTAAAGTAAAAACACATTTCAAAATTGTTTTTACTCTATAGTGAAATTTAACTTTCTAAGATAACTTATTTATTTTTCTTTCTTTCTAGGAATATTTTTATCCAAAATATTTAGGTAAGTTCAAAGGCTTTTATTCACATAATTCTAGAAATGGAAGGGAGTTAGATATGATCAAGTCTAGTCCTCTACTTGTATATGTCATCCAATACAATTTCATTGGCCTTGGGAGGAAGATTCCATTCTATATGCAATATTGCTGTTCTCTTATTAAAGTTATGTAGAAAAATTTTAGAATTGTCCTTTAATTACCATGTGGAATTTTGACATTTAGTTTTTTCAATTTCCTGTCTTTCTCATAGAGTCATTGGGCTAATACTAAGTTATATTTAGGTCCTGGGTTATCTTTTAATAAAAGAAAATATCTCTGAAAGAAAAACTCCCCAGAGCTGTGGCATAAATAATTATTGAAATGACTAACAACTTCTCCCTTGGCAACATCACTTTATCATTTCCTCCAGTATCTCTCTCCATGTTTTGCTTTGGTACACAATTCTGGACTTCCCAGGAGTGAGGTCATTTCCGTACCCAAACAGAGGAGATGATTTCAACTAAATATCAGTTAAAGATAACTAGGTTTCAGTTTGCTTTAAGGACATATGAGAACATTTGTATTAATATTACTTGGGATAGTTGTTAGCATTTCTCAGCAATTAAAGTCGAGTACAATTTTCTCACCTCTTTCTGATGGGATTCTCTGTAGGTGGAGCCCACAAAGGTGTGCTCTTGTCCTCTTTAGGCTCAGATTACTCCCCATTGGTGCCTCTTTCCATCCCACTCTCATCCCAGCCAACGTGAGCTTCGAGCCCTGTGAAAAAGAAAAATGAATCTTCCTAAAAAAAAAAAAAGGTAGAAATGTACTCTGATACACATGAATTACTATGTAGCTTAAAATTTATTGATATAATTTTGCGAATAACTTTCTATTACTCTATTTTTTCTCTTGAAATTTGAGGGTTTAATTATAGTTTAGAGCTTCACTTTTTGTTTGTTTTTGAATACCCATGCACAGACTTCAGAGACCATGTTTAGATTGGGTATATCTCTTCTTTCCCCCCTTTCCTCGGGAGCCTGATATTGAAATGATGGTATGTGCTTATATCTTCCCTTCAGGACAATTAACAATTAGGAGCCTAAGACCACTGTGTAGAAGACCCTTTTAGGACCAAGTGCTCGTTTTCATAGTCCTGAAGTAGTTACTCTTTCATTTATGAGTGTCCACAATGGTCTGACTCACTTTCTTTTATTTTTGGTAATCCTCACCCGAGGATATTTTTCCTTTGGTTTTTAGAGAGACTGGAAGGGGCAGAGAAAGGCATAGAGAGAGAAACATCACTGTGAGAAAGTCACATTAATTGGTTGCCTCCTGTACACGTGATAGAGCCTGCAACCGAGGTACGTGCCCTTGACCAGAATCGAACCCGGTACCCTTCAGTCTGTGGGCTGAAGCTCTATTCACTGAGCCAAACCGGCTAGGACTATACATGACTCACTTTCTAAAGCAAAAAGTACAGGTTTGCACTGTTAAAGTGGAGAAAAGATAGAATAATAAGACTATTTCAGCTTCTCAATTTTAGGTAGAAATTTGATTATAATTAAAACATACAATATTTGAATATTAAAAAGTTACAAGCTTGCATTAAAAAACATAGTGTTAATCTCTATTTCTTAAGTCCATGTATTGAAACTGTTTCTGTAGGTGTGTAAACTCTAGAAAATATATACATTTGATCACAGAGTATATTTCGATAAAGATAAATACGATTTTAATAGAATATTATGTGTTTTGGAGGAGTTCCTTAGGTAAAACATTTTTCCTTTATTTTCCTTTTATTTTTCTCAACTTCCTCTTTGCTGGCTCAACCCAACTTTCTCTTCTCTTTACCTGTCTTATTTGGCAGCATGGTGGAAAAGCTAAGTATCAAATAAAAAAATAAGTAAGATGTAGGCTCTAGTTAAAGACCTAAATCATTTCTACTGTGTTAGGTTATGCAAGTTATTTAACTTTTTAGCTTCTGTATTTAAATGTACACTATATTTTTTAACTTCAGAACTATTGGGAATACCAAATAAGTACATTTATGGAGATACACTTTTTATTGTGTTAATTTTTTAAAATGTAAAGTATTATCATTTAACCAACCCATATATGAAATAAAATATATTCTTATTATGGTTTATTTTTTTAATTCAAATTTCATATTTTGGACCTTATTTATACACAGGCATATGTGATTAATTCCACTGTTGAAGACAGAAAAGAAATGCTCTAAGTTAAACTTTTCTGTCATTTGATTTATTTATTTTGTAGGCCAGATTTTTCTACTTGATAAAAAACCTTTAAAATCCTATCCATGGTAATCCTAACAGTAATTTTACTAATTACCTCAGTCCATGCATAGTGCTCCTTACCGTGAGATAAGAACACCCAAGAGATCAGATCACTAATAACCCATACTTTTTGGACAGTGTTTAGATTTGTAGTTTCAGGGGTTCAGAAAGCACTTCAATCTCTCCACATACCCCATTACTGCATTGAAAACATGGAATTTGGACAGAAATGCTCTGTTTGTTTTTATATTTATTTTTTCTCAGGTTATTTTTTAGATTTTTCAAAATTAATTTTTAGAGAGAGGAGGGGAGAGGGAGAGAGAGATAGAAATATCCATGAGAGAGAAACATCATGGATCGGCTGCCTCCTGCACACCACCTACTGGGGATTGAGCCCCAAACCCGAGCATGTGCCCTGACCTGGAATGGAACATGACCTCTTGGTTCCTGGGTTGATGCTCAACCACTGAGCCACAGCAGCTGGGCAATGCTCTGGGTTTTCAAGTTGTGTTCTTTTCCTTAGAAAATAGAATAAATGACTCTACCAGATATATTACTTTTAAAATATCACCTGATAGAGTGGAAGATTCTATTAATGGGAGAGAAACTTTGTGGGAAGAATGCTAGATTCTGAGCCTAAATATAAACATTAGAAATTATTTTTAATTTCTAGTTCTTACCAAGTTGGTGAATTAGCCCAGACTGCCGACTTCCCTTAAAATCATCTCAAGGGAAACATTAGCATTCCAGGCACTAATAATAACAAAATAAAACTTTAAAACAAAAACAAGAAATATGAGAAACCCATGGGTAGACTAAAGATTGGTTTGACCTAGCATGGGAATCGGGGTGCTGACTGCTGATGCAGCAGTTGGAGGACAGATCAGAATACTTAAAAAAATGATCTAAGCATTCCACTCAAGAGAAACTTTTGGAGGTAAACCCTGAGTAACAAGGAATAAGGAAATAATAAAAATAGGGATAGAAATAAGTTAAATGGAAAACAAAAGAGAGATTAACAAAAACAGTATATCTTTCTTTGAAAAGTATAAATTAGACTGACCTCTTGTAAGAATAATCAAAGAAAAAGAAAGAGGGAATGCCAAAACAAAGTGGCGGATAAAAATGGGAAATACTGAAAACTCCCAATATAGATGAGATTTATAATAAAATAAAGATCATCATGAAATAAAATATTACAAATAGCTACACCAAAATATATTTAGAAACTGGATAAAATGGACACATTCCTAGAAATATATAAACATCTATAATTTTACATGAAGAAATAGAGAACTTGATTTTATAAATGAGAACTAAATAAGTTAACCTCCTCCCCACTTAAAGCTTCCTCCTTTGTATTCCCTCAAATCCAAACCCAGATGTTATATGAGTGAGTTCTTCTACATTTAAAATTGTCCTAGAAAATAGAAAAATAGAAAAAGATCTATGTTGTGAGTTTATTTTAAAAGACTGGTGTGGATCTTGATTCCAAAATCAGATAAAGACAATGCAAGAAAATAAAAATATAATTCCTTTTCATTTATGAATTCTAAGTAAAATTACATCCAATCTGATGTAAACTATATTAAAAATAATGTCATGGTAAAGTAGATTTTATTCCAGAAATTCAAGGAGGTTTAACATCAGAAAATCCATTAATGTAATTCTCCACATAGTTTATTAGTGCCTCAATTCATACAGAAAAAGTAGTTGATAAAGTTCAACACTTAATTATGATAAAAAAAACTTTTGGCAAACTACAATTACTAGTATAGGAGAACTTTCTGAGCTTTGTAAAGGTTATATATGGAATAACCATGTAATTTATCTTTCAAATTTTGATGTTTTGTTTATGTCTAATATTACACTAGATAAATGCCAAGTAAAAAAGAATAAGTAGGACTCTCCTGGGTAAATTGGCATGTATGGTAATGCTAATGATATACACACAACATGAGAGAAAGAAAGAATGGAAGGATGGAATAAGAGAAGGAAGAAAAGGAAGGGAAAAATAAGAACAAAACATTATACTTAATGGGTAAACTTTAGATATAGTCTCTTTATGATTGATAGCAAAAATAGAAGCACTTCAGGTTACAGATAACTCAAGGAAAGAAAAGTAAGAATAGTATAGATCATGAGGCAAAATCTATGGCTATCATTATTTGTAATTGATATGATGATATATTGCTAGGAAAAAACATTATCCACAGACAAAATATTAGAACATGTAAGAAATATTAGATAGTTCTGAGTCTACCCCATAAAAATCAGTAACAACTAGTAGCCCTGCACATGAATCCGTGCCCCCCTTATAGCTTGCTGCCCTGTCCCCTCCTGTAGTTCTCTGCTGCCCGCTTGTAGCCAATAGCTCGCTGTTGCCCTCCTGTAGCTCTCCGCCAGCTGCCCTGCCCTCCTGTAGCTTCCCATGCCCTCCCCATTCCCCCCCATAGCTTGCTGCCCTGTCCCCTCCTGTAGCTCCCCATGCTCCCCCCCACCCCCCCTCATAGCTTGCTGCCCTGCCCCCTCCTGTAGCTCTCCATCACCTGCTTGTAGCTCACTGCCCCACCCTCCTGCTGATCCGTGATCCGGTCGTTGTGTAACGGCCATTTGTATATTACATCTTTATTATATAGGATAGTCCAGTAAAAAATAAAAAGTTGATACCATTCACAATAGCAGAAAATCCAATAGAATATCTACGAATATCTTAGGAATATATAAAACAGCTAGAGGGAAAATTTTAATTGAACTTAAGGTCATAGAAGATGAACTGAAATCATAGAAAAATATTTCATGTTCTTGAATTGAGTGATGCAGCAGCAGTGGGGTGATGGGGGCAGCACCTTCCCCTGATCGGCCAGGTTGCCTCTGGCAGAGGGAGGCTTAGGCTGCGGGCCGAGGTAGAGGTGGTTAGGGGCAATCCGGCTGGCAGGGGCCAAGATAAGGGTGATCAGGTCAGCAGGAGACAAGGTTGGGGCAATCAGGCTGGCAGGGGGGCAAGGTAGGGGTAATCAGGCCAGCAGGGGGGCAGTTAGGGGTAATCAAACTGGCAGGCAGGCAGAGGCAGTTAGGGGTGATCAGGCAGGCAGGTAGAGGGGTTAGGGGTGATCAACCAGGCAGGCAGGCAAGAGTTTAGGAGCCAGTGGTCCTAGATTGCTAGAGGGATGTCCATCTGCCAGTTTAGGCCCGATCCCTGCAGGCAGTCGAACATCCCCTGAGGGGTCCCAGATTGGAGAGGGTGCAGGCTGGGCTGAGGGCCCCCCCATGCATGAATTTTGTGCACCAGGCCTCTAGTTAATAATACAATGCTGTAGAAACAAAACCACTTGCTATTGTCAAAGGAACATGTAGACTAATGAACTTAAAGAGTTTAGAAACATCTATTTATATATGGAACCTAATATTTGGTAAAGATGATACCATATGTCACCTTAAATTGTTTAGAAGATCATGTTGGAAAGACTGGCTAACTATAATCAGAAAAATAAATCTGGGTTCCTAACTATCACCAAATGAAAAGATGGATCATAGGTGAAATAACAATACACACTAATGTTAAAATAAAGTAAAACAATTGAAACGAAACAAAAACTGTATGAGAATATCTTATGATCAATGGCATGGAACAAAAAAACCTCAAATGCACAAACCATAAGGCAAAATAATTGGTAAATTTGATTACAATAAAATTAAGGACTTCTCTTAAAAGACAAAAGGGATATGATTAAGAGACAGGTAAGAGAATGAGATGATATTATAAATGTTTAAAGTTTTGCAAACCGACATGAACAATGGATAAGTGCCAAAAGGAAAATGACTACAAAATAATAAACTATTCAGAGAAGGAAACCCCAATTTTTATTTATTTTTTAAAATATTTACTTATTTATTTAGTGTTAATCCTCACCTAAGGATATTTTCCCATTGATTTTTAGAGAGAGTGGAAGGGTGAGGGACACATCAATTGGTTGACTTCCACATGTGCTGGACAAGGGCTGGAGATCGAGCCTGCCACCGAGGTCTGTGCCCTTGACTGGAATCAAATGAGGACCCTTCAGTCCACAAGACAATGCTCTGTCCATTGAGCCAAACCAGCTAGGGAAGAAACCCCAATTTAAAAAAAAAATGAGATATGCTCCATCTCACTGGAAATCAGAAAAACAATGAGATGTCACTTTATTACCCACTAGAGGCCCGGTGCACAAAATTCAGGCATGGATAGGGTCCCTAGGCCTGGCCAGTGATCAGGGCTGATCGGGGCCTTCCAGCTGCCAGCTGGAGCCTCCCTTCCCCCGCTGCCGGCCAGGGCCTTCATTTGTTCTGTGCTGCCCCCTGGTGGTCAGCACACATCATAGCGAGCGATCAAATTCCCAGTTGAACTCCCAAGGGGACACTTTGCATATTAGCCATATATATATTAGAGACCCGATGCACAATATTTGTGCAAGAGTAGGCCTTCCTTCCCCCGGCTGCTGGCACCAGCTTCCCTCTGGCACCCGGGTGCGGGCATCCTTTGCAGCCCTGGCTTTGTCCAGAAGGTCATTCGGAAGGACGTCGGTCTAATTAGCATATTACACTTTTATTATTATAGATATATATTCTGGAAACAGTTAGAAAGCCAGAATATGAAAATTCTTATGCTGTGATGGTGGGCGTGCACCTCTGGAGAGCCCCTAAGTTCATGCCTAGCTAATGATCCTGCAATTCCAGAAATCCTTTAGAATCTATTCCATAGAATTTCTTATTCATGTGCTAACGAGACATGCATGAAGATATACCCATTGCAGTGCTGCTTATAGAGGTGGGAAATTGGAAGCAATCTGAGTATTGCAGATAGAGAGGATTTTTAAAATGGTGATTGCATGCCATGAGTAATATTTAGTAGTTAGGAGCAATAAGTTATATATAATAGCATGGATAGATCCTAAAAATATAATGCTAAGGAAGAAATATCAGAAAACATGATACATATTACACAACCATTTATAGAAGTGAAAATTCATGTACACAAAATTATAAATCTATTTTATAAGAACACATACAAATAAAAAATGCGTGTTAATTAATTAGAATGATTGCATAAGGAGTGATTGGGAGTGGAAATAGAGATAAAAAGCTACAAGCAACAGGCTTTTTAAAGACAAATAATAGTAATGTATCATCAAGAGGGGAGTATGAATAGTCTTCCACTTAATGAACAAACACTTAGATTTTTATGTGATGGCATCTTCTGTGATATAAAGACAGAAAGATGCAAATGTAGTTTCTCAAAGAAAAGAAAAATTTGCCAGACTCTGGTTCCACTACAATCCCAATAAAACTTGTTTAGGGCAGTTTGAACTATTTTTTAAAATTGACCAATTCAGACAAGTAGTTCAGTGGTGTCTATATCAGGTGGTAAAAGAGAATCAAATAATTTGGTCCCTAATAATATTAATGAGGAAAAAGGTGAATAGAGGGTGTGTGTAGGAATTTTCATAGTCTAGACCAGTGGTTGGCAAACTGCGGCTCGGAAAACCACGGCTCGCGAGCCACATGCGGCTCTTTGGCCCCTTGAGTGTGGCTCTTCCACACAATACCGGCTCTTCCACAAAATACCGACTTCTGCGCATGGGCCACGAAGTTTCAATCGCACTGTATGTGTGCGCCCACACGTGGTATTTTGTGGAAGAGCCACACTCAAGGGGCCAAAGAGCCGCATGTGGCTCGTGAGCCACGGTTTGCTGACCACGGGTCTAGACCAAGTGTAATCATCAGGGTCCTTATACAGGGAGTCAGGAGATCAGAGTAGGTAGTAGGTTATATAACAATGAAGCAAAAGTTGGTAGTGATGTGAAGGTAGGCTTCCTGGTACAAGCCAAGGAATGCAGGTGGCTTCTAAATTCTGAAAAAAGGCAAGGAAATCAATTCTCCCTTGAAGTCTCCAGAAGGGATGCAGCCCGGCTGAGACTGTAATTTTAGACTTCTGGTTCCTATAGCTGTAAGAGGATAAACTTACGTTGATTTAAGCACTAAGGTTATGGTAATTTGTCACAGCAGCAGTAAGATACTAATGTACATATTGACTTCAAATGGAGCCTCTGAATCAATCTGTTATACATTGTACCTTCCACAAATGGCTGCAGAAATGCCTCCCATCACACATACTCTTCTGCAATACCTCTTGCCACTTCCCATTCACTACATGGAGTCCATGCCTGCCACCTCTCCCCCTTGAATCTGTGTGGAACCTGGGACCGCTTCGATCAATAGAATGGTGGAAGTGACAAAATGCCTCCTAGTTGGCCTGGCAACTTCCACTTTTTCCTCTTGAAAGCTAGCTACCCTGAAAGAAGTGCCATGTTAGAACCAGCATGCTAAGGGAAACTCAACCACATGGAGCAGCCCTGCAGCATGATATGCCATATGGAGAGAGAGCGATGCCACGGAGCCTGAGCTGTCGGACTGTGAATGAAAAGCTATCTTGGAGGTGGATCCTCCAGGATGTGCAGCAGAGACAAACAACCCAACGCTTTCTAAATATTTGACCCACAAATTCATGACTAAAGTAGAATAGTTATTTTAAGCTACCAATTTTAGGGTTTGTTTCTCAGCAAAAGATAATCAAATCCACCTTTTCAGTAAGCTGATGATTATCCACACAGTGAAGTGATATACTGTTGTTTTCGGTGGCTATTAAAGAACGTGTTGTTGGCACTGAGTGACCCCTAGTTACTTTAAAGACTGTAAGTATTTTATCTCTATTTTTTCAGCTGTTATTTCTGCCAGATTGCCATATGTAATTTCATAGAGTTATAGTGAGGAACAAAATGAATGCAGTGAACCTGCTTTGCTTTGTACTATTGAGGCATTAGGCAAATACTATTATGTTAATCTCTATGCAACATTGGAACAATTGGAAGTTGTTTACAGCAACCAGAAACACTAACTAATTCTATTGACTTAATTACAGACACTTTCTAAATCAGGCTCTGATCTACAGATTTGAGGATAACTGTATAGGTCTTTGCTATAGAGATTTTTGTGTGACAATAAATCTCTTTTGCAAATCCAAGAATGTTTTCACTTCTGGCTTTAAGGTTCTTTTCCAAAGAGAACTTTCATAAACCTACTAGAGGCCCGGTGCATGAATTTGTGCACCAGTGGGGTCCCTCGGCCTGGCCTGTGCCCTCTCACAATCTGGGACCCCTCAGGGGATGTTGGACTGCTGGTTTCAGCCTGATACCCACAGGCCAGGCTGAGGGACCCCACTGCACCGGGGCTCTAGTATGCATATAAGATCTTTGGTTAATCTCTTCCCGCCCTCCCTCCTTCCCACTTCCTTCTGAGATTCATCAGTCTGTTCCATGTTTTCATGCCTGTTTATTGAGCATCTGCCCCCTGGTGGTCATTGCGCATCACAGGTACTGATCAAACAAGTCAAATGGTCGCTTAGGCTTTTATATGTATAGATTTTTCATGAATCCGTATTTTTGCAATCTTGCTTTGAATGCTGAATCTGTAAGTCCACAGGAATATAAATAATGCGCCTCTTTGCATAATTTCTACCATGATTTCAGATCATGTGAGTATGCCCACTCTAAAAAGATTACATTTGTTTGTATTTACAGGCTGTCTTGGCTCCTTCCGAGCTGGATTATTCACTGCTGCACGTCAGTCAACTAATGCCTACTCTGATCTAAGGAGCTGTGTCAAGGGTAAATACCTCTACAATCAATTTAAAAACAAAACCAAACAAAAACCTGCAAAAAGTACACCCATGTAAATATGTTTAAAAATTAACAAATGTACCCTTGAAGGTTATGCCCAACAAGGAGGTTGGCTTAAAATGCATTTGAAAGAATGCTTGTCATATGCAAATGCTACTGTTTTATTAAAAATGAATTTTTCACCTAATGTTTATTGAGCTGTCTGCCTTGTTTACTAAGCTCTAGGTCATGGATTTCAGGATTTTATTCCCAACAGCTTTATTTTGTCTATTGTTGCATAATCATGTAATATGACCAAATGTTACAGTTGATTAATAGATCAAAATTGAGCCAAGTTATTTTCCTAACTATTGGCATCAATAACATAAGTGTGGAAAATGTTATGATCCCAAATTATCCTTCTCCCTCTGAAGTTCACATAAAGTCTAGTGATAATCCTGGTACATTGTCTATCTCTGATTTACCAGTTTCCTGAGAGTCATAGTGAAAAAGGGGAAATTGCAAGAAGTTGAAAATGCAAGATTGGAATGTTTGTCCAGTGAATGTTTTACATGGAGCATTGGCAATATCTAGATATTTATCTGAATTTTCTCTAATATAAAGTTAGTTAAACTTACATAAGTATAATCTATTTGAACACACATATTTAATTCACACTTTATCAGTTTTTTAATTTACCAAAGGACAGGAAAGTAATTTGATAACAATTTCTGATTGGTCTTTCTGTTATTTTAATTCCTAATTTATTACTATTTTAAAAAACAACTTGATGAACTTATGAGGACATTTAAAAACATGTGGTAATTAAGTTTCAGCTAGGTTTACAATGTTTTTCTTTGCAAGAAACAGAATTTTCCTCTAGCTAACCTGAGCAGAGGGGGCTGTTTGGGAAGTATGGAAGGAACTCGCTGAGTTGACTAGGAAGGCTGGAGAAGCAGGCATGGAAATGTGTAGGAACCAGGGACCCTGCAGTGTCCCGTGAGGAGAGAGAAACCACAAATGACTAAAGAAACAAATGGGCATGTCATTAAGATGGTGATAAAGTGCTCTGATATTTTATGAAGAAAATTCCTTCCCCTAAGGATCACAGTACTCTGCTACCTTTTTTTAAATGTCTGAAAACCAGTATTTCATGTATTTTGACAGAGTTCTATTTATCTAATGCAGGAGGATAAATCTGGTCTCTGTTATTCCATTTGAGCCCAAATTGGAAGTCCCCAATATTTTTCTATTAATATTGAGAGTAGTTTTATGTGTCCTGTATATCTCATGGAACTGTTTTAATGGTCAAGTATGGTAATATATATGAAAAAATATCTAAGTTACAGTTATAAAATACGGTATATATTTGCAAATATAAGAGTAGTTTCCTTTTTCAAAATAAAAAGATTGTCTAATGGACTCAATATTTTATGAAAAAGTATTATTTGAAAGAAGGATTTACAATTTTTTGTTTGTTTATTATAGGCTTCATGCACAGGATTTCTTTTTTTAAATTTTTTTCTTTATTGATTAAGGTATTACATATGTGTCCTTATCCTCCCATTGTTCCCCCACCCCCCAGCTCATGCCCTCACCCCCCTGGTGTCTGTGTCCATTGGTTAGGCTTATATGCATGCATATAGGTCCTTATGTTGATCTTTCCACCTTTACCCCCACCCTCCCCTGCCTTCCCTCTGAGGTTTGACGGTCTGATCGATGCTTCTCTGTGTCTGGATCTGTTTTTGTTCATCAGTGTATGTTGTTCATTATATTCCACATTTGAGTGAGATCATGTGATGTTTATCTTTCTCTGGCTGGCTTATTTCGCTTAGCATAATGCTCTCCAGTTCCATCCATGCTGCTGCAAATGGTAAGAGTTCCTTCTTTTTTATCACAGCGTAGTATTCCATTGTGTAAATGAACCACAATTTTTTAATCCATTCATTTGCTGATGGGCACTTAGGCTGTTTCCAAATCTTAGTGATGGTAAATTGCATGCACAGGATTTTTATCAAAAGGTATATCATTTTATTTACTATGGCATGTGGTAAAAATTAACTAGATGTCTATTTCCTTTAGCCATTCCAGACCAATGCAACCCTCTTCCATGCAATGAAGACGGATATCTGAGCTGCAAAGATGGCCAGGCTACATTCTCTTGCAAGTGTAAATCAGGTTGGCAAGGAGAGAAGTGTGAATTCGGTATGTATGATATACCCATTTGGCTCATCTGGATCAACCCCCTGAGGAATTTTCTGAAGGCTTTATCACTTTAATAAGAATTTATGTTCTGGTTTTTAGATATAAATGAATGCAAAAATCCCTCAAACATAAATGGAGGTTGCAGTCAGATTTGTGATAATACACCTGGAAGTTACCAATGTTCTTGTAAAAGTGGTTTTGTTCTACTTTCAAATAAAAAGCACTGCAAAGGTAAGAGAAAGAAAGTAGAATAAGAAGATATTTACCATGTGAGAGCAAAATTCAGTTAGAGAAATTTCCCTAGGAAATTCTTGGAAAACTCTCTGGTTATAAGCTGTTATAATAAATATACATTACTATGCACTTTGAAGCCTTTCGATATTATGGGACTGCCTTTTAATTTTTTATAGGACATTTATTGTTTTCTTTTGTATTTAATATTTATAGAGTATTTTTTATTGCATATGTATGTGTGCACACATGTGATCACATTTTAAAAATAATCTCATTATGCCCTGGTCAGGTGGTTCAGTTGGTTGGAGCATTGTCCTGTACATCAAAAGATTTCGGGTTCGACCCCCTATCAGGGTGTGTACGGGAAGCAACTGCTCCTTGTTTCTCTCTCTTGCATTGATCTCTCTCTCTCTCTCTCTCTCTCTCTCTCTCTCTCTCTCTCAAAATAAAACATATCTTTAGATGAGGATAAAAAAAAGAAAAAATAATTTTGTTATGTGGTGATAAAGTGAAGTTTCAGTGCAAGTCCTTGCATACTACAGTGCTTGCAAAATTGTTGTTTATACTTTCTTTGACAGACACTATAATATTATTTCCTTTATTCCAATGAGATAAACAACTATACGAAAAAATCCAACACAATGCTTAGTAACTGTTTTCGTTGTATTTTGTTTCCTTGTCAGAAATATCTCTTTAATTTCCAATATAAACCCTTCATCTTACACCTCATTTCCTGTTGGAAATTTGGGGAAAATGAAGCACAGACTTTCTTTATACTACATCTAAGAGCACATCACTTGTCATTAGTCTTGTTTTTTTTTTTTTTTAAATCTCAGACTTTAGTGATTCCTGTCAATTTAGCTTTATAACAGTCATTTTGCTATAGTATATTTCTTTTTTTCTTTATGCTTCTCTGTTCCCCGAGTTTTGACTTTTTTATCTCTGCATGTCTTTTCCATTAGACTACTTTAACAGCTGTAACTAAATCTTCAAGTGTAATTGGTAGGTATGTGGATGACTAAAAAGGGAAATTTCCAGCCTGAAGTTTAATTTTGCCTTAAGAAGCTAGAAGTTTTTCCCTCCCTCCCTCCCTCTCTCCCTCCCTTCCTTCTTTCCTTCCTTCCTTCCTCCTCCTTCCCTCTCTCTCTTTCTCTACTACTCCTCTACTTCCTCCATCTCTTTTTGCTGCAAGGTGAAAAAAAAATAGTAAATTAAAATGTAAAGTTTTCTCCGTTCATATCTGCTTTGGTAAATATACCAAATTGAATTCATAGTCAAGGAAAGGTCTGCCCCTCAATGCACTATAGTGTTTGGTGGGGTATAGTTTACTATAATATTATTTAAAGTGCAGTTCAATGACTAAAGTGAAGTGTATGAACTAACAATTTCTTCTAAACATATACCTAATTTGTAACCATATATCTTTCTTATTTGCCTGTATGAAAGTCTGTTTGAGGTTTAAACATTTAGAATACCAATATCATTAGAACATCAGTTATAGAAAACCATCATAATGCAAGATACCATATGCATGCCATAAACAAATAGTACCCATTCATACTCTACATTAAAAAACTTAAATAGTCTGTTCTTCTGAAGAATTTGTGACATATTTTTAATTAAAAGTTATTTAATCCTTATACACTGAAGTTATACATGTGCATGTAAATTATCGCAAAAAGTACTCATAAATAAGAAGGTCCCGATTGACCAGAACATATGGTCTTGTGTACTTCATTTGCATAGCTTTTTATCCATGACATCTAATTAATAGAGTACAGAACTCTGAGAAGAATGTGTATACAACTATTACAATAAGGCCTTTGTCAACATGTGGATATGCTTGGATCAAGTTGCCAGGAAATGTCTAAAAAATTCAAGAATAGAACTTTTCATCAGTCATTAGATGTCAGTGTAGAGTCATAAAATCAATGAGCTGAAACCTGAACTCATATGATTTAAATAATTCCTTGCAATTTTTCTCAGACCAAATAATTTAGGCATATGTTTTTACTTTCTTTTAAAAATATTAAATATTTTATTTTGAAGTAATATAGATTCACATGCTGTTGTAAGAAATAATAAAAAGAGATCCCATGAACCCTTTGCCCAGTTTCCCCTAATTGTAACATTTTACAAAACTATAGTACATTATCACACCCAGGTTACTGACACTTATGGAGTCAAGATACGGGGAAATTCCCTTACCACAGGGATTGATTCTATTACATTTGTGCATGTCATTTTATTTTTATTTTTTTAATATATATATTTTATTGATTTTTTACAGAGAGGAAGGGAGAGGGATAGAGAGTTAGAAACATAGATGAGAGAGTAACATCGATCAGCTGCCTCCTGCACACCCCCCACTGGGGCTGTGCCTGCAACCAAGGTACATGCCCTTGACTGGAATCAAACCTGGGACCCTTCAGCCCTCAGGCCGATGCTCTATCCACTGAGCCAAACCGGTTAGGGCTATTTTTATTTATTTTTTATCCTCACCCTAGAAGTGAGGATATTTTTTCTGATTTTTAGAAAGAGTGGAAGGGGTGGGAGAGAGAGAGAGAGAGAGAGAGAGAGAGAGAGAGAGAGAGAGAGAAGAGAGAGAGAAGAGAGAAACATTGGTTGCCTGCCAAGTGTGCCCTAATGTGGGTGGGAGAAAAGGGGGGTGGGAACCAGACCTGCAACCCAGGTACATGCCCTTGACCAGGAATCTACCTGCAACCCTCTGGTGCACAGGTATGATCCAACCACTGAGCAACGCTGACCAGTGTGCATGTCTTTTAAAATAGAATAATGTCTGAAATGTTGGTTATTAGTCTGTGGAAAAGTTAAAATCCCAGCTTTTAAAAGAAATACATATTTTTTTTTATTTATTTCAGAGAGAAAGGGAGAGGGGGAGAGAGAGATAGAAACATCAATGGTGAGAGAGAATCATTGATCATCTGCCTCCTGCATGCCCCCCACTGGGGATTGAGCCACAACCCAGGCATGTGCCCTTAATCAGAATTGAACCTGGGACCCTTCAGTCCACAGGCCAATGCTTTATCCACTGAGTCAAACCAGCTAGGGCAACTCCCAACTTTTTAAAGTAGAAAGTATATTTTTCATTCTAAACTTGCTTTCAGAGAGTACAAATGAGAAAAGTTCACTTATAATTAGATCTCCATTGAATTATTTTTATCACTTTTTTCTTTCTTTTTTTTTTTTTTTTAAATATTTTATTGATTTTTTTACAGAGAGGAAGGGAGAGGGATAGAGAGTTAGAAACATCGATGAGAGAGAAACATCGATCAGCTGCCTCCTGCACACCCCCTACTGGGGATATGCCCGCAACCAAGGTACATGCCCTTGACCGGAATCGAACATGGGACCCTTCAGTCCGCAGGCCAATGCTCTATCCACTGAGCCAAACTGGTTAGGGCCACTTTTTTTTCTTTGTTTTTACAGGTTCTTATCTAGTAGCTAATTGCAATCAATACTTTGTCTCCTACTCTACTATGTAATGTAATAAACACATCTGAAATTTCAGGCATATTAATTTAGCATTAAAATTTGTATTGGATTAACTGCAGCTTTATAAATACTTTGAGACCTTATTCAATTTCACTTTAAATTTGAGTCACTCTTGAATATTTTAGGTAACAATAATGGTATGCAGTTTAGCTATTGTTTTTCCAAAGGAAAAACATAAGACTGATGAGCCATCTCATATTTGTTTTTTATATTTGTGATAATGCAGATTGTATATACTTTTTTTTTTGGTATATACTTTTAAGACCATATTTCAGAAACATGTATTTAGAAATACATATGAATAATATGGTGGCCATGGCTGGTGTGGCTCAGTTGGTTGGGTTCCATCCCATTCAATGAAAGGTTGCTTGTTTGATTCCTGGTCAGGGCACATGCCTGGGTTGCAGTCTCAATCCCCAGAAGGGGCCTGCAGGAGGCAGCTGATGTTTCGCTCTCACATTGATGTTTCTCTCTTCATCTCCTTCTCCCTCTCTCTCTAAAAATCAATTACACACACACACACACACACACACACACACACACACACATATATATATATATGTATATATATATATATATATATATATATATATATATTAAAAGAAATGTTTATGGTAAATCCTTTATCCCATTTATTTTCATACTGTAGCCTGGTAGATAAGACAATAACTAAAGCCCTGTCTTTCGTTTACATAACTACACATTGCAAACATCAATCAAATTCTCTGCGCTTGCATGAAGATATAATATTTAGTGAACTAAAATATGATGATAGATTTAATATTTTGTTATTCTCAGGCCACTCTGTTATCTTATTTTATACATTAAACCAGATCCAGGAAACACAGATCAAGGGTTTTTTGCTAGCTTGGTATGGGAAAAATGTCTTTTAATATATTGGTTTCATTTATAGATGTGGATGAATGCTCTGTGAAGCCAGGCATTTGTGGCACAGCTGTGTGCAAGAACACCCCAGGAGACTTTGAATGTGAATGTGCTGAAGGTTACAGATACAATCCCACATCAAAGTCTTGTGAAGGTAGAGTTGTGGTCATGTCATTGTTGATGGTGGAGAGGGTGGGTTTGAACCCTGGTTTGGTATTAGAAGCATTGGTTCTGTTTGACATCAACAATCAGATTTTCTAAGATGGTCAAATCCATCTTAGTTTGTTCAATTGAATAATCATTGGCTTCCTTCCAAAGTAAAAATATGCAAGACACATGGTCTTTAGTTTTAGTGTTAGTACTCCAGTGGGCCCTCTAAGCTAAATATGGATTAGAGACCTCCCAATGTATGATAAAAGCAAAATAAACATATTCTCACATCACTTAAATAATATTCAAAGATAAAAAGAGTTTCAAGCTGGAAGGAATAACACACACATACAAAAAAAAAAAGACAAGTTTAAAAATCACGTGGGAATTACTTACAACAGGGGTGGTTAGAAACCTTCAGTTCTATACCAAGCTTATCAATGATTTTTTGTGTGTAAGTTTTATTTATTATAAAATAAGAAATGACAAAGTTCTATTATAAGTAAAAGCATATGAAAGAAAAAAAATAATCATAACCAAATGATAGCTAAGTTCTAGAAATGAGAGAGTACTGATTAGTAGTGTCAGTGCCTGTGGATTAGGAAGAGCCCTTGAACTTGTTGCTGCTTCATTTGGCCACAGCAATGCTTGGATGTCATAGTGGATTATTATTTTTTTATTTTTTATCATGGATATATACAAATTATCTCACATCCTCCTTTAAATTTTTTGAAGTTTCAAAATGAATTTAATACCATGACTAAAACTAATGAAATGAATAGCAGTTTTGACAAAGTATATTTGAGATACAATGTGGTCATTTAACCTTTTTTAAGTGTACAATTCAGTGGCATTAATTACATTTTATATAGATATGCAGCCATTGCCATTATCTGTTCTAAAACAACTTCACCACCCCAAAGAGAACTCTGTAACCCTCCTCCAATCCCTGAACCTCTAATCTACTTTCTCTTTCTACAAATATCCCTAATCAATAGTAATTTTAGAATAGGGTTTTTTCCAGCTACATATACTTCTCTTGAGATTTTGAGGCCTTATCTCTTCGTGCATGCACCAAAAATACCTGCTCGTTCCGACACACATACGTCATTTCTACTCTCTCACCATGCCAGATAGAAATTACTGTAGTAAACCATAACCATTTGTAGATGGTAATTAGCTCACTTCATCATCTATATTGTAGCTTTATTCCGTGAAAAACAATTAAAAAACAAAATAACAGATTTATATGACATACAATATTTTATTACTTTAATCATATAACATTTTAATGGCATGGAGGGATCACTAATATTGGGGTTTTTTTTTAAACTGTTGTGTGCTATAATAGCATTTATGAATTTGGGAATTTTCAAAGATATCATTGGTTCATTCATCGAAAAGGTCAGGATCTTAGTAGCTCTGGATCTTAGTAGTGGGCTTTAGCTAAAGAATATTGTTACAACTTTTCAAGAATGACTTTCTCAAAATATGAAGTGGGGACAGGGATCATTATACAAGATTTCACAATATGGGAGGTAATATAGCACAGTGAGTTTTTAATAAAAATAAGAATACAGGTATGCCCTTTAATGCCTCTATTAATCATTGCATCATGTAGAGTCAAATGTTTTTGATATTATCATTTAGTTCTCAATTACATTGACCTTCAATTAAAAGGGATCTTTTCATCCCTATCTTCCCATCCTCCCCTTCCTTCTCCTCCCCTCTATTCTCCCCTCTTTTTCTTCAAAGCAAAGAATAGGAAAGGTAGTCTCAATGCAATTATATAATCAGAAATGCGAACTAACTTGAGACTCTTGGTCTTTTTGCCTTCAAATTCAAAACCAGGAAATTAGTATACTTGTTATACTTTTGTTAAGTATTAATTAATAAAATTTTAATATTAAATTTGTTATTTGCAGTGTGTAAATAAAAAGAAATTAAACTTGTGACTCATTTAAATTTTCATGCCAAGTGTTTAAATGTAATTGGATGTCAGAAATTTCTTTCATTATTGTCACTGATATCGCAGATTAAAATCAGAATACTTCTTCTGTTGGGTTGAGCATTTATAAGATATTAAGATTTATGTTCTCTTTTTCTCTAGATGTGGATGAATGCTCTGAGAACATGTGTGCTCAACTTTGTGTCAATTACCCTGGAGGTTATTCTTGTTACTGTGATGGGAAGAAAGGATTCAAACTTGCCCAAGATCAGAAGAGTTGTGAGGTAACATTTTACAATGCTAAACTTACCATCTCTTTTCTAAAATAAGAGATCCAGGTACTTATTTCCACAGAGCTGAGATAAGTCAGGAAAATACAGATGTCCTACAATAATTTCTGTAGTTCCATCTAGGCTCTGAGTCACAATCTATTTACTAATTATGGATGTGTAAAGTTGTAAACAATTGGGAATAATTAGTGGCTGGGTAAAAATAAAAGCTGCAGGGTCACAGTTCAGAGAGTACAGCATGTACATTTACAAAATACAAAATATATGCTTATTTAAGAAACTTAAGGAAAGCTGAGGTTTATACTGGTCTTTGTGAGAAAAAGAATCTTCCATAGAAACTTTAATGAAAACATTTCTCAGTGTCCACTTTTCTTTATTTACCATTCTGACAACTTTGATCAAGCCTTAGGCATGTTAGTACTTTCAAGAGTTGTCATGAAATCTTGGGTGGAAACATTGTCAGACTAGAAGAGTTAGTGGGACTTACATAGATCAAAATTCAGAGAGTTTGATTTTGTTAATCTGTATCTCTTAAATTTGCTTTTAGTTACTCAGATTTAACACATAATTGATGCAGAAATTGAATGTTGGGGGTAGATTCTAGTTTTTCCTTTATTGAAATGAATAGATCAATCTCTGAAGCTATTTTTTTTTTTAAATAAGGATCATGTGTTAATGATCCTTAGTCCAATTATTGTATCTCCTTTACTTTTTTTCAAGTAAAAGTGAAATTTATATGATTCTGAGGCAAACAGTAAAGATACAGAAATCCTTAATAATGATTTAATCATATGTACACACATACCTCTTTATCATCAAGACAAAGCTTAAGTACTCCAAAAATGTAACATTCAATATTATTCTACCTACTTGATAAAGGAAGATAAGGTAAGATAGTTGCCTATGTACTGACTTTAATAGTACAGTACTTAATTGAAATGCCATGCTGTGTGAATGTCTATTTTGTAACTTAGTCTCTTATGATTTAAGTATTTGTTGTAGTTAGACATCACCATCTGCCTCAGAATAGATTTATTAAAGTTCTAAGAGGAAATTAAATGTTATTTCTGGACCTAGATTTAATACAGTGCTATGTACATAATTCCTTCCAAAATAGCCATTTATAAGACTTTCCATTTTAATGTTTATTTTTATTTTTAGGAAAAAAAGTACTTAATTTCAGATTTAATGATTCTAAATCACTGTTTTTGTAGCTTCCTTGAAGACTATGATGATATCTCATTTCTATTTATTCCATCCAGGTTTTCCAGTATTCCCTTTGCTACCTAGATAGCTCAGTTTTTGCACAGAAATTTTTTGCTTAATAATGAATGAGTGAATAAATGAGGTCCTATTTATTGGTACATTAATTTTCCCACCTACTTCTGACTCCAAATAAAAATTATTTTCAGACATAATTCATGGAAGGTCTGATACCTGTATCAGTTAAATAAGGGATCACTTGTTACTAGAGGAAAAAGTTTGTGTTTTTGGACTGCGATTTATAAAGGAAATATTAAAGACAAAAATATAAAGCCATACGCATTGAACAAAATTTTAAAAAACACGTATTTTTGGGGGTTCCACTGCTAGACTAGACAAGGAAGTAAAGGTTATTGCTTTATTATTACCAGGGTGTCTTTAATTCATTTTAGTGTATCATGGAGGATACATTTGACAAGAACACTAGGAATCAGAGAAAGGATGCATAATCTGACAAAAAACAAGCAGTTAACTATAGTTTTTGTTTGTTTTCTTTTCTTTTCTTTTCTCCAGGCTGTTCCAGTGTGCCTTTCCTTGAACCTTGAGAAAAATTATGAACTCCTTTACTTGGCAGAGCAGTTTGTAGGGGTTGTTTTATATCTAAAATTTCGCTTACCGGATTTTATCAGGTAAGGTACCACTGTCAATGATAATTTCTAGCAGTAGTCAGGTTAGAACAGAAGAAGAAGGGGACTATAAAAGTTTGAAATGTATGAAATTGCATTATAAATCAGATGATTTAGGTATATGATTATTCAGATGACTTGGGGAACCATAAAGCTAATTTGCTCCTTCACACATGTAATTTTCACGCTAGAACAAATTTGGATCATTCTAGGCTGGCCTTCCTAGTGATCCTTCAGTCTTTATTTATTTATTTATTTATTTATTTATTTATTTATTTATTTATACCTATACATTTGACAAACATTGAAGTCATCCTGTACATGTAGTTTTGTAATCTGCTTTTTTCCAAATACCAGTTCACTATAAGCATTCTTCCCAATATAAATATTTCTACAGAATAATTAAAAAAAATCTTTATTGTTGTGAGTATTACAGATGTCCCTCTTTTTCCCCCCATTGTCCCCTCCTACCCAGTTCCTGCCCCACCTCAGGCCTTTGCCACCCTATTGTCAGTGACTACAGGTAATGCATATATGCAGATAAGATCTTTGCTTAATATCTTCCAATCCCCCACCCCTTTCCCTCTGAGAATCTTCAGTCTGTTCCATTCCCATGACTCTGATTTTATTTTATTCACCAGTTTATTTTGTTCATTAGATTCCTTGTTCGTTTATTTTGATTTTTAGATTTAATTGCCGATATATATGTTTTTATTGTCATTTTATTGTTATACTAGAGGCTTGATGCATGAAATTCGTGCAAGAGTAGGCCCTCCTTCCCCCAGCTGCAAGCACCGGCTTCCCTCTGGCACCCAGGACCTGGGCTTCCCTCTGGCACCTGGGACCCAAGCTTCCCTCCGGTCGCCAGCAGGCACCCAGAACCCAGGCTTCCCTCTGGCCACCAGCAGGCACCCAGGACCTGGGCTTCCCTTGCAGCCCCAGCTTTGTCTGGAAGGATGTCCGGAAGGGCATCCAGTCTAATTAGCATATTATGCTTTTATTATATAGGATTTTTTTTCTTTATTGATTATGGTATTACATATGTATCCTTACTCCCCCATTGCCCCCCAACCCCTGCACTCATGCCCTCACCCTCCTGGTGTCTGTGTGGATTTTTTTATCTTTTTCTTCTTTTCTTCTTAAAGAATACCCTTCAACATTTCATGTATTACTGTTTTGGTGGTGATGAACTAACTCCTTTAGCTTTTTCTTGTCTGTGAGGCTCTTTATCTGACCTTCAGTTCTGAATGATAGCTTTGCTGGGTAGAGTGATCTTGCTTGTAGGTCCCTGCTATTCATCACTTTGAATGTTTCTTGCCACTCCCTTCTGGCCTGCAAAGTTTCTGTTGAGAAATCAGCTGACAGTTCTATGGGCACTCCCTTGCAGGTAACTAACTGCTTTTTTTCTTTCTACTTTTAAGCCTCTCTCTTTGTCTTTAGGCCTTGATATTTTAATTATGATGTGTCTTGATGTGGGCCTTTTTGGGTTCCTCTTATTTGGGGTTCTCTGTGCTTACTGGACTTGTAAGTCTATTTCTTTTACCAGGTAGGGGAAGTTTTCTGTCATTATTTTTTCAAATAGGTTTTCAATATCTTGCTCTCTTCTCATTCTGGCACCCCCATGATTTGAATCTTGGTACACTTGCAGTTGTCCCAGAGGCTCCTTACACTCTCTTCATATTTTTGGATTCTTTTTTCTTTTTGCTTTTCTGATTGGGTGTTTTTGCTCTCTCATATTTGAAATCGTTGATTTGATTCTCAGAATCCTCTACTCTACTATTGAATCCCTGTCAATTATTCTTTATTTCAGTTAGTATATGCTTAATTTCTGAATGGTCCTTTTCCATGTTTTTGGCTTCTCACTAAGATCCTTGAAAGTCTCACTAAGTCCCTTGAAGGTCTCATGAAAATCCTTGAGTAACCTTATAACCATGGTTTTGAACTCTGTATCTAGTAGTTTGCTTTCTTCCATTTGTGACATGTTTCTTTGTCTCCGCATTTTGGCTATTTCCCTGTGTTTGTTTGTATGTGTTGTGTAGAACTGCTATTTCTCCTGGAGTTGGTAGAGTGGCTTTGTGTAGTAGGTGTCCTACAGGGCCCAGTGGCTCAGCCTTCCCAGTCACCTGAGGTAAGCCCTCTAGTTGCACCCCTTTGTGTACTGTGTGCACAGTCTTGTTGTAGTTGAGACTTGATTGCTATTGGCATCACTGGGAGAAATTGACCTCCAGGCCAATTGGCTATGAGAACCAGCTGCAACTACAGCAGAAGAGCTGCTGTAGGAAATACCCCTATAGAGCAGGACTTGCTTCTGTGGGGCTTTGGTGCAAATTGAGTCGGCCCCTTGAGTGTGTTGCTTGTGGATGTGTAGAGTTGTAATCTGGTATGGTCTGAAGCTGTCCACTGGGTGTATTGTCTCTTGGGTCTCCAGGAAGGTGCATTGTCAGCAGAGAGATCTTCAGATTCCTCCTATTTGTATCAGGTTTGGAAGTGCCCAGGTGAGGCCCAGCTGTGAAGCAAGGCAGGCTGGTGCTGGTGCTGGGTCTTAGAGTCATACACTCTTTGAAAAAATGAAATTGGAGGTTTGTTGGAATAATGTAAAGAAAACACGTTTAGACTGGCTATAGAGTCCAAATTTTAAAATATTTTAATTAAATAAACATGGTGACCTAGAATTTAATTCATTATATATGAGTGATTATTCATTAACTATAAATTCATAGAAATCTTTGCATTAAGAATCATTGAAATTTATTCTAAGATTCCCTGATGTAATTGTGCTCCTTCCACACTCATTTTCCACTATGACCTGGTTTTCCCCTTTAATATCTCAGAGCAAATAGTATTGTCTGATGAGATAGACTGGAGACAGTATTCCTTGCTATGCAAATAATGAGAATGACAGAGAAAAAAATAATGTCTGCATACTTTCAGGCATGTTCAGGGGTATTGCTTTCTCAGAGACAATTCATAATAGCTTGGGCTCTAACAGTGGATCAAATTGGCCAAATAATTATTTTTCCTGGTATTATTTATTTAATTGGTTACTTAGTTTAGCTTTTTATTGAGATATAATATATACAGAAATGGACTTGTCTGAAATGTGCAGCTTGATGAATTTTTTATGAACCTCACCTGTGTAACCAACATGAAGAACAAGCTAGCGCTTTATTACTTTTTTTTTTTTTTTTGCAAATCCCTTCTGTTGTTTCCTGTAATCAGATACTCTACCCAAAAGTACAGATTCACTATTTTTTTACTCTATAATACTTCTGACAAAGAATGAATTGTTCCCCAATGTGATGAATCAGCATATTGATGTATTTCAGAAAGAAAACATACAGAACAGGACTCAGAATTACTGGTTTAGCATGACTTTACAAAGAGACGGAAATTATCTCCATAATAGGATCAAGTTATGGAAAATTCTGAGCATACAAAGATTAAGGTTTTGGCAAGATAACACATTGCATCAGCAAGATGTGATGAATGTGAAAAAGAATGGAAGCACTTATTCTAAGCAAAATTCTTTTTCTTATAAAATAATTTGGGTTCAGTGAATTTCTACTACATTGCTATCCATTCAACACACTTTACTTCACATTTACGTCTTTAGAATATTTCCTATCACCTTTTCTCTGTTTCATTTGAGGTAGATCTGTTTCCCATTGCAAATGGTGCCTGTGTTGTTATTACTGCTATATGTGGGGATAAGGTGTGTATTCCTTACTTTATTTAGCAATTATTTGAAATCCTAACTTTTTAAGTTAAATTATCTTTATTTTAACTAATCATTATACCAGTACTTTTCTATTCCCTTTTGTCTTTTTTCAGTCATTTTGATTTGCTGGTCCCTTGGAAACTTTATTGCTGATTCTCATTAGAAAATGTCCTATGGGCACTGAGTCAATATGTGTTATTTAAAAATATAGCATACTTAAGATTTTTCCTCCCTTGTGGTACCTACATATATGTCCAGAGTCTTTAATAGTCATTGCCAGAGCTCTGATACCCCAGAACACATGGCTAGACTTTATCTGTTTCTTTGAAGGTAAAATTGATATATGACATAATATGTCTCAGGCGTACAACATTATCTATAATAATAAAAGTGTAATATGCTAATTAGACTGGACATTCTTCCAGATGACCTTCTGGACGAAGCCAAGGCTGCGAGGGAAGCCTGGGTCCTGGGTGCCAGAGGGAAGCTGGTGCCAGCAGCCAGGGGAAGGAAGGCCTACTCTTGCACAAATTTTGTGCATCGGGCCTCTAGTAATTTGATATTTGTATATATTACAAAGTGATCACCACAAAAAATCTAGTTATTGTCTTTCACCATAAAATTGACCCCTGCAGACTTCTCACTCACTCCCCACCCAATTCTCCTTTGGTACCACCAACCTGTCCTTACCTATATGTTTGAGTTTGTTTTTGCTCATTTTTGTTGTTGTTTGTTTGTTTGTTTTAGATTCCACACATGAGTGAAATTTTGCAGTATTAGTCTTTCTCCATCTAACTTACTTCACTCCATTTGTTTTGTCTCAAATGGCAAGATTTAATTCTTTTTATGGCTGGGTAGTGGTCCGTTGTGTGTGTGTACCACATTTTCTTTATCCATTCACCCATCAGACACTTAGGTTGTTTTGTTTTTTATATCTAAGTTATTGTAAATAATGCTTCGGTGAACATGGGGGTGCATTTATCTTTTCAAATTAATGTTTTGTATTCTTTGAATAAATACACAGCAGTGGAATTGCTGGATCATATGGTGACTCTCTTCTTAAATTTTTGAGGAATCTTTATACTGTTTTCCATAGTGGTGTGCTACTTTACATTCCTACCAAGTCTATGAGGGTTCTCTTTTCTCCACATCTTCTCCAACATTTGTTGTTTCTTGTCTTTTTGATAATAGGCATTCTAACAGGTATGAGGTACTATCTCATTGTGGTTTTGATTTGCATTTTTCTAATAATTAGTGAAGCTGAACATCTTTTTATGTGCCTGTTGGCTAGCAGTATGTCTTTGGGAAATACATAGTCAGATTTTCTGCCCATTTTTTAAAGTCGGTTGATTTTTTGTGGTTGTTGAGTTTTGTGAATTCTTTGCATATTCTACATATTAATCCCTACTTGGATGTATAGTTGCAAATATCTTCTCCAGTTCAATAGATTGCATTTTCATTTTGATGATGGTTTCCTTTGCTTTGTAGAAGTTTTTTAGTTTGATCTGGTCCCATTTGTTTATTTGAATTTCTGTTTTCCTTTCCTTTGGAGTCGATTCACAAAAACATTGCCAAGACACATGTCAAGAAGCTTACCTGCTATATTTCTTCTGTGTATTTTATGGCTTTAGGTCTTTAATCCATTTTGATTTAATTTTTGTGTATGGTGTGAGATAGTGGTCTAGTTTCATTGTTTTGCAGGGGGCTATCCAATTTTCCCAGCACCGCTTATTGAAAAGTCTGTCCTTTCTCCATGTTTTTTACTTCTTTTTCATGAATTAGTTATCCATAAATGTGTGGGATTATTTCTGGACTCTCAATTCTATTCCATTGATCTGTCTATATTTATGCCAATATCATACCATTCTGATTACTATAGCTTTGCTGTATAGTTTGAAATCAGGAAGTGTGACACCTCCAGCTCTGTTCTTTCTCTAGCTTGTTTTAGCTATTGGGGAAGTTCTGTGGTTCCATACAAATTTTAAAATTAATTATTTCACTACTTTAGTGAAAAATGCCATTGGAATTATTTTGTGGCTGGGATTTGAGGAGACAGCTCATGGGGACTGAATAGGTGGTTCTCCCTGCCCAGATGGCCGTGGGGGTACCCAGGTATGGAACTGGACAGTGCCCTTCAAAAGGGGCTAAAAGGGGGGAGACTCTGTGGAATGGGAGAGGGTGGGCTGTGGACCAGGAAGGTAGAGAGGGAGAGAAAGAGGACCGACAGAGATGGAGAAGAGGAGGTTCTGAGGGATGGGAGAGACAGAGAGTTCCAGTGGGAGAAAGCGGAGGGAGCCAGGGCGAGAGGGAGAATGACCAAAGGACAGAAAAACAAAGAAGGGAGAGAGAGACTGAGAGGGGAGAAAGGGGAAGAATGAGAGAAAGAGAGAGAGAGAGAGAGAGAGAAGAAATTGAGAGAGAGAGAGAGAGAGAGAGAGAGAGAAGAAATTGAGAGAGAGAGAGAGAGAGAGAGAGAGAGAGAGCACACTGGAGGGGGTTTAGACAGAGACAGACACAGGGAGACACCTAGAGACAGAGGTGGGTGGAGAAAGAGGGAAGAAAACAAAACCAACCCCAGTGAGAGATGAGAACAGTTTAGTGGCCAGGAGAAGGAGGATTGTGGAGGGCCAGACCCTTCTGCCTTGGGAGAGAGGGCCCTGTCGCTGGAGGGCAGAGCCATTGGAATTTTAATAGGGATTGCACTGAATCAGTAGATTGCTTTGAGTAATATGGATATTTTAACAATAATAATTCTTCCAGTCAATCAGCACAAAATGTTTTTCCATTCATTTGTGTCTTCTTCAGTTTCTTTTATCAGCGCCTTATACATTTCAGTGTATAGGTATTTCACCTCCTTAGGTAAATTAATTCCTAGGTACATGTATTTTATTCTTTTTGATAACATTGTAAATGGGATTGCTTTCTTAATTTCTCTTTCTGATAGTCTGTTATTAGCATATAGAAACACTACAGATTTCTGTACATTAATTTTGTTTCCTGCAGCTTTGTTGAACATTTATTAGTTCTAACAGTTTTTTTGGTGATATCTTTGGGGTTTTCTATATATTTGCCATTTCCAAATAGTGAGTTTTACTCCTTCCTTTTTGACTTGGATGCCTTTTCTTTCTTTCTCTAGTCTAATAAAAGTGGCAAGAGTGGGCATCCTTGTCTTGTTTCTGCTTTCACTTTTCCCAATGGAGTATTGTTGTTAGCTGTTGGTATGTCATATGGCCTTTATTATGTTGAGCTATGTTTTTCTCTATACCCACATTGTTGAGAGTTTTTACCATAAATGGATGTTGAATATTAGCAAATATTTTTTCTGTTTCTATGGGGATAATATATGATTTTTATTCTTCATTTTGTTACTGTGGTGTATCACATTGATTGATTTGTGGATGTTGGATCATCCTTACATCCCTGGAATAAATTCTACCTGATCATGCTATATGATCCTTTCAATGTATTTTTGTATTTGGTTTGCTAATATTAGACTATATCTTTTAAACTTTTTTACCATGTAATCTAGTATAGTGATTTATGCTATTAGAGTTTGGGAGACCCTTTGAAATCAAGCTAATAGATAAATTTTAAAGCTTTTGACTTTACCTTTTCTACCACACATGAAAGCTTAACTGTGTTTGCAATCATTCAGATGCTGAGTGATTCCTTCCTGACATATATGAAATCATAGGGAGAATATGCTTTTTGATGGATAAACCAATCATGAAATTGTAATATCTTTCACTAACCACTTACAGATACAGCAATAAAAGAATCTTAATCAGATTATATAGTGTATAAAAGGTTCCAGAAGAGATTCAATATGTCTAATATTTGTACATGTGCCTTAATCCCAACATTTGAAAGAGTGCCTCCAAAACAAATGCCAAAAAAAAGATGAAAAATTACCAAAGTATCTGTTCTCTGGGGAAAAAAAAGACTCCAATAATAAGCAAGAAAATTTAATAAATTGATTTTAAACACACATGGAGCCAGAGATAATACACCAACAATCTAATTCTGCCCTTTTCTTTTATTAATTCCAGGGACAGAAGTAGTTGACTCAACATACTGCTTTTTGCCAGTACAAGAAAAAAAAGAATAATACATTGAGCCTTCCATGTTCTCACTATTAAGGCTCTCTCTTTGTCCGTTATTTAGATTTTCAGCCACATTTGATTTCCGGACATATGATTCCGAAGGAGTTATCCTGTTTACAGAAGCTCTTGACCACTCAGCTTGGCTCCTGATTGCACTTCGTGATGGAAAGCTTGAAATTCAGTTTAAGAATGAACATACAACCCAAATCACAACTGGAGGCCAAGTTATTAATAATGGTCTATGGCATATGGTACGTTGTTCAGATTTCATAAAGAATCTGTCCACTTTGACATAGTTTGTATAAAATCATTAATAATTTATTTTTATTAGGTTTAGTGCTACCAAACCTAAGTGGAATTGGTTTTAATCTGATGTTATATGAAGTATATTCTATGTACTGCAAATCCATGAAACAGTCTGAGGAAGGATAACCTCCCTTAATGTATTTAAGATTTCTCATAACTGAAGTTGTTTCCAGTTATTTGCCTGACCTTGTCTGACTTTAGCTTCTTACCCCTTTTAGTGTCTGTCACTGGCTGAATAGTTCAGAGATTATTAGCTGGCAAACTAGTTTATGTCAAGACACCACTGATCAAGGACAAGTATATTGGATAGCCAGCAATTTTTTTTAAATGTAAAGAATTACACTTAGGAACAAAATCAAAGTTACTTCAGCTTTAAATATTAGCATATAGATAATCAGTTTGTACAGTTTACATTAGCTGGTAGCAATCAGAGTGCCTAGAAACTAGAATTTTTAGGTAATTCCTAATCATGAGCCTTCATTTTAATAATCAATAACAACATTTTAATCAACTGTATCATAGTGGAGATTTTCTTTGAGAAGGGATTACTGCACGTCTATAGTGAGGAGAATTCTTTTCTGCAGTAGAACCAATCATTACTTCCAGGAGAGGATAGCTAAGACCAGCTTCACCTTAGGATGTGGTACCCATCCACAGAGGAACTTTCTGTGCCTGTGGGAGCTGATGAGAAGTCCCTGTGGCGATGCCATGTGAAGTCATCACTGAATTATTTCGTTCCATTATTTACCCACTCACGCACTCATCTATTCAATACACTTAAACTGAGCACTTTCAAAGTGCTAAGTTCCTAAGAACTGGTCTTTCTTACTCTTGAACTTAGCACCTCACAATTTAGTAGTTGATGTTGCCTTATGAATTAGTTGTCCATAGCTGTGTGGGTTTATAGACTAATGCAATGTAATGTGAAATATGCTACAGTAGAAGGAGTGATAAAGTCAGTTGAGCACAAATGTGGTTCACCAAAGAAGGGCTTTCTGTCCTTTGATAGTCATAGATTTTGGGCTCCTAACTTGCCGGAAGCCGGTCCATCCTTGCTGCTTGACACAGTCGCTGCAGGATAGAAACATCTCCACAGCATATGTTTCAAGGGACCTGGCTTATATAGCATACCGTTCTTAATATGTTTGCTCCCCTTAGCGCTGTGTGTTTTAACCAAGGTCACCTCTCCAAGAAAGGTTGTTTCCCCAGGTAGGGATTTTTCCCTGAAGTTAGGGAGGGGATAAAACCCCTTAACTAAGTGCCAGGCGGGTAGTTAATCACTGTAACTACAAACAATCACGCTTAAGCTAGATAATCTTTACTCCCTGGAATGGAGATAAGAAACGCCCTAACCTTTGTAATAGAAATTGACAGGATTAAAATCAACTGGTATAAATACGGATGTAACAAGACAATAAACAGCAGAACCTCTCTGGAGATCCAGACCAGAACTTGGCTGGAGATCCTGGCTAGGCTGCTGATCAACTGAACACTGTCTCCGTGTCCTTCCTTCTTCGCTGACTCCGTCTACGCCTTTGGGAACCCCTGGACCTGCTGGGGTTGGACCCCGGCACTAACTCTAAAAGAATACTGTCTGCACAGGTTTAGATGCAACTGTCAGAAAAATCACTAAAATTTTCTGACTTTGTATGCTCTCATTAGATGCTTTGCTACTATGTCTCTCCTATTACCCCTGTATCAAGAGCAGTTTATGAATCTAGCTAAAGGATATATTTTACTGCCTAATGTCCCAAACACATATCTTAAATCACTAAAATCACTTTCAGCAAGAGGATAAACATTTTCCCCCAATGAGTTTATACAAATAGAAAATAGCTGTTTGGAGGAAAATTTGGTAAATGTCTAAGTAGAATATATTATGTATAAGGAAGAAGGTAAGTATTTACCTGTGAGATTAACAACATGAGTTGTAGATTGTATTTATTTTTTAAAATTTTATTTATAAAAGGGGACCTAATAGATGGTGACAGAAGAAGATTTGACTTTGGTGGTGGCCACACAGATCTTATATCTTAGAAATTTACACCTGAAAACTATATGATTCTATTAACCAACGTCACCCCATAAATTTAATACAAAAATCAAGAAAACAGAAGGGAAATATTTAAAAACAAACAAAAAATTGTCAATGAATCATACTGCTGAAGGCAAGATTAATGGTTGGATGTAAGGCAGCAATTCAGTTTGATGCATTTTGTCCTCTATGTCTATGATCCTTGTTTAAAAGAAAGTATTTAATGTATATCCGTGTTTCAATTAAAACATTTTAATTAAATTATTCCTTTATAAACAGTTCAATTTTATATAAAAATAAAATGTAAGAACTATAAACAAGTCAGAGAAAAACTTTAATCTGGTAATAAATTTGGTATTGGTAGTTTTTCTTAAATTCTTAATTCAATATTTTAACAATTTATGAATTCCTCCCCACCATATAAGTAGGATTTTTTTCTCACTCTGTATGTTTTGTTTTTAAAAAATTACCACATGCTATTTTACCAGCTTATAATTTTGATGGTTTATTAATAAATTATACTATTTTGCTGAACAAATTTATTCAGCACAGAAATTATTTGAAATAAATATTTTAAGTTAGTAGAGTATTTACTATAAAATGACTGTTTCACCAATTTTAAATTATTTAAAAATTTAAAATAAAATACTTTAAAAATAAATCAAAATTGAAATGCATGACAATTATTTTATAATTCAGCTAAAGTGAATAGAATGTGTACTTATTAAGTACTTATAATGACTATAATGCAAATAAATAAATACTGATTGTTTAGAATGATTATTATATCTCATATTTGGGTTTAATCCTAATATTGGTTGGAAATCTATAATTTATATAATAATTTCATTCATTTAGCAAAATATTTATTGCACTTTATGTGATATTCTGTCTAGGTGGTGAGGATACAATAGTGAATAAAATAAAGTCACTGCTCTTATGGAACTTTCATTTTAGTAGTGGTGAGATGAAAACCACAAATACACAAATAAATAGATATGTCAGATATAATGAATGCTATGAGGAAAAAGAGAAGGCCAGGCAATAGAGAATGATGATGGTGAATGTGCAAATGGAATCAGGAAAGCTATCGCTGATTAGATTACAGTTGACCAAATATTTGAGGCAAAAGTCATGAGAATCATATGGGGAAAGATGATTCTGTGCCATATGAACAGCAAGTACAGTCTTAGGCAAGAGGATGTGTTTGAGGAATAACACAAAGGTCAGTGTAGATGCAGTGGAGTGAGACAGAAAGAGAGCATGTAGAAAATGAGGTTAGAAATATGATCTGGAATAACATCATGTAGGGTTGGAGAACATAGTGAGTACTTGGATTTTTTTTTTTTTTTTTAATATGGAACACTTCACGAATTTGCGTGTCATCCTTTGCGCAGGGGCCATGCTAATCTTCTCTGTATCGTTCCAATTTTAGTATATGTGCTGCCGAAGCGAGCACGAGGACTTGGATTTTATGCTAAGTAGAAAGATATTGGATGATTTTGAGACATGACCTAATCTAATTTGCATTTTTAAAGATAATTTTGATTAGGTCCTCATGGCTTTGTGGAAACTAGATAGTAGAGAATAAGGGTAGAACAGGACATGGAGCCAGGAGACCATTGAAATAACCTAGAAGAGAGAAGATAGTAGTTTTGGCTGGAGTATTGATCGTGTGAGTGGTGAGAAGTGATCTGATTCTGGGTATATTTTTAAGGTCAAGCCTTCAAGGTACATATAAACTTTCAAATATTTAGCATAAAGAGAGGGTTAAAGGCCATGAAATTGAGTATATCAACTGGCGGTTCTAAACTCTCTCATCCATTGCCCAAATATTTATAATGTTCTTTTACTGTCCTATAATGAAATGCATCAATAATGAAAACCACCTTCACATATCCCTAATAGAAACCAATAGGATGCTTCAATTATTATATACATGAAGGAAAACAATTTATAAGAATATATATTTCAATTTGTAAATGTTCAATACAAGTATAATACTTGTCAAATCTTGCTCCTATACATAGAATAATGAATAATGTGGAAGCTATAAATGAAGACTTATGCTGAGTATTGTACTGGCAGCTCAAATACCATAACTGCATAAATGGGTTTGCCATCAGTACTAGTAATTTAATCCTTAAATTATTTTGATGGTTTACTAATAAATTAATTGCTCTTATACATAGAATAATGAATAATATGTAATTATATATGTTTTTTCCGATGGTCTTAGGCGACCCTTGTGAAAGGGTCGTTCAACCTCCAAAGGGGTCACGACCCACAGGTTGGTGACCCACAGGTTGAGAACTGCTGCCCTACAAGAATATCCAGTATGGTTATTTAGAAGGTTTGCAGGATATTGGATTTTTTATTATTTATTTTGCACAATTACCCTTCATATTACAATGTCAGCATACTTCCTACTCCTTGTGACAACTAAAAGTACCCCCTCCACCCCACATTTTCCAAATGCCCTGGAGTGGAGCATAGAGTTCCCATTTAGAAATACTCGCGCGGCTGAAGGAAAAAGGTCAGGAAGCTGAGCTCTGGGGCTCATAGAGATTGAGAAGAGGGGGATCTAGCAAGGAGACTGAGAAGAAACCATAAGAAGGCAGAAGAAGCAAGGTTATTAGGAACATCTCCCCCCCCACCCCCCTTTTCTTTTCTTTCTTTCTTTCTTTCTTTTTTTTTTTTTTTAAAGAAATGTCTTTCAAAGAGGGAATAGTCATTAGGGCAAAGTGACATGATTAGCTATATATATATATATATATATATATATATATATATATATATATATATATATATATTTTCCTTTATTGGTTAAGGTATTACAAATGTGCCCTTATCCCCCCATTGTTCCCTCATCCCCCCACTCATACCCTCACCCCCCCTTCCCCGTGTCTGTATCCATTGGTTATGCTTATATGCATGCATGCAAGTCCTTTGGTTGATCTCTCCCCCTTAGCCTCACCCTCTCCTGCCTTCCCTCTGAGATTTGAGCATCGATCGATGCTTCTCTGTCTCTAGATCTATTTTTTGATTAGCTATATTAAGGAGAAAGTATACACTGCCTAAATCTGTACATGCTACCAAATTTATTTTGCTTTAGAGCGTAGGTTTTCTTTCTATAGTGGTGTTTTAATATGCCTTTTGTTTGGCCTCCATTAATAATTAGTAAATGAAAAATTTGCATGTTGAATGATACAGTTTTACATGAGATTGCAACAATGGTTCTTTGGATTGCCTTTATAGGATTTCTTTTAAAAAATATATATATTTTATTGATTTTTTACAGAGAGAAAGGGAGAGGGATAGAGAGTTAGAAACATCGATGAGAGAGAAACATGGATCAGCTGCCTCCTGCACACCTCCTACTGGGGATGTGCCCGCAAGCAAGGTACATGCCCTTGACCGGAATCGAACCTGGGACCCTTGAGTCCGCAGGCTGACGCTCTATCCACTGAGCCAAACCGGATAGGGCTATAGGATTTCTTAATTGTTGTTTACCATTACTACCAACCTTTATTTTAGAACCCACACTACTTTCAAAATTGGAAAAAAAGTTAAAATTTCATGTTTTGTGCTTCCTAATTATCTCAATTACTTTGGAATTTTGAAACAAAATATTATTTGTTGTGTAATAACCAGAATGATGGATGTACTGATTTATCTTAATTTATATGAATAATTTATTTACATTATTGATTCTTTATGTGTATTATAATACAATTGTCAAGTAAGAACACAAACATTTTCTAAGATTTTGTAGAGTGACTCACTTTTTAAAAACTATCCATTTTATGACATACTGGCTTGAAGAATACATATTTTAATTGGATGTTTAAATTTAACAGAGTAACATTGATTTTTTTAAACTTTAAAAGACAGTCATTTCATTTTTAATCATGTACTATTCATTTAAAACACATTTTTATCATCTCTATAATCAGTTGACATTTCAAATGTATTGGGGCAAATTAATAATTACATTAAAATGATTACTTTAGAAAACTATTTACTGGAATATTAACAGGATTATTCAAAATTAGTATTTAATATGACATTCAAGGACGTTTGGTTGTTTGATAATCTCTGTCTTTTTAATTGTAGGTCTCTGTGGAAGAATTAGAACAGAGTATTAGTGTGAAAATAGCTAGAGAAGCCATAATGAATATAAATAAGCCAGAGAGCCTTTTTAAGTCTACAAGTGGATTTGTAGAAACCAAAGTATACTTTGCAGGCTTACCTCGGACACTGAGGAATACACTCATTAAGCCGGTAAGGATCCAAGCTTTTTACATTCATTCATCAGGGATGAATTCCTTTTATTTGTAATAGATTTGAAAAGATATTGCCAAAGTCAAAAAAAGTTATTTTATTGAACACACCAACTGTGACAACTTGAATTGAACATGGAAAAATAACATTAGTGGCCCTTGAAGTTATATTAAGAAAACAGAAAAATGAGTATAGTGTTTTTGAGCCCATTTAACCTCCAGCAATTTTATTATTTTTTATTTTTATTTTGGCACCAGAACTTGGAAAACATTTATTAGACATGATAGGGAAAGTTCTCATGATGCATTATAAAAAGGACAGCCATATATCAACTGTTACAAAAATGGAGTAAGGTGAACATTTTTAACAAACTGAAGTATTTTCTTAAAGAAACTTCCTCTACTGTCAGAGATCTTGAAAGGCCTCTTGGTCAGTCGTTAGAAGCAATGCTTCACATAACTGATAAGCTTGTCTTCCACTTTGGGAAGAGAACCACCTTTTTCTATTCTTGCTTGCAGTGAAATAGAAAATTTTAAATTCTTAAGCTTTAATTCACGGCTAACATCATAATTGTACATAGCCATTAAACATAAAACTACATATATTTGAATCCCCAAATACATTATTTTATAAAGTCAGTTAAAGAGCTTTCTTAGGTCTACTTTAGAACTTAAATTTGGGAGATAAGAATGACATATAAGGTGGAACTTTTTTTATTTAAGAAATCTTTACTAGCAGTATGACTGCAGCTTGTCATAAATTGAAGTTACATACAGTAGATGATTTTCTGAATGTGATGTTTAATAACAGTGGAATAGGTTTCATGAAGGAGACTAATCACTGTCCTTAGAGAGTTTTAAATATTTCATCTGTATTCATGGATCTGCCAATTGCACCTGCTGATTTAACTTAAATATTTACTATTTTATATCTATCTTTCACTCATGGCAATTCAGTTACCTTAAGTTAAAAGATTTCTGTAATATGATATAAAACCTGAATTAGTTAACCCATGTCAGAGTGAATGTACCTGTTCTTTGAAATTGATAAATCCAGACACTTGAACAATAAAATAAATTATTCAAAAAGAATCAACTATTTATGACATGGCCACCACATATCTTCAGTCTCACTGGATGCCATGGCGAGGCTACAGAATGGAAACACATGGGGTCCTCTAATTGCATTTACCACACAGGTCTGTCTGTCTTGCCAATGTTTGAGTCTGATGGCAAGACAAATCTGTGTAGTAAATGCAATTAGAGAAAAATAGAAACCAGCATAGAGCCCAGGGCCACAGCTAGACACATACATGGAACTTGAGAGCAGGAAAGTTACCCCTGCATGCCATAGAAGAGGCATGTAGGGCTTGAGGTATTAAAAATTATTAGGATCTTAATGGAGGCCTGTGATGGCATAAACTCACTACCTGGCAAAGACTATGCATCTGATAGTCTTTTCTTTGATGTCATTTAAAAAATATTTTTAATATCTTGAATTTTATCTAAAATTTTCTTTTCAAAGTGTTCGTCAGATGGATAGTCTTTTCCAGGTAAAGTGAGTTTATGTCATCACAGGCCTCCATTAAGATCCTAATAATTTTTAATACCTCAAGCCCTACCTGCCTCTTCTATGGCATGCAGGGGTAACTTTCCTGCTCTCAAGTTCCATATATGTGTCTAGCTGTGGCCCTGGGCTCTATGCTGGTTTCTATTTTTCTATTTTTCTCTAATTGCATTTACTACACAGATTTGTCTTGCCATCAGACTCAAACATTGGCAAGACAGACCTGTGTGATAAATGCAAAAAGAAAAGATTTTCCCTCTAAGTGAAAGCCTGTTTCTATAATCAGTTAAGCCACTATCAGTCTGACAAGTTAAAAATGCACTCCTTGACATATATTCTATTTTGTTAGATTAATCCTCGTCTAGATGGATGTATGCGAGGCTGGAATTTGATGAATCAAGGAACTGCAAGAGTAGATGAAATTATTCAAGAAAGACAAAATAAGCATTGTTTTATCACTGTGGAGAAAGGTTCCTACTATCCTGGTTCTGGAGTTGCTCAATTTAGCATAGATTATAGTAAGTGATTTCCCATTTTATCTCTCTTTTCTCATTAATGACTAAGTTTATTCATTGACAAATAGCAGTAATTCCTTCAGTAAACATTATGAGTGCCTACTTTTTGCCAGGCATAGTATTAAGCTTATTCATATTATTATATACTTTTTATAAAAATTTCCCCAACATATTGAGGGAAAAAGTAGTTGAATATGCCTATGTTATTATTTAAAGATTATTGGCACATAGCCTGATTAATTTTGGGTAAATTCAATTGAAGCATCAACAATTTCTCAGTTGTATTGAGTCTACTAATTAATATAATTAAAAGGATGCATCTTCATTTCTAGTATTTTCATTTGCTTCTTTCTTAAAATTTTCACCTCTCATGAAATTTCTTTTCTGTTCATACATGTTGTCCCATCTTTTCCAATGAGCCTTCAACATATTAATTAAAATTTTTAAAAATTCCCTGTCTGATAGTTCCAATGTCTGTGTCATATCCAAACCTGATCATGTTGATTGCATTGTCTCTTGACCATGTGTTGCTTTTTTCATTCTTTCTTCCACATCACATAATTTTTGTTTTAAAGGTGGGCATCTTATGCAGAACAGCAGAGACTGAGATAAATAACATTTAGATCTGGAAATGAGCACACCTCAGCTTTTGTTAGGCTCTTTACTGAGGGATGATGAATCAATCTACTCAAGTGTTGAGCAGCTTAGGTTTTGTTGTTTCTGTGACTACTTTTCAAATTCCTTTAATATTATCTTGTGCTTAGGGTAGCAGTTGGTAATCCAGAGGTTTTGTTTTTTTTTAAATTCTGTATGTTGAAAGTATTACATATGTCTCCTTCCCCCTTCCCCCGCAAGTGACCTCTCCTAGCCTCCTCCCACTTCCCAGCATAGGCTCTCACCCCCCTATTGTCTGTGTCTATTGGTTATGCTTATATGCATCCATACAAGTCTTTTGGTTGATCTCTTACCCTGTCCCCCTCCACCTTCCCCTGCCTTCCCTCTGAAGTTGACAGTCTGTTCGATGCTTCTATGTCTCTATTTTTGTTCATCAGTTTATGTTGTTCATTATATTCCACAAATTAGTGATATCATGTGATACTTATCTTTCTCTGACTGGCTTATTTTGCTTAGCATAATGCTCTCCAGATCCATCCATGCTGTTGCAAATGGCAAGAGTTTTTGTTTTTTTTTTTGTTTTTGTTTTTTTGTGTTTTTTTTTTACAGCAGTGTAGTATTCCATTGTGTAGAGAAGTACCACTGTTTTTTAATCCACTCATCTGCTGATGGGTACTTAGGCTGTTTCCATATCTTAGCTATTGTAAATTGTGCTGCTATGAACATAGGAGTGCATGTATCCTTTCTGATTGGTGTTTCTGATTTCTTGGCTATAGTCCTAGAAGTGGGATTAATGGGTCAAATGGGAGTTCCATTTTCAACTTTTTGAGGAAACGCCATACTGTTTTCCACAGTGGCTGCACCAGTCTGCATTCCTGCCTGCAGTGCACGAGGGTCCCTTTTTCTCCGCATCCTCACTAGCACTTGTCGTTTGTTGATTTGTTGATGATAGCCAGTCTGACAGGTGTGAGATGGTACCTCATTGTCATTTTGATTTGCATCTCTTGCATGATTAGTGACTTTGAGCATGTTTTCATATGCCTCTTGGCCTTCTGTATGTCCACTTTCAAAAAGTGTCTATTTAGGTCCTTTGCCCATTTTTTGATTGGCTTGTTTATCTTCCTTTTGTTAAGTTGTATGAGTTCCCTATAAATTTTGGAGATTAAACCCTTATCGGATATAACATTGGCAAATATGCTCTCTCATGCAATGGGCTCTCTTGTTGTTTTGTTGATGGTTTCTTTTGCTGTGCAGAAAGGTTTTATTTTGATGTAGTTCCATTTGTTTATTTTTTTTTAGTTTCCATTGTCTTAGGAGCTGTATCAGTGAAGAAATTGCTTTGGCATATGTCTGAGATTTTGTTGCCTTTGGATTCTTCTAGTATTTTTATGGCTTCCCGTCTTACCTTTAAGTCCTTTATCCATTTTGAGTTTATTTTTGTGTGTGTGAGTTGGTGGTCTATTTTTATTTTTTTGCATGTATCTGTCCAATTTCCCCAACACCATTTATTAAAGAGACTGTCTTGACTCCATTGTATGCTCTTGCCTTCTTTGTCAAATATTAATTGAACATAATGGCTTGGGTTGATTCCTGGGTTCTCTGTTATTTTTCATTGGTCTATATGACTGTTCTTATTCAAGTACCAGGCAATTTTGAGAACAGTGGCTGTGTAATATAGCTTGGTATCTGGTATTGTGATCCCTCCAACTTTGTTCTTCTTTCTCAGGATTACTGTGGCTATTAGGGTTCCTTTTTATTCCATATAAATTTTTGGAGAGTTTGTTCTAGGCCTGTGAAATATTCCATTGGTATTTTAATGGAGATTGCATTGAATCTATAGATTGCTTTGGGTAGTATGGACGTTTTAATGATATTGATTTTACCAATCCATGAACATGGTATATTCTTCCACTTGTTTATATCTTCCTCTATCTCTTTTTCAATGTCCTATAGTTTTCCCAGCCTTTTACCTCTTTAATTAAGTTTATTCCTAGGTATCTTAATTTTTTTGTTGCAATGGATTTTTTAGTTTCTCTTTCTGTGAGATCATTATTAGTGTATAAAAATGCCATAGATTTCTGCGTGTTAATTTTGTATCCTGCTATGTTGCGGAAGAGGATTTTTCTTAATAGCTTATTTGTCCTAAGATTTAGGTATTCTCTCTTTCCTAAAGGGAGAGAGAGAGAAAAACATCAATGATGAGTGAGAATCATTCATCAGCTGCTTCCTACATGCCCCCTCCTGGGGATCGAGCCTGCAACCTGACAGGGAATTGAACCATGACCTCCTGGGTCATAGGTTGATGCTCAACCACTAAGCCAGTTCGGGCCAGGCTAGGTATTTTCTTTATAACATCATCAACAGAGTGTCTCTGCATGGTCTTGGCTCACCCAGCAGAGTGTTCTTACTCATTCCTTAATATTTGCTAGCCTCTTAGAGCGGTTGGGGGGGTTGCAGGCTAGAGATGGGAGGAGTATTCTCTATTATTCTGATACAGATTCAGTCTTAGTGTTACCAGGGAGATGATGAAACCTCGGATCTTGTCTTCTTGAAGGAAATATTTCAATCGAGAGACAAAGTGTAGCAAAGAAAGTACTGGCTGCAGCAAAAATATACTTAGGACAGTAAAACAAAGAAGGGCATAGAAGAAGCAATAGGAAAGCCTACGCTGGGATGCTTTGGCTCACTGAATAGTCAGAGAAAAGAGGGCTTGGTGACAGGGCTTGGCGGTTAGCCCTGGACGAACTGCTGCTGCCTATTGCTCCCATGGTTGCAAGACTTGTGGGACCCTTAGAAGGAAGGAGGGTGAAGGGAATAGTTCATGTGTACTCCCCTGGAGCGGGGGGGGGGGGGGGGGGGAGGGGGGAGTGTGCATTGGGTCCTTCATTCTAAGCATACTTATCTCTCTCTTGCGGGTGGAAATCTTAGGGGAGGTCTCAATAGAATATTTATCAGCTTTCCAGGTGTGCCCTGTCAGGGTTTGGTATCCACTGATTGGTTGGTGCCGCCATGGCAGGGGGTCATTAGTCAATGTAGCTGGTCCATAGCATCACTTGTCTGGTTTAGCTGCTTTTTTGGGTCTGGAGTTGAAATACAACTGAGGCCTAGATGTTATCTTTAGGAAGGAAAAGGTCGGGGGGGGGGGGTGGTATTCTAAACTTGCATGACCAGCAATATACTAGGGGGGGAAAGGTTGCCCTGGGGATGAGGTTCTTTTCCCCCCCAGGTTTGCTCCTTGTTAGGCATCTAGGGCTTTCTGGTCTGGTGAGTTTCTGTACCTGGCCCATCTTCCTTGCTCTGCTCCTGTCTGTCTAACTGCCTATATAACATTGGGTGAGTGTTGTATTCCTGGGGCTCAGGATTGGACTTTTCATTGTCTCTCTCCCTCACAGCAGTGGGGAGATGTCTAGGATTCAGGTATTTTTCTGTTTCTCCTTCATGGTAGATTGTTTTTGTTTTCTTGTTTCCTTTCTATAATCTGTAGGTACATGGGTCTTCATATGTGTCCTAATGGTGGCAGGTTTTCGACTTTTCCCCCATGCTTTAATTGTGTGGAAGACACAGAGAATGATCTGGGTGAGACTTTGTGCCTTTCCTGCTGGTTGCTGCTTCTCTTTCCTAGGCCTGCACTAGGAAAAAGGCACTCTTTAAACTCTTTCTCTGCCCCCAGTTTTTCTCTTGAGCACCCAGTAAGGTCTGTGTAGAAAGCCTATGAATGGGTATGAATTTATAGTGTTTCTGCAGTTCCCACAACTTATTTATCACACCAGCTCCCACTAAGACTTTAGGAAGTTGTTAAAATTTTACCTAGTTCTAGAACCAAGATGACGGCATAGGTAAATTCCAGTACTCACTGCCTCCCACAACCACATCAAAATTACAACTAAAATACAGAACAGCCATCATTCAGAACTGCCTGAAATATGACTGAATGGAAGTCCTACAACTAGAGAAGTAAAGAAGAAAGCATATTGAGACCGATAGGAAGGGCAAAGGCGTGGACCGGCTTGGTCCGACACCCATGTGTAGCATGTTTTTAATCAGGAGGGATATCTAGGCTTCAGAGGCCTCCAGTGGTGAGCAAGCCCCACACCAGACTCCTCAGACCAGGGTTCCAGTGCTGGAAGAGAAGCCCCCCAAAACTTCAGCTATAAAAACCAGCAGGGATTATGGCTGAGTGACAGGGAGACTGCTGGAGTCCTAGGCAATTTCTTTTAAAGGGAAGCACATAGACTTACTCAGACTCACTCCCTCTGAGCTCCAGTGCTTGAGGCAGTGGCTTGGGAGGATCCAGGGACATACGGGAGGAACTGGATTGTCTGGCATCGGATCAAGAACTTGGGGACAGCTTTCTCCCAGACAGGGGTCCTTGCAGGGGTCATTGTTCCTATGCTGAGACCTCCCCCTGACTGGCAGGCACCATATCCAAGTCTCCACCAACCTGGCTCACACTGTTTGCTCCACTATGGTGATTCCCGGAGATACCACCCCACTCAATTTGCCGCCCCACACAAGCTGTTTGCAGCAGCTATTCCATATGAATAGCCTGTCCTGGCTCAGGCTTCAGACTTTCCTAAAATATCACAAATAGGCATCAGCTGGCATTAGCGTGTCTCAGTAAGAGGCCCCAGGCCCAGCACTAGCAGCAGCCTGCCTTGCTTAACAGCTGGGCTCTCCTGGGCACTTCTAAGGCCAACACGAGTAGCAGCCATCTGCAGATCACTCTGTAGCTCCCAATAGGTGGCCCCAGGAAGGGCACAGGCAGTGGCTGACTTTGCACCTCCAAAAGGGCCCCAGAGCCAATGTACCCAGTGGACAGCTTCAGACCATGCCAGGTTACAGCTTTATACATCCACAAGCAACACGCTCAAGGGGCAAACTCAGTGAGCACCAAAGCCCCATTGAAGCAAGTCCTGCTCCATAGGGGTGTCTCCTGCATAGCAACTCTTCTGCTGTAGTTGCAGCTGGTCCTCACAGATAATTGGCCTGGGGTCAGTTCCTCCAATTGGCCTGGGGGTCAATTCCACCAACAGCAATCAAGGCTCAACTACAATAAAACTGTGCACAAAGCTGACACTGGTGTGCACATAGAGTGCCCATCTCAGGTGACTGGGGAGGATGAGCCACTGGGGCCTCCAGGACACCTGCTACAGAAGGCCACTCTTCCAGTTCCAGGAGACATAGCAGCTCTACCTAATACATAGAAACAGACATGGGGAAGCAGCCAAAATGCGGAGACAAAGAAACGTGTCACAAATGAAATAAGAGAAGACATCTCCAGAAAAAGAACTAAATGAAATGGAAATAAGCAAACTACTAGATACAGAGTTCCAAACAATGGTTAATAAGGGTGCTCAAGGATCTGAAGGAGAGCTTCAAGGATCGTAGTGAGAATTTCAAGGAAATTAGTGAGAACACCAAAGACATGAAAAAAGATCAGTCAGAAATGAAGGATATATGAATTGAAATGAAGAATAATTGATAGGGAATCAACAGTAGAGTAGAGGATGCAATTTGGAATATGAGGAAGCAAGAAATACCTAATCAGAAGAGCAAAAAGAAAAAAAAATCCAAAAATATGAAGAGAGTGTAAGGAGCCTCTGGGACAACTTCAAGCATACTATCACTCACATCATGGGGGTATCAGAAAGAGAAGAGAGAGGGGAAGATATTGAAAACCTATTTGAAGAAATAATGACAGAAAACTTCCCCTACCTGCTGAAAGAAATAGACTTACAAGTATAGAAGCACAGAGAGTTCCATACAAGAGAAACCCAAAGAGGCCCACATCAAGACACATCATATTTAAAATGCCAAAGGATAAAGACAAAGAGAGGATCTTAAAAGCAGCAAGAGAAAAGCAGCTAGTTACCTATAAGGGAGTGCCCATAGAACTGTCAGCCAATTTATCAACAGAAACTTGGCAGCCCAAAAGGGAGTGGCAAGAAATATTCAAAGTGATGAATAGCAAGGACCTATAGCCAAGATCACCCTCTCTAGGAAAGCTATCATTTAGAATTGAAGGTGAGATAGATTTTCACAGACAAAAAAAAAGCTAATGGAGTTCATCACCACTAAACCAGTATTACATGAAATGTTGAATGCTAATCTTTCAGGAGAAGAAGGAGAAGAAAAGATAAAAAATCAATAAATACATATCTATCAACAATTAAATCTAAAAATAATAAATGAACAGGGAATCTAGTGAACAAAATAAATTGATGAATAAAGTAGAACTAGAGGCATGGAAACATGGAATAAACTGACAAATCTCAGAGGGTAGGGTGATTGGAGGGTGGGAAGAGAGTAACCAAAAAACATATGCATATATGCAGTACCTTTGAACACAAACAGTAGGGTAGTAAAGGCTTGTGACCCCGTGCAAACCAAGTGGATGGGGGGCAATGGGAGAAAAAAGGGCAACATTTGTAATAGTTTCAACAATAAAGATAAAAACATTTTTTTAAGCTAAATTCTTCTTACCAATTGTATAGTATGTAGTGTTTGCCTTGGGTAAGTGAGCACTCTCATCCTGTCCCTCCTTGGAAGCACCTGTCTTTTTTTAGGTTTCTAATTAGTTGCTCTGCCAAGACAAGTTGTGATTATGTAGATAATTGGGCTCTTGATGTTGTAAGGGCGGGGACAGTGCTCTTTCCAGTTTTCTACAGACTTGCCAGACTGATCCCAAGCTTTTACCTTTGCAAATAATTCTTCCGTGAGTATCCTTGGGCATATATCCTTGTACCTTTATGTAATTAAGTCTTTAGGATATTCTTAGATTATTTCTCTCAGAGGTTATGCAAATGTACTTCTTACTGTTTGATCAGATTCTCTTCCAAAGATTTTTGTCAATTTCTACTTCTACCAACAGAAAAAACAGGTTTATGCTTGAGATTTCTTTTCAATTGGAGAATTCATAAATTAAATCTTATACATAGTTTTAACTAGTATTATCCCAATTTTTACTAAAGTTGAGTATCTCTCCATATGGTATATCTTAATTATTTTATTGGGTTCTTTGTCTTATTCTGTTTTATGAGTTCCATATTTGAGCTACTAAGAGTTTACATTATAAAGTTAGTGTTAATCTGATATCTCTGCTTTAAGAAAACATTATATTTTAACTAGAGGCCCGGTGCACAAAAATTTGTGCACTCAGGGGAAAGGGGGGGTCCCTCAGCCCGGCCTGTGCCCTCTCGCAGTCTGGGACCCCTCGGGAGATAACGACCTGCTGGCTTAGGCCTGCTCCCGGGGGGCAGAGAGCAGGCCCAATCCCTAGGTGCAGCCCCTGGTCGGGCTCAGAGCAGGGCCGATTGGGGAGTTGGGGCGCTGCCCCTGTCATGCACAGAGCAGGGTGGATCAGGAGGTTGCGATGCCACCCTCAGTCATGCTCAGGGTAGGGCCGATTGGGGGGTTGGGGCACCGCCCCCTGTCACACTCAAGGCAGGGTTGATGGGGAGGTTGCGGCGCCACCCCCTGTCACGCACAGAGCAGGGCCAATCGGGGCTGGGGCACTGCCCCCTGTCACTCACAGAGCAGGGCCCATCAGGGGAGTTGGGGCTCCTTACCCTGTCACGCACAGAGCAGGCCTGATCAGGGGGTTGGGGAGCTCCCCCCTGTCACGCACAGAGCAGGGCCCATCAGGGGGGTTGGGGAGCTCGCCCTGTCACGCACAGAGCAGGGCCCATCAGGGGGTTGGGGAGCTCCCCCCCCGTCATGCACAGAGCAGGTCCGATCAGGGTGTTGGGGAGCTCCCCCCTGTCACTCACAGAGTAGGGCCGATAGAGGAGTTGGGGCACCACCCCCTGTCACACACAGAGCTGGGCAGATCAGGGGATTGGGGCACCGCACCCTGTCACACTCAGGGCAGGGCTGATGGGGAGGTTATGGCTCTACCCCGTCACACACACAGCAGGGCCCGTGGGGGGTGGGGGGGTTGGGGCGCCGCACCCTGTCACACACAGAGCAGGGCCGATCAGGGGGTTGTGGCCCCGCCCCCTGTCACACACAGAGCCGCAGGGCGATAAGGGGGTTGGGGAGCTCTCCCCTATCAGGCACAGAGCAGGGCCGATCAGGGGGTTGGGGCGCCTTCCCCTGTCAGAAACAGAGCCGGGCAGATAGGGAGGTTGTGGCCCCGCCCCCTGTCACACACAGAGCTGTAGGGCGATCAGGGCGCTGCCCGCTGTCATGCTGATCCCAGTGCCGGGAGGCATATTACCCTTTTACTATATAGGATAGAGGCCTGGTGCACGTGTGGGGGCTGGCTGGTTCGTCCTGAAGGGTGTCCTGGATCAGGGTGGGGGTCCCCACTGGGGTGCCTGGCCAGCCTGGGTGAGGGGCTGATGGCTGTTTGCAGCTGGTCACACCCCCTTCAGGGTGGGGGTCCCCACTGGGGTGCCTGGCCAGTCTGGGTGAGGGGCTGAGGGCTGTTTTCAGGCTGGGACTGAAGCTCCCAACTGCTCCTTTTTTTCTTTTTTCTTTTTTTTTATTCTGGGCCAGCTTTAGCTCTGATGCTCCAGCTCTTAGGCCTCAGCTGCTGAAAGCAGGTATCTGGTTTGTTTCGGTTCTATAATTGAAACTCTGTATCAATTCCAGCTCTGAGATCCCGGCTCGCTGAAAGCTGGTTTCTGGGGTTTTGTTTAGCTTCTATATTTGTTAAAATGTTTTTTAAACTGCAGGCTCAGAGGCCAGCAAGGCAGGAGGGGAAGGTTGGTTTCCTCCGTCACTGAAGCAAGCAAGCCTCATGTTAGTTTCAAGCTGCCTGGCTGCCGGCTGCCATCTTGGCAGGCAGTTAATTTGCATATCTCGCTGATTAGCCAATGAGAAGGGTAGCGGTTGTACGCCAATTACCATGTTTCTCTTTTGTTAGATAGGATTGTGTTTATTTGCAATCTGAAAAAAACTTACTACAGTTTTACGGAAGAGCCTTTTACTAATACTTTCTGTTTCTTTTTTTTAACATAAATTAATACAGTGCTTTAAACTTTTATTTCTGTTCTGTAAATAAAGGCTTTTTGTTGTTGTTGTTGTTAATCCTCACCCGACAATATTTTTGCACTGATTTTTAGAGAGATTAGAAGGGAGAGGGAGAGACAGAGAGAAAGAAACATTGATGGGAGAGAGACACATTGATTGCTTGCCTCCTGCACATGCCTGGACCAGGCCAGGGATTGAGCCTGCAACTAAGGTATGTGTCCTTGACCGAATCAAACTGGTGACCTTTCAGTTTGGGCTCTATCCACTGAGCCAAATCGGCTAGGGCTAAAGGATTTTTTAAAAATATTTAAAGTGGATTGGTGACTGAATACAGGAAAATAATTGGCCTACAACAATTAGTTGAATTGAGGAAAAAATTCAGAAAAAGAGGAAAATAAGAATTATATTGTATCTGAAAAAAGAACTTTAATAAGCAAGTAGTTTTTTATGGGTAATTTGAAAGAGATCTACTTTGAAATTAATATTTAATTTTACATTGTAGTTTCTGAGCATTTGCACATTCATTTTAGTTTGACTTTGTTATTGCCTTAAATTTACTTAATTCAAAATGATTACATAAAAAATATTTTTTCTTGAAGGGAATTAGACTATTATAATGAAAAAATATAATAGCATTAGATGTGACTAAATGGAAGAACATGTTGTCAAAGGAAAATTATGTTGTCCATTCACATTCATCCTTTCAAAGCCCCTAAGCGGTATTTGAGTTATTGTTATATTTTACTTTATTAAATGAGGAAGACTGCATTCAGATTGTGAACTAATAGTTTTAGGAATCAAACAATTTTGGAAACATTAATTCAACAAATATGTGTTGAGTGACTTCTGTGGAAAACAAATGATGGTAGAGACATGTAGAGAACTTGCATCGTAATGTGGTAGGCAATTAACCTAATAATTAAGAAAAAGAATGTTAGGTATTATGCAAGAGAATAACAGAAGAGTCTCTATCAAATGTCAAAGTTAGCTGGTGACTTAAGAGTATTTCTCTATTATCAAACTACCCAACTCCCCTATGCATAGAAATCATATTTTTCCTTTCTATTGCTCTAACCTCACCTCTTTATGGATGGGAAGTGGTGATGTTGTAATGACAACTATACCCAAATTTTCCCTCAGATATATTACAATGAAGTTGTTGAATTTCCTTCTAAATGTGTACTTTAAAATATGACCACTCTGAGATTTGAGCATTGGTGAATATGCAAAAAAGAAGGAAGAGCTGTTAAAGAGCAAACAGGGAAAATGCATAATGATCCTAAATGCCACCGTCCAGAATTCCACTCTGGGAAGAACAGAAAGATGGGGTTTTGTTTATGTGTTTCTTGCCTGCATTAATGTTTCTCTGTGTTTTGTTTTGCCTAGGTTATATAGGTCATTGAGCAGGAAGAACTAAAATCTCTAGTATTACAGAAAAATGGCTTTGAATAGTAATGAGATCATAATAATTCCTTCTGCTGTACTTTGACCCTAATTTTTGTTTGTTTGTTTAAACAGATAATATATCAAACCCCGATGCTTGGCATGTAAATGTGGTTTTGAATATTCGCCCATCCACGGGCACTGGCGTTATGTTTGCCTTGGTTTCAGGGGACACGGTGCCCTTTGCCTTGTCCTTGGTGGACTCCTCCTCTGAGAAGCTTCAGGTAACTTTATTCTAACCCTTATGATCCGTGTTTTTTGTTTTTCTTTTTAAATATATTTTTATTGATTTCAGAGAGGAAGGGAGAGGGAGAGAGAGATAGAAACATCAATAAATAGAGAGAATCATTGATCTGTTGCCTCCTGCACGCCCCACACTGGGGAATGAGCCTGCAACCTGGGCATGTGCCCTGACCAGGAATCAAACCATGTCCTCCTGGTTCATAGGTCAACGTTCAACCACTGAGCCATGCCGGCCAGGCTATGATCCTTGCTTTTTATTTAAATCTGTAAAATGAATTTAATAGCAGTCTTTACCTCAAAATGCTATTCTCATGATTAAATGAGATAACTGATGTGAAGTATTTGATACAATCTCTAGCACATCATTAAGGACTCAATAGATATCCATTATTGTTACTTTTTTGCTGGCTTATTTCTGAGGTCTGAACCCAGAAGTAAGGGTGAGAAATTGAAAAGCTTTATTGCATCTGTAGCTAAGATTAAGCAGACTCACACACAGGCTGCTTGGAGCCTTTCCAGAGTACATAGGGATCCACCCTTATTCAGAATTTTGGAGGAATCATGGGAATTAGTCTGTACTGGCACAATAGAAGTGAGTCTGACTATAATCTGCTCTCAGCTATTCAGTGCCTAATTATAATCCTTGTGTTTTCTGGCACATGTAATCTTTTCTCCCACGAGTAAATTAGGAAAGACTAGAGAAAACTAAAAGCAGTTCACGTGGCTTCTTGCTGGCAACTCTGGTTTAAAATTAGGAGGCAGAACAGGAAAAACGCTTGCTTCAAAGGAAACATGAGACTTATCAGAAGATCTGTATTATTCCACTTCCTATTAGAGGCTGATAGCTCTGTTCTCATGTTACCCACTGTGGATTCCAACAAGCTACAGCAAGAAGCTTACATTTGTGCCAAGGTTGGCGTGGATGCTCTCTGGAGCTTTTAGAAAGAGATATGTAATTGAATAATGTCTGTAGTAATAAAAAGGTGTTGTTTGCAACTTAAAAGATGACCTGGAGGAGTTTCTGGTAGTTAACTCTAAGCAACCTGAAAGGATCCTGCTGAGTTTTTATCTCTAATCTACCACCACAGGAGCTTACCATACTGGGATCACAGCTTTTTGTTTGCTTGTTTTTTTTTTTTTAAATAAACAAAATGGAATTCCTATCTTTAACATTACGTTCATGCTCCTGCTGGCCATGCCTTTGATATTTATGTCATCTCTTTGCCATTTGTCTCCGTGGCTCCCTATTTTGGCATGTCAGATTGCTTTCTCAGGATCTGTGTACTTTGTTTTATAATGTTATTCCACACGCTACTGATCATTCTGGAACAGCTTTTCAGCTGACCATCTTTAAGTCTAAACGAGTTCAAGGATCTGGAACATGTAACACAGTAACAGATCTTCTTGAGTAACCTGTATTTGAGATGTATAGACTTAACATAAGCATCTTGGATTCCTGAGTAGGCACTTCAGACTCTCTCTGCCATCTGGGAAGCATGCATCTAGCACTGCATCTCTCTAGTTTTGATTTTATTTTCTCTCTTCACATTAACATTTCCTCTGTATCCAAATAAGCTATATGCATAAATCACACTCAACAAGTTGAGTACTTTTGTATATCAGTAGTTTGAAAAGTTCAGCAAAATAAGTACATTTTTTCTTTTGAGAATCATCTGTTAAATACTCTGTAACTTACTGCTGGTGATCCCTGTTGTTTCTCTCTCCTGGTTTACTCATTTACTTTTTCCCAAGTCTATAAGATTGCTTAGGTGATACAAAAATCTCTTCAGTCTTACTAAAGCACTTTAAATTTTCCAAGTCTTTTTTCCTAACAAATAGTGATTCAGGAGATTATATATATATATATATATATATATATATATATATATATATATGCAAGTCTTGAAGTGAGGAAGGTTCATAAATAGAAAAACATTGCTTAAGACACTAGGTTCTTGTGGTTGGTATCACAACTCTGATGGTTTATTGAATTTTCAGAAGTCACCATACATTTACATCTTAGCTAAACCTGAAGTTTATGAAACTAATGTATATTCTAAAATTATGATTATTGCTAGAGGCCCGTTGCACGAAATTCTTGTATGGGTGGGGTCCCTAGGCCTGGCTAGCGATCAGGGCTGATTGGGGCCTTCCTTCCCCAGCTGCCAGCAGGGTCTTCCTTCATTCCGTCCCACCCGCGATGGTCAGCGATCGGACTCCTGGTCTCCCAGTCAAACTCCCGAGGGGACACTTTGCATATTAGCCTTTTATATAGAGAGATAATAATTAGTAATGTTTTCATTTAAATTTGGAGGCTCTATCTTACATTTTTTTCTCATTGAAATTCAGATTTTGAGTTTCAAAACCCTAAATCACTCTTAAGTAGTATCACCATCAGCACTTGCTAATACTGAGTCTGCCTGTTCTTCAGGATATCCTGGTATCCGTTGAAAATACGGTAATAGTCCGGATAGAGGCCTTAAGTCTGTGTTCCAGTCAACAGTCTCATCTGGAATTCAGAATCAACAGAACAAATCTGGAGCTGGTGACTCCACTTAAATATGACATCATCTCCTCCGAAGATCTTCAAAGAGAATTTGGCATCTTGGACAAAGCAATGAAAGGAAAAGTAGCCACTTACCTGGGTGGCCTTCCAGGTACCTGCTTTTTCTTCAGCTTTAAAAAGTGTATTTTTAATCACAGGGGTAGTTGTTAGAGTCACCAGAGGAGGAACGCATGAGGCCAAAGTGGTGAGGGATTATGAATTTATTAGGTCGTCTGGATAACAGAGGGGCTGAGCCCCCAAATGGTGCCAGCACCCAAATACAGGGGTCAGAGATTTTAAAGGACTCGGCGGGTTTTTTCCTGGGCAGAGTATTCTCTGTGCAGGTCCAGACCCCGGGAAAGTCCAGAGGGGAGAGAAATGGCCTTAGCGAGTGGAATGTGGTCTAAGGGGAAGGGAATGTGCATTCTGAAGTGGCCTACAGGTCAGTTCCCAGGGGAGGGGTAGTGATTCAATTATTTGATCAAACCTAACAATAGTATTTTAAATAAGTAATTTTAGTAAAAGGACATCGGAGGGGAAAACAGAATTCCTGTATCCATTATTCTTTTCCTCATGGTTTGAATTGACATTTTATTGTACATTTTTGTTTATTTTTTTTAAATGTGAACTGAAACTAACCACATTTTGCCTCATTTGGCTATCCTAGCCAGAAAGAATTTATTATTTCATTTCATCCTCATAATAGTCTTGTGAATTCAATATTTATTCTTCAATTCATCCATTCTTCACCCAGTATTTCTTAAGAATCTACATCCTGGTACTAGGAATACAGTAATAAACAGATATGATCCCTGCCATTAAGGGATCTAGTGGCAGAGGCAGACACTAAGCAAGTAATTAGAAAAATTTTAAAAGATAAAATTGTCCTAACTTCAGTCTCCTTCCATTACCATTTATTTCCCCTTTCACCTCTTCTACCTCTCCCCACCCAAGATATAAATCTGGTATTTGAAGGATTTAAAGAATTTAATCAGGTGGTGGGGGTGGGGATTAGCATTAATATGCAAATAAAATGGTCTATGTGCTGGAAAAATGGGAAGGGGTTGACATGCTTGAGGAATATAGAGATCAGCATGGTGAAAGCACACTGAGCAGGGGGATGGCAGGGCAGGATGAGGCTCTGAACTGGGTGGGGGTAGCGGGGAATTAGGAGGCTTGTACTCCTAGGACAGTGTCCTGAGTCTAATTTTAAGAGCTATGAAAATCATTACAAGGTTTTAGACAAGCAAGTTGTATATCATCAATATAGCACCCTGTATAATGAATGGAGATGGACAGATGGGAGGGAAAAATGGACAAGATGAGTTGGGGGCTCCGGAAGTAGTCCAGGTGAAGGCGCAGTATTAATAACAGCAGCAACAACTGTCCTACCTGTTCATAGTGCTTCACATGTATCCACTCACTGAATCTTCAAAACAGTTTTGTCAAGTAGGTACTCTTATTACCCCATTTTACAGATGAGGATGCTGTTGAACCACGGTGATGGCAGTGGAGATGGTGTACAGTGATTAAATCGGAGATGTATAAGAGGAATGAAACTAATAGGATTTAATGATTACTGGGGTAGGATCTCCTAGGCATCCGGCATGAGCAGTAGCATGGGTGGGGATTTCACACCAAGATGGACAAAACTGGAGGCAAAGCAGGTTCATCTTTAACTTAATATTAGAAAATACGAAATAGGCATAAATATTTTACTTTAAATGGCAGGAAAAAAAATTTTGAGGCAGAAAGTTCTTTAAAATAATTTTCAAATACCTTTGCAGGTTACTCTTATGGGGAGAATTCTGAGTTTGATGTCTGGACTTTACAACCTTCATTCCATTACTTTAACTGATCAGGATCTTCATTTCCCATATATGGAATTTATATCTGGGTTTTGGAGGAATAGAAATAAATAGGCTCTAACAGTTATAGATAAATAGACAGATAAAGATAACTATGTAAAGTTGGTTGATTATTAGGAAGTTAGTTAAGTTAGCATGGTTAATTATTAGGAATTATAATTAGAGTTCAAATGAGTAAATTCTACATTGAAACCCACTACTATCTCATTCACAAATTATTTGAATGCAGTTTTTAAAAGAAGTGAAATTATGAAAACTTCAGTGGTTCCAGGACTTTGGCAACGGCACTGAAGACTGACTTCAGGCGAGATGGGTTTAGAAAAAAGAGGAAAAATTAAGGGGAACTGAAAATTGAGATATTAAGAGTGTATGTAAACTGTGGGATGGGTGAATTATAATTGTTATGCAAAATAGGCATATTAAATTGCATGTTATGAATTAAAAATCGGGAAAATTGATCATTCTGAGGTATTTTTATAATAGTGGCATAATCCATAGTGCTCAGCCACAGTTAAAAGGGTTTCTCAATAAATATAAGCCCACAGAAAAGTGTATTGTCAAGTTAGAGTAGAAAATTTAAAGTATATATGCATATATGTATATATATATACATATATATGTGTATATGTATGTGTATATATATATATGTGTGTGTGTGTGTGTGTGTGTGTGTGTATTTGCTTAAGGTACTGAGGAAGAAGAGTAAGGACTGAGAATATCTATTGGGAATTAAGATTCATGGAGTGGAGATGCCAAAAAAAAAAAAGAGAGAGAGAGAGAAAACAATAGAGAGATAGATGTTTTTATGGTGAACTGTAGTTCTTAGGAATTCAAGGATGTTACCTACGTATTAAATTTGATAGAGAGTGAAAGTATAGAAAGCCCCAGAGGCCATAAACTATTCACTGAAGCATCATTAAAATTGTTATTTTTTAGAACCAAACATTACATAAAAGTGAATTCCCTATCATGATCTGCCAATGTGTGCTCAGCAAGAAACTATTTCTTTGGAAAATAAAGAAATTTGCTTTAATTCCAGTAATAATAAAAGAAACATATTTATCATGGCATTTAAAAAAGATTTCTAAGTAACTATAATTTAGAGTTGAAAAAGTGATTTAACAGCACTTAAACTGTTGCTCAGATTTAAAGAGACAATAATGAAGTTCCACATTATAAGTAAGAATGTGCTCATTTCTCCCAAGTGTGTTTATCTTAGGTTTGGGTGGAACTGATTGTGTTTATGAAATGAAAGGAACTCATGTATTCTGAGTTCAGTGCTATGCACAGTGCCTTATACACATAGACTCTCTTATATAAATTTATTAAATAGAATTACATTATTAACTTTTCCCTTAGGGGTAGAATTTGGTTGGGAATGGGAAGTTTGAGTGATTCCGCTAAGTGTAAGCAAATAAGATGGTAAAAATCTTGGACTAATTTTTTTGATATTCTCTTTTACAGTTGTTCCATTCAGTGCAACGCCAGTGACTGCCTTTTTTAATGGCTGCATGGAAGTGAATGTGAATGGTGTACAGCTGGATCTGGATGAAGCCATTTCTAAACACAATGATATTAGAGCTCACACATGTCCATCAGTTTTGGAAAACAAAAAGAGCCCTTAAGTCATCTTTTGTCTGCTGATAACATCTTTTTCCCTTTTTGTAATTATACTTACATTTCAAAAATAGTTGAAGGGTTTTACTTATGATGGGCAGACCTTAATTATTTTATGGTACTTTGTTTGACCTTCTTGGAATTTTAAAAAAGTCCTTTTTTGAGGAAACAAGATTCTCTTGTGATATAAATCACATTAAAAAGTTCTTACCTCTGTTGCTGTCTAGAAATTAAATAATGAAAAAACATGAGAAAGTTAATTTGAATTTTTGCTACAAATGACATTTCTTCATTTTTATGTTTGTAAAGGTAAATTTTAGTTGTGTCATCATGAACTAGTGTCTAAATATCTAGTTTTCTTGGAAGGCAAGGAAGTAAACCTAAACAAATGTTCAGGAGACTAAGTACTGTTGATCATAGCAGATACTATTTTGTTTTTGTTTCTTCCTAATGAAAGCAGAAGAGACAGTGAGTGGCCTATGCATTTGAATTGAGTGGGAGGCCTTACAGCTTTATTCCAAAACAACTCCTCAGGGGCCCCAGCTTCGGCTTCACCTTTCTTTCACTGGCTTCACATTTGAACCAGTAGTTTTACTGAATTAGAGAACAAGTGGACACATTTTCAGACAGCAGCCCATGAACCTTATCAGTTACTTATTGGATTCCACGAGGATGAGCTACCAGATGGTGCTGGGATGGGTGTGGAAACTGGGAGTGGGTACATTCTTTAAATTTGACTGTGCTGGTCACACAAGCTCCAGATTAGAAAAAGTAGAACATAATGATGGAAAGAATGAATGATTCCAACTTTAATTACCTGAATAAGTTGCCAGAGTGTGACTGTTTATTGAAGGATAAAGGGAACTATGAAAACTAAAATAGATTTTAATGAAAGAGTAACAACAGAGGGACATCGTTAATATTGTGTCTTTGGAGCAAGTAGTTCTATCACTCCTAAACCTGTGATTCACATTAAGAATGTATCTTATGTTTCATTGACAGTTTTAGAGAATAAACTATTTTTTCCCACTAGAGGTATTTTATATCATGTAAAACATAATAAATTGCTGTATATTTTTAAAATTTATATGAATGTTATCTATATTCTATCAACTCTTTGAACAGAACATAAAATTATAGACCTGGCCAGGTAGCTCAGTTGGTTAGAACATTGTCCTGATACTCTACGGTTGTGGGATCGATCCCTGGTCAGGGCACAATACACCAGGCAACCAATGAATGCATAAACATGTGGAACAACAAATCTCTCTTTTTCTCTCGACAATCAATAAATTTTTAAAAATGGCTTAAACAATATAAAATTACATAGTATGCCTGTAACTCTTCATGCAGCACAGTAGTTCTTTAGTTCAAAGACAGATAAAGCTCAAATATCTGATGAATAGTTATGGCTGCATTGTACACACGGGAGCTGAGAAAGGAAGAAAAGCAAAAGTCACATGTATTAAGTATTTGCCAGAAATTGTGCTAGACCATCTTAATGGATGTAATTTTTCTCCCAATTACTACCATGTACTGTGGGGAATACATTTTAGCAAGCAACTACTGATGATTACTTTGGTGTAAAAAAACTAAGGAAGTGGAGTGGTGGCCTGTGTGGCTCAGCTGGTTGGAGCGGCCTCCCAGGAGCGCACACCGGAGGCAACCGGTGGATGTTTCTCTCTTCCTATCCCTCTCTTTTAAATTAGTAAAACATATCCTTGGGTGAGGATTTAAAAACAAATAAGGAGCTAGAAAAACTGAAAGTATATGAAGAGAAAAAAAGAATGGAAGAAAGGGAAAAATGAATTTTTTTTGAGAGGGGAGCTCTCTGATTCTCATTTAACTATGTCCCACTACACTGAACTATACAGATCCATTCCACATTTGTCATTAGAAATAGAACCTTCCAACGTGCAGTAATCTTCTTAGAGGCTCCATGTACTTATTTATAAATTTCATCTATCTTTGAGATGGACTCACATGTGGCTTAGAGAGAGAAGGTGTCTAGACCTCAGGCTAAGAATCTTCCATTTGACCTTTGATCTTGATGTTTGCCAAGAAACACAGATTCCTAATTTTAAAGAGAACTGTGGTACTGAACATTATGCAAGACAGGTTGTAGATTGCCAGCTTGCTGATTAATACATTGGAAAGTATAGCTCTGCCGCAGCATGCCCAGGCGCAGTGTTCCTGAAAGCATTTGTGACTCATCCGAAGGGGGGCATTTAGATACAGCAGGTGTGATGACTAACAAGGATGAGATTTCATATCTGCGGGAAGGCATGGCCAGGAAGCCCAGGAGGACCTGATAGAATTGTTGGTTCAGTTCAGGGAAGACGGTGCTTAGTTCAGAGACTCTAGAATTCCTTCGTTCTGTCTTAAATGGGCAGTTGAGCTTCAAAATATTTTGCAATGGATATGAAAATCTGTTAAAGGAAACAAAAGATAGTATTTCAAATATAGGAAAAAATGAAATTTGTATGCCTTGATTTGTTTTTTTCATTTTTATGCAGAGATTAAAAAATATAAAGCTATATATGTTGCTTAGCAAAGATTTTTAAGATACCCTATATGTAGGATGATTGATTAAAAAAACAAACCTAATCACTTTTCAGAGTATATGTTGTTAATTGAGGAATGAAATTGTATTTTAGATTTGTGATGCCAGGAACATGAACAAACTAAAAGTTACTGTGCAGTTGTCAGAAATAATAAATCCAGCTTTTTATGAAAAAATAAAGAGAACAGTGGTTTATATTTGGTGCCATTTGAGCTTTGTGTCATGAAAAATCCAAGTGACAGAGTCATTACATTGTCCCCTAGAAATTACTATTTTCAGACAGGTTATGGATCAGTAATAATAATGGTTCATTTGTGAGAACAGTTACTAACCTTGGTTTTCCTGTCTGAAGTTTTAATTCCTGTATCAATCCCTGTGAGTCTTATAATCTTTTCATTTTGAAAGTGGTATTATTGATGGGGAAATTTTTTTTGGAGGGTATATTTGTTTAATAATAGACATTTATTTGGGAAACCCCTTAAGCTTTTAATCTCTACAGTCAGTACAAAAGACTGGGATATTAGAGGAAATTTTATTTATTTATTTAACCCTCACTGGAGGATATTTTTTTCCATTGATTTTTATTTTTATTTTTTTGTAATTAGCTAGTTATTATTTTAAATCTTTATTGTTGAAAGTATTACATATGCCACCTTTTTTTCTCCCATTGACTCCTTATAGCCCACCCCCACCCCCATCCCAGGCCTTTACCACCTTATTGTCTGTGTCCATGGGCTATGCATATATGCATATAAGTTCTTTGCCTCCACCTACCCACCCACCCCTGCCTTCCCTCTAACATTCATCAGTCTCTTCCATGCTTCTGTGTCTCTGGATCTATTTTGTTTATTTTATTCATTAGATTCCACATGAGAGTGACATCATGTGATACTTGTCTTTCTCCATGCTGTATCAAAGGATAAGAGATCCTTCTTTTTTACTGCTGCATAGTATTCCATGGTGTAAATGTACCACAGCTTTTTTATCCACTCACCTACTGATGGACACTTGGGCTGTTTCTAGATCTTAGCTGTTGTAAATTGTGCTGCTATGAACATAGGGGTGCATACATTCTTTCTAATTAGTGTTTCTGGTTTCTTAGGATATATTCCTAGAAGTGGGATCACTGGGTCAAATGGCAGTTCCATATTTAGTTTTTTAAGGAAACTCCATACTATTTTCCATAGTGGCTGCACCAGTCTGCATTCCAACCACCAGTGTATAGGGTTCCCTTTTCTTCACATCTTAGCCAGCACTTGTCGTTTGTTGATACTAGCCATTCTGACAGGTGTGAGGTGATACTTCATTGCTATTTTAATTTGCATCTCTCTGATGATCAGTGACTTTGAGCATTTCTTCATATGTCTCTCGGCCATCTGTATGTCCCCTTTGTAGAAGTGTCTATTTAGGTCCTTTGCCCATTTTTTAAATTGGATTGTCTTCCTTTTGTTAAGTTGTATGAGTTCCTTATGTATTTTGGATATTAATCACTTATTGGATGTATTATTGCCAAATATGTTCTCCCACATAGGGGACTCCTAAAATTTCTTGATGTTGCTATTGATGATATGGATTTTGGAAAAGACAGGGTCACTAAAACCTCTAGAGCAGTGGTTCTCAACCTTCTGGCCCTTTAAATACAGTTCCTCATGTTGTGACCCAACCATAAAATTATTTTCGTTGCTACTTCATAACTGTAATGTTGCTACTGTTATGAATCGTAATGTAAATATCTGATATGAAGGATGGTCTTAGGCGACCCCTGTGAAAGGGTCATTCGACTGCCAAAGGGGTCGCGACCCACAGGTTGAGAACCGCTGCTCTAGAGACAAGTGTGAAAAATTTCTAATTCATTCATTTAGCAACAAATATTATTGAGTAATTACTCTGCGTAAGGTAGAGCGTCTGAAGAGAGAAACCCAGCTGAATAGGAAATGACAATACTCACGCCAGCCCGTGGTGGGCCTCATGTTCCTATTCCTTGGGGTTACAAAGCAGGTGCTTTCAGGTTGGACTAAGAAATGCAGGCAATACAACTTTTGATCATTGCTTCTACATTAGAGTAGTTTGTTCCTTACAAACAGATTGATTTGACAGTGATCTTACACATGGGTTACTAACTAATATCAGGTTTCAAGCTTTCACAGAGAATTTATATTTGAAAATTGGGCTTTCTTCAGTGGAAGAGACATTGGTCAAAGGTTCATCAGTGATGTACTTGGGTCCACTCCTAGCTCTTGGCTATCTTGTGTTCATGTTTGTAGAGCATGACAGTGAAGGGCAGTTTCATGGATCAGCATCCTATGCGGCTTTCTGGTGCATATTAATATAAACACTGCAAGGTCTGATTACCAAATCAGATTGATACCATGAAAAGACTGAATCAAGATAATGTGAAGCTAAGAAAGTCAGAAGTGGAACTAACTGAGTATGGAGTGGTTTGGAACAAGTAATACCCTGAGGCTGTGAGGCATATCCTGAGCCACAGCAACTACTTCTGCAATGCTGCAGACCTGCCATGGTACAGCAATGACCTTGTGGATAAGAGTAGCATCCAGTGAACTTACAGACTCACTTCTGTGTCCTGCAACTACTTTCCACAGCAAGCCCACTCCAAAGATGACAATAGTTCTATATGAGAAATTGTACAATACAATTTGTATTTTACTGGTGAGAAATCTTTCCTGCTAAAGTTTCAAATGGTGGAATCTGAAATCTTATTCTGTAACTAGAGGCCCAATTGCGCTGAGGGGGATGGGGGAGGGTTCCCTTAGCCCGACTGTGTCCTCTCACAATCCAAGACCCCTTGGGGGATGTCTGCCCGGGGATCGGGCCTAAGCCAGCAGTCAGACATCCCTCTCACAGTCTGGGGCTCTCACAGTCCAGAACCACTTGCTCCTTACTGCCCACCTGCAGCAGAGGTGGGAGAAGCTCCTGCCACTGCCACTGCGCTATCCAGCTGTTGAGTCTGGCTTTTGGCTGAGCAGTGCTCCCACCTCTGTGCTTGCCAGCCGCGAGCCCACCGTGAGCCTCTGCATGGAGGTCAGTGCACCTCATAGCAACCAGTCATTCCACCGTTGGTCGATTTGCATATGAAGGTTTTATTATATAAGATTAGTCTCCAGATGGAAAAACAGCTTGGTACATTTGATCCTTCTTCAAGTTGATTTGAACAGAAGGGAGTTAGGCTAATATTTAACTGACATAGGGAGAATCTAACATTATTATCTGTAGTTCCCTAGTAATAAGCAAACAAAATAATAAATTATATAAATGTAAGTAATAACTATAATACATATTAAAGTGTAGTTAATGCTGGAGCCTTGGGGTTGATGCTGGAGCCTTCCTGAGCCAATTTAGCATGTACAAGGTAGCCACAGAGGACTAGTAGCTGGCTCTCCTGAAAAATAGGCACAGACTTAGCCTTCTTTATACATGCAACTAGCAAGATGTCAATCTGGAATTGTATCCCAGGATGTACCCAAATTTGAAACTATATGTGCCTTTAGTCTTATTAGTTATCCCATCTCTTAGTAAATGTTATATTTTTGGAGTGAAAAAATTTTATCTCCAACTCTACATACAGCCTGCTGTATCATTGAATCCCAGCCAATAATATTATCAATTTAATAGTTCTGAAGACAAATGTGATACTTTTTTCAATTAAGCAAATGCTGATGATGACTCTGAAAACTTCTATCTATACTAATAATAGAGGAATATGCAAATTGTCTGGGATGCCGTCACAGTAACAGTAATGACCAAACAGCAGGCTGCGTGGAGTGACAAGGCCAGCAGGGAGGGCAGTTGGGGGCAACCAGGCTGGCGGGGTGGGGCAGTTAGGGGCAACCAGGTCAGCAGGGAAGGGCAGTTAGGGGAGACCAGGCCAGAAGGGGAGGGCAGTTGTGGGCAACAAGGCCTGCAGGGAGAGCAGTTGGGGGCAATCAGGCTAGCAGGGGAGGGCAGTTGGGGTTGAGATCAGGCCATTAGGGGAGGGCAGTTGAGGGTGACCAGGCCAGCAGGGGAGGACAGTTGGGGGTGATAGGGCCGGCAGGGGAGCAGTTAGGTGTCAACCAGGCCAGCAGGGGATTGGTTAGGGGGCGATCAGGCAGGCAGAGACAGTTAGGGGCAATCAGGCAGGCAGGCAGGCGAGCGGTTAGGACCCAGCAGTCCCAGATTGTGAGAGGAATGTCCGACTCCCCGTTTAGGCCCAATCTCTAAACCGGCAGTCGAACATCTCTCAAGGGGTCCCAGATTGGAGAGGGTGAAGGCCAGACTGAGGGACAACCCCCCCCACCGCGCCCCCCGTGCATGAATTTTGTGCACCAGGCCTTTAGTAATCATATAATTGGAACCCTGGGCTAGATACTGTCCTAGGAAACAGTGAAGAAAATGCTCTAGTCCTGCCACCAACATTTTTACAATCTAGGGCAGTAGTCGGCAAACTCATTAGTCAACAGAGCCAAATATCAACAGTACTTCTTCAAAATAAACTCACCCAGGCCGAAAACCAACTTCTGTGCATGGGCCATGAAGTTTCAATCGCACTGTACGCACGCCCGCATGTGGTATTTTGTGGACGAGCCACACTCAAGGGGCCAAAGAGCCGCATGTGGCTCGCGAACCGCAGTTTGCCGACCACAGGTCTAGGGAATAGAAGACAAATGGACAAGTAATTAAAACATGAGCTTGAGTTTGATAAGTGGTGCAGCAGAGAAATAAACATTTCGGGAGGTTATGTGGAGGAATAAATGGATTACAAATGGAAGCTTAGTGAAGTAGGCCCTATTTGAATTAGGCCCAATAAGATAGGAATTTCCATTAGTTTCTCTGCTTCCAAGTCCTGTTGCCCACAATGTTTCCAGATGATCTCTCACACAAAGATCATATTTCACTATAATCCTCATAACCTCCTTTGTTTATCTATTGATTATTGCCTGAAGTACATATGATTAATTGGGCTTTCAAGGGCTGTCATCATTAAACCAGTGGATCTTGACCCAAGATGCTTACCAGATTCACTGGCACCATCCCAGACAACTAAATCAGAAGATTCCCATGGGTAACCAAGTAATAAGCCACAGATCCAGCCTCTGGGTTACTCTCTAGTCCAGCAATTTTCATTTTTTAAAAAAATTCTTTATTGTTTAAAGTATTACATATAGTATTACACATGTCTCCTTTTGCCCCCATTGACCTCTCCCCGGCCACCCCCACCCCCCAGCACATGCCCTCACCCCCCTGGTGTCTGTGTCCATTGGTTAGGCTTATATGCATGATTAAGGCATCTTCTGATTTACAATATAGCACAGTGTGAACCATAAATATATAGGTCATATAACAGAGTTGCATCTTATTGGTCATGTCATATAATAAAGTTGTGTCTGATTGGTTAATTCTTGGTACTGAAATCCTTATAAATATGTCTAGGCACCTGATTTTTAAAAAGTCACTTTGGAGAAAAAAGGATAGGTAACTACTGTTATTATTTGTAGATTAATCAAAATTATGCCATTTTTTTTGTCAGATTAGCAAAAAATACAATTTACTTTTTGGTATGTTGTAGAATTTTAGTAATTTATGTGTGTCATGAGAAAAAAGGTTGAAAATCACTGCTCTAGCCTCATGTATTCCCTTCCCCATTCCTTTTGTCTCCTGTGTGCATATGCACACACACACACACCAGAAGGGCAGACAAAGCATGAAATTGAGTGAAAAATAGAAATAAAAGAAAGGATACAGAGGAACAGGTGTGTGTGCATGTGTGTGTGTGTGTGTGTGTGTGTACAAAACCAGGAGAGAAAAAGACAATGAAGAAAAAGTATATGAAAACAAAGATTCACTGAGAGATTTGGTAAGATACAAAATAAATAATGAAGTGGAAGAAAGAGAAGAAACAAAGACTACAAAAGATACTGGATGAATAGGATAAGATAGAAATAGAGAAAAATTCAAAAGGAAATGAAATATCTACTTCCTTGTAGTCACTTAAATAAGAGTAGATAGAGACAAATTGAGATACCCACAGAAAAAGAGAGATTTAAAGAGGACAGAGATGATGAAATAGGGACAGATATTTAAAAGACAAGCCAGCTGTAACCGGTTTGGCTCAGTGGATAGAGCGTCGGCCTGTGGACTGAAAGGTCCCAGGTTCGATTCCGATCAAGGGCATGTACCTTGGTTGCAGGCACATCCCCAGTGTGTGGTGTGCAGGAGGCAGCTGATCGATGTTTCTCTCTCATCGATGTTTCTGACTCTCTATCCCTCTCCCCTTCCTCTCTGTAAAAAATCAATAAAATATATTTAAAAAAAATAAAAATAAAAGACAAGCCAAAGAATGAAAGAAAAAGAAAAGAAAAAAAAGGGAGAGAGAAACAGAAGAAAAAGACCAAGTAAGCATGAAAATAGAGAAAAATATTAGGTAGAGGAAAGGAGGATGAGCCAAATATAGAGAAGGGAAGAGTGAGATGGAAAGAAACAACAAATACTAATGGAAAGAAAGAAGGAAAGAGCTCCAGGAGGAACACAGCAAGGAGAGGCAGACATAGAATTATATAAAAAGGGGAATATGTCTGGAAGAAGAAAGTGGGAACAAGAATAAAATAATAAAAATTAAAATGGAAAAAAATGGATGGAGAATTAGACAAAGAGACTGAGAAAAAGAAAGAAAAGGAGAGAAGTATAGAGGGGGCAAGGCAGTTTTATAGTTGTATTACAAACACAGTTTATTCTCATATTACTTAATTTTTATGTTATTTTCCATATGAACAACTATAAACCCACTTTTGCTCCACCCTGTACAGAGAGAGGCAGGAAGAAGAGGCTGTTCAGCTAGTTTATCCAAGGTGAGGATGGCAACCACAAGGACATAATGGGAGGGCGTTCCATGCCCTGAGGTGGCGCCCTTGGCCAAGTAGCTGCTGAGAGTGTACAGTCAGTGTTCCTGAAATCAGTCATCAGGGAAGTCCCTGTAGGAGCTGATTGTTCAAAATCCAGGTGCCAGGGGTTTAGTTTTTTCTAAAGGCTGTGAGGGGAGGATCTGTTTCAGGAAAAGGGTAAAGTTTTAGAACCTTGGAAGATGTATTGATGCTATCTGTTTTCACCATTCCAATTTTCACCAACATCACTAGAACATACATTCAGATTTATTATGATGCAAGATCAGAAGTGCTGTTCAGTTAAGCACTCATGTTAATGTTCATTTAACAAAAGACATAGATTCTGACTCATAAATTATGTGAGGGGGAAGGTAAAGAACCTAGAAAATAATTATCTAACATAAGTAATGTAGATGCATTTCCTCTGAAAGCAATAAAATATCTTCGCTGCTTCCTGCAGAAATGACTTTAAGGCATTGATATATTGTGGTTCTTCTACATAATATTTAGATAGTGTGGTTTAGAAAGTAAAAAAAAAATACTCTAGAATTTTATATTCAACTTTGCCCCCATTTGTAAATCATAAATTTATTCAAATAAAAATTATTTTCCATGATCTAGTCAATTATATATGCAGTTATTATTCAATGCTTTGTTCTGTGATTTTTTTTTTTAATTTTTAAAACCCCTGTTATGATATACAAATATAAGACCTCTTTGGGTAGGCAGGATGGGAGATACTAAATAACTCAAATATTAAATAAGAAAGAAGACAGTTTTAACTAATAAAGCTGTTTGTGAAAGTAGTTTCTATCTACTTCTTTTGTTTGCCTGAATAGAAACTGGAAAATGTCAGGCTATGAGATCTAGAAAAGTGATCTGATGACCATGCTGAGGTAAAGTCAGAAAAAGAGCATACATTTCAAAATTTTCCTAGGGATTCTCTATTACTTTGCATTCATGGGGCTACTCTGTAATACTTCAAACATAAGACATATTTAGCTCTACTAATTGCATAATAAAGTGTACCATACTCAAGTACACTTAGGGCTGAGAAAACAAGCTGAAAATATTTATTATGAGCTGTTCCAAATTCAATAATATGATTAGATGCTTTTCATTTTTGTTCTTAACTTAGATTTAAATGTAGCACTTTGGATCCACTTTCCCTCCACGTATGCTTTCAGTTTAATACAGAAGTAAAACCCATGGGAACTAGGGACACATGTGGCAACTTGCTATAAGCCCTCAGTTCCTTTCCCTGCCTTTCTACTCACCTGCACAGCTCTCCAGTCATAGGAGAATGCGTAAATCCTCACTACAGACAAAAGAGAGGTGAATCCTGTTGTTAAACTCATTTTAAACACAGACTACTTCCTTGGCTATTAATTGCTTTGTTTTAATCTCAAGTTCTCTACAGGGTTTCCAAGGCCCTTCATAATCTTTCCCTTCCTCCTGTCCCCAGACATCATCTCTACCCCTTTAGATCAGTTACTCATGGCCCTTCATGGGTTACCATTTAACCCACTTGTCTTCATTCTGCTTTGGCCTGTGATTTTCATTTGACTCATGGAGCCCTCCCCACCTTTATTCACCTTGTAACATTTGTAGATATTTTCATGTATATTGCTTATTTATGATGTGTCTTTCCATAGGCTGTAATTTTCATTCAAGAAGGGGCATTATCTGTACCCCAGTAGCTGGCACTTAATAAGCTATACATATTTGTTAAATAAGTAAATTCTATTGTTTACATGCCCTGGCTTTACTTCCTCTCAGCTAGGTTGCAAACATTTATGTACATGGAAAATACCTGTCATTCTTTTTTATCCAGAGCTGCTTTGGGACAACCTCATTGCCTCCTACAATACCATTGACTTCATGGATACTTAATAAATCTAGGCTCATTAAAATCTGGAGGCACTAGTGAAAATCAAAGAGAGCATGAGGAATACGGTAAACGGGAATGAGGTGAGAATGTTTTAGTAAGCACTGTTCCAGCATGCCGAGATGAGCTGTGCTTTGCTTCACCTTCCTCTGGTCCAGAAGAGAGAATAATTCGACAGTGAAGAGCAGAACATCGCAGCAGATAAAGGGAAACACTGAAGGTGTCTGTGTTCTGTCTGGAAAGAAGCAAGAGTGAGGGGCTGCCCCTACTCAAGTCCACAGCACGATGGCTTGGGGTAAAAGGCCTTGCACTATAAAGGGACACTGCAATGCAAGGAAGATATAGACATGCAAAGACTCATCCTGCTTTTCTCCTCATTCTTGGAATTTCATGTCCCAGGCTAAACAGATGACTCTTATTAGCGAAGAGCAGCCCACACCCACAAATCTTGGCAGGACTGTCTCACAGGAAATCCTCAACTTTTATATCAACCTGGACATGTGATTTCCCCCCCAAATACTCTTGCAAAGGAGTGTTTCATCATGTCTTTGACATCCTTGGGAATAACTCAAATGAATTCTACTCAGTTGCAAAGAAAAAAATCATCTCCAATTATTTACATTTAACAGACCTATTTTTCCCCTCCTGACATGAAAGCCCAATATCCAGCTACATTTTTGGAGGTACATTTTATATTCTTGCCTGCCATCCTGCCTTTGTCTCTGTCTGCCTTTGATGATAAACCCACATTTCAGTCGTAATTTGTTTCATGTCAGTAAAGTTAAAACAGAACTGTAACGCATTTGGCGGAACACGTTACGGTGTTTGGGAATCCTGCTCTCTTCCTTCCTATTGTCTCGTACTGACTGCTTGCAGCTTTCCAGGCCCTCGCGGCTGCTCACTACTTTTTTCTTTAATTGAAGTAAGATTCACATAACGTGTAATTTGCCGTTTTAAAGCCTACCCAGCGATCGGTCCCTCCTCACCCCTCTCCCCCCCCAGGGGGGAAGCAGCAGCGTTTCCCCTGACCAGGGTGTCTCCTGTCCCATGTCTCCAGCTTCTGGGTGCCCTCTGCCACCAAATATTTTGGGGATTTGTTACCTTTTCTCAATTACCATTGCAGCGCTGCAGCCCTAGGCTCACAATCTCACCAGACTCACCACATTTGCCTTTCAAATGTCTTTCTGCCTCAAACTTTCCCATTTCCTTATATTCATCTTCTTTTTTTGTTATTATTTATATATTTGAAAATAAAGATCCATCAAGTTATTTTTGTACCTTACAATAGTCTTTGGCTGTCCGCTGCCGAGAGGAGGAAGTTCAAACTCATTTTCTGCTTGCCTGGGTTTCCATCACTGTTTCTTCTATGCACTCCACAGTTCATCCACTGTGCATGCACTTATTTCCCGAACACCCTCATTTCCTCAACAGCTACTGTATGACAGCATTGTGATGAGTGCTGAGGACAGGACAGTAAATGCACCGGTGTGAGCTGCTGCTCTCAAGCGGCTTCAGTGGACGCTTCCACTGGTTTGGTAGTGCATATGCATAGAATCAATAAGGACTAAATCATGTTACAACATGATTGTAAGTTCCCTCTTCATGAGCAAGACTCACAGATTCCTCATAGTGGGAACCTCAGAATCAAATACAGTGCCTGAGTCATAATAAAACATTTAGTTCAGGCAGACTGTGCTGAATTGGGTTTTAATTATTTAGCATAATAATGAATGTGTAGTCAGTGACAGATGCTCTATGTTTAGTGATCTGTAAATGTGGTTCAAATTAACGGATGGAAGTACAAATAATAAAAAACACGGCAATGTAGATTACAATTAAGTTTTGTATTATTTTCATTCATTTCTATGATATCTCAGTTTATCTTAATGATTGAAAATGTACATTCTTATTTTTCTGATTTTCCCTAAGGTGGGCATTTTTTATCGTATGGCCTATTCTTGAGCAGTGGTCCCTGATATACAGCTTCAGTGGGACAAAGCCATATCTAAATTCCTATTTTCAACAAAGACAATCAAGAACTATTCCTCATCTTTAACATTATTCAGTGGCTTAGGTTCTATCTAGCTAATTTTCTTTAAAAAAATAACCATTGTAGAGTGAGAAAGCATTTGGTATGTTCTTTTGCCTGTTGTCTAATTGCACTTAATTCAGTTCAGAGACCAGAGCATTTAAGCTTGTTTGGAAGTTCTTACAAGAAACCAGATGAAGGTTTATAACCCCCCATAGAGGAGGTGTGTGCACATTCTGCAAAACTAGACAAGGCATGAAGTGGACCATGTATACATGCTCTTTACCCTTCATGAGTCTTCAGTCCTCTTCCATTAATACCATACACCTTAGAGAGGACTTCTGAAAAGGAAGTGAGGCTGGGAGCTGGCATAGTGGAACAAGCACTGATGAGGAAACAGGATCGTTGGTTGACACACTGGGGGAAGGGTTGTGGACACAGGTTAAGATGGCATGGTTGGGAAGAAATGCCTTGGACTTTGCTAGCAAAGATCTAGGTCAGGGGTGGGCAACCCCTGGCACGCATGCCAAACATGGCACACCAGTAACTTTTGCTGGCAAGCAAAACCCTCTCTTATAATCTTCCATTTACATTTTTTTCTTAATATCAACTTTTTTATTTTTCAGATAAATTCAGTGTAGGTGCATCTTAGATATTTAAATAATTTTACATAACAAGTTATCTTAAAGACCATAGACATGGCTGACTTTGAAATGCAGTTGATTGAATTTCAGGGTAGCTCCATTTGGAAGCAGAAATTTATTGACCTTAGAGTTGACCTGGAAAACATTGGAAAAAAGCGATTAGAGACAGGAGTACCAGAGAGAAGTGTCGAAAATGAACTATTGAGGACTTGGAATGCCATTCCAGAAATTTTTTTCTGTTGAAAAAACTTTGCAACAGTGTTACTCTCAATGTTTTCATCCACATATGCTTGTGAATCTTTGTTCTCAGTGATGAATTTTGTTAAGTCTCGTAATAGGAGTAGCCTGACGGATGAAAGTAGTAGCTCGTGCATATCTCTGAAGGTCACGAAATATAAACTTGATGTAAAATCTCTGTCATCAATGATGCAGCAGCAAAAGTCCCACTGATAATATCAAACGGAGTCATAAAGTTTTCTGTTGGACTATCAGTGTACATGTATACATTAAAAAATAAATGTATTTTTCATCATCATATACTGTGTTTTTGTCACTCGAATTTTATTATTTCTTCAAGGTTCTTCACATACATACACCTTAAGAGATATCAAGTAGGCGTAACATGTTCTCAAAAAATTAGGGTTGGCACACAGAAGAATTTTGAGTCAGAGATTTTGCTGGTTTTGGCATGCACTCACAAAAAGTTTGCCCACCCCTGGGCTAGGTTCTCCATCCAGGTTACCGTCCTTGTGACTGTGATTGAATTATTGCTTCTTGAGTTTTGGTATCGGGATCTTTAAGATGGGAATAAAATACATTTCAAAGAGCGACTATGACAAATCAATGAGAAATTTAAATACAATGCCTGATATATAATAGGTATTTATTAAATACTAGAAACCTGGTGCACAAAATTCGTGCGGAGGGCGGGGGGCTGGTTTCCCTCAGCCCGGCCTGCACCCTCTCCAATCTGGGACACCTTGGAGGATGTCTGAATGCCTAAACCGGCAGTCGGACATCCCTCTCACAATCCAGGACTGCTGGCTCCTAACCCCTCACATGCCTGCCTGCCTGCCTGATCACCCCCTAACTGTTCCCCTGCCAGCCTGATTGATGCCTAACTGCCCTCCCCTGCTGGCCTGGTCACCCCCAATTGCCCTCCCCTGCCAGCCTGATCACCGACAACTGCGTTCCCCTGCTGGCATCTTGTGGCGGCCATCTTGTGGCGGCCATCTTGTGGCGGCCATCCTGTGGCAGCCATCTTGTGGCAGCCATCTTGTGGCAGCCATCTTGTGACGGCCATCTTGTGGTGGCCATTTTGTGGCGGCCATCTTGTGGCGGCCATCTTGTGACGGCCATCTTGTGGCAGCCATCTGGTGACGGCCATCTTGTGGCAGCCATCTTGTGGCAGCCATCTTGTGGCAGCCATCTTGTGACGGCCATCTAGTGGCGGCCATCTTGTGGCAGCCATCTTGTGACGGCCATCTTGTGACAGCCATCTTGTGGCAGCCATCTTGTGGTGGCCATTTTGTGACGGCCATCTTGTGGCAGCCATCTTGTGACGACCATCTTGTGACGGCCATCTTGTGGCAGCCATCTTGTGGCGGCCATCTTGTGGCAGCCATCTTGTGGTGGCCATTTTGTGACGGCCATGTTGTGACGGCCATCTTGTGGCAGCCATCTTGTGGCGGCCATCTTGTGACAGCCATCTTGTGGCCGCCATCTTGTGGCGGCCATCTTGTGACAGCCATCTTGTGACGGCCATCTTGTGACGACCATTTTGTGACGGCCATCTGTGGCAGCCATCATGTGATGGCCATCTTGTGACGCCCATCTGTGGCAGCCTTCTTGTGGTGGCCATCTTGTGACGGCCATCTTGTGACAGCCATCTTGTGGCGGCCATCTTGTGGTGGCCATCTTTTGATGGCCATTTTGTGGCGGCCATCTTGTGGCGGCCATCTTGTGGCGGCCATCTTGTGACGGCCATCTTGTGGTGGCCATCTTGTGGCGGCCATCTTGTGACGACCATCTTGTGACGGCCATCTTGTGGCAGCAATCCTCTGGCAGCCATCTTGTGACGGCCATCTTGTGACGGCCATCTTGTGGCAGCCATCTTGTGATGGCCATCTTGTGACGGCCATCTTGTGGCGGCCATCTTGTGGTGGCCATCTTGTGGCAGCCATCTTGTGGCAGCCATCTTGTGGAAGCCATCAGGTAACGGCCATCTTGTGGCGGCCAACTTGTGGTGGCCATGTTGTGGCAGCCATCTTGTGGCAGCCATCTTGTGACGGCCATCTAGTGGCGGCCATCTTGTGGCAGCCATCTTGTGACGGCCATCTTGTGGCAGCCATCTTGTGGTGGCCATTTTGTGATGGCCATATTGTGGCAGCCATCTTGTGGTGGCCATTTTGTGACGGCCATCTTGTGGCAGCCATCTTGTGATGACCATCTTGTGACGGCCATCTTGTGGCAGCCATCTTGTGGTGGCCATCTTGTGGCAGCCATCTTGTGAAGGCCATCTTGAGGCGGCCGTCTTGTGGTGGCCATTTTGTGATGGCCTTCTTGTGACGGCCATCTTGTGGTGGCCATCTTGTGACAGCCATCTTGTGGCCGCCATCTTGTGACGGCCATCTTGTGGCAGCCATCTTGTGGTGGCCATTTTGTGACAGCCATCTTGTGACGGCCATCTTGTGGCAGCCATCTTGTGGCGGCCATCTTGTGACAGCCATCTTGTGACAGCCATCTTGTGGCAGCCATCTTGTGGCAGCCATCTTGTGACGGCCATCTTGTGACGGCCATCTTGTGGCAGCCAACTTGTGGCAGCCATCTTGTGGTGGCCATTTTGTGACGGCCATCTTGTGTTGTCCATCTTGTGGCGGCCATCTTGTGATGGCCATCTTGTGGCAGCCATCTTGTGGTGGCCATCTTGTGGCGGCCATCTTGTGATGGCCATCTTGTGACGGCCATCTTGTGACAGCCATCTTGTGACAGCCATCTTGTGGCAGCCATCTTGTGGCGGCCATCTTGTGACGGCCATCTTGTGACAGCCAACTTGTGGCAGCCATCTTGTGGCGGCCTTCTTGTGACGGCCATCTTGTGTTGGCCATCTTGTGGCGGCCATCTTGTGACAGCCATCTTGTGACAGCCATCTTGTGGAAGCCATCTTGTGGCGGCCATCTTGTGACGGCCATCTTGTGACAGCCAACTTGTGGCAGCCATCTTGTGGCGGCCATTTTGTGACGGCCATCTTGTGTTGTCCATCTTGTGGCGGCCATCTTGTGATGGCCATCTTGTGGCAGCCATCTTGTGGCAGCCATCTTGTGGCGGCCATCTTGTGGCGGCCATCTTGTGATGGCCATCTTGTGACGGCCATCTTGTGACGGCCATCTTGTGACGGCCATCTTGTGACGGCCATCATGTGATGGCCATCTTGTGACGGCCATCTTTTGGCAGCCATCTTGTGACGGCCATCTTGTGGCAGCCATCCTGTGACAGCCATCTTGTGGCGGCCATCATGTGGCGGCCATCTTGTGACGGCCATCTTGTGACAGCCATCTTGTGACAGCCATCTTGTGGCGGCCATCTTGTGGTGGCCATCTTTGATGACGTTGCACATGACACCACCTAGGCTTTATTATGTAGGGTTATCTAGCTTTTAAAAAGTGATGATAACATTGTATTAAATCACAGTTAATAGAAAAGTTATGTTAAATTAGTCTAACCCAGTGGTCGGCAAACCACAGCTCGCGAGCCACATGTGGCTCTTTGGCCCCTTGAGTGTGGCTCTTCCACAAAATACCGATTTCTGTGCATGGACCATGAAGTTTCAATTGCACTGTATGTGCGTGCCCGCACGTGGTATTTTGTGGAAGAGCCACACTGAAGGGGCCAAAGAGCCACATATGGCTCATGAGCTGCAGTTTGCCGACCGTTGGTCTAACCAATAAAATTCCCAACGACCAAGTTGTGATTTCCGTCTTCTGAAAATGGCTTACTTATTAAAATTTTTTCTTTATGTTTCATTCTTGCTAAGCTTTTTCTGTACTCAAAGACAAATACATTATGGGTCCAGGATATGCCTCTTTGTTAACCAAGGTGTCCCCAGTTTGCTTCTCTATATTAAGACTCCAAGAATAAGGCTCCTCAATTCTTCCTCCAGATATTTCCTGTAGCTTGAACTTGTGTGGTATCTGGCCACACTATGCACCTCTTCTCTTAAAAGAGGAGAACATTCTTAAAAGTGTGGAACCTGGAAGTCATTTGTATATTTTATAGTTCTACTGACCCTACCCAATATCATTACCATTTTCTCCCAATATAATCTGGGCCAATTAGATTCACATCTATTCAACACTTGAATGGAACTGAGAGAAAGGTAATCTGGTTTATCACTATAAAGAGTTTTGTAATTGTTTTAAAGCTGTGAAGTCATCCTTTTCTATTAAAGCTCATAGAATAAACTGCTTTTATGTGAAACTACTGTAAAAGTTATAAACTGTGGAAAGTTACTATGTTAAGTGGAAAGAAATTTTAAATTGAGACCCAAAAAGTTATGTTGAATTAATAATTTATGTACAGTAAAGCAAAGTCAGGTGTGTGCAAAGAAAAAATAAAATAAACATGTAGAGAGAAGCAGATAGTTCATGAGGCTCTGAAGGTCCAGAGAGAGCTGGATAATCTGGTCTAGTTCCTCAATGAGGTTTGGCTGCATATATTTTGTTTGTATGAAATAGCTTTTGTCTTAGGTTGGGTTCTCCAGACTAAGGGGACATTAAGCAAGGTATCTATTTGTGTTGGGTCAATTTCTTCCAAATAAAGGGACCTTAGGCAAGGGATTCATATGCAACAGAGGGAAGGTTAGAAGCAAGGGTACTATTTCAAGCAAGGGTAGTGACAGCCAAGTTACAATGCACTGTGGTCTGTCCTGACTCAAGGCAAAGTTGCTGGGCTTTCACACTACCTCACCAACCAGTCATTGGCTTGTGGCCGCAGTGGCGGTTATAAACTCTTAAGCGCTTCCTGCTCTCTGCTTATGCTGGCAAAGGTGCTTCACTAGCTCAAAGCCCCCTTTTAAAAATCATGAAAGGAGTGGCCTCCAGAACTGTGAGAGAATAAATTTCTGTTGTTGTTAGCCACTAAGTTTTTGGTAAATTGTTGCAATGGCCATAAGAAACTAATACAGAACCTATACGTATTTTTCTTAAAATTTAAAAATAATCAAACAAAAGTACTCTATCAACTGTTACACAATTTTCTAAATGCTTAATTTCAATTTCTATAACTAATCCCATCATGGTTTTTGGATTTCTCTTTGAGTAGCACCACACACACACACACACACACACACACACACACACACACACACACACACACACTTATATATTTCAGAGAGGAAGGGAGAGGGAGGGAGAGAGACAGAAACATCAATGATTAGAGAGAATCACCTATTGACTGCCTCCTGCAGGCCCCCCCACCGGGGATCGAGCCCACAACCTGGGCATGTGCCCCAACTGGAATTGAACCGTGACCTCCTGGTTTATAGGTTGATGATCAACCACTGAGCTACGCTTGGCAGCCACCTCCCCCCTTTTTAAAATTGTTTGATTTGATTTTGTTGCTAAACACTGATCTGCAGAAGCAAAGGAGATGTGTCTGATATTCACTGGTGTTTTCCTTAGCACTCAGCCCAGACTAAGGAACACTATATACATATATCCAAACAATGAATGCCACTTCTTTGCTTAATCGAAAATGAGTTTCTGTTATTTGCAGTCAGAAGAACAGTTGACTAAGATTGCCTCCAGTCTTTGTTCTTCCTAATAGAACAGAGAAGTACCTGTGAAGAAGCTGACCAGTACTCCTTTGATGTTGCCCATGGCCAGAGCTTCTGGACACACTTCATCTCCTTATGGGGATTGAAGATTCAGGAGACTTTTGATTTGTAGCCTTCCCATCAGCAGCTGCCCCTGACCCTCCTGTTGAACCAGTTTCTGGGATTGTCAGACAGTTAAATAACTTGTTAACTGGTCTTAACTAGTGGCCCCACCCCCCTAACTATTAAGTCCTTTAACTGTGTCAAGATTCCATTAGGCTTTCTACTTGTTTTATTACTGTATGTCTAGTTACTGGGTTTGTTTTATTTTCCATAATAGACACTCATAAGCAAAATAATTGTGTTTATATAATCTTTGGGTTAAATAAGCTCTATGTCTACTCAATACATTTTTTTCTTTCTTCATTAGGATATGTACTTACTAAGTCATATTTCTTTTTCTTTCATATACAGATATACTTTTTTCTACTAAAAGTGATCAGAACAAACTTATTTTACATAAAACTATCATAAACTCATGAACATATTATAGAAAGTCACTATATTAAATAGAACATATAGAAGTAGTGACAGTTTGAAACCCCAAATTTAGATTTATAGTTATGTTCTTTCTGGTTTTATATCTGTTGATAATTTTATATCTTTTAAATGTAATAAGCAATTTGCAGTTGGTGTTCAATAGAGAATAGAAAAGTAAATTAGAAATTTGTTCCACAAAGTTGACTGGTGTATTTAAATTTTATAATCTGAGCTCTGGCTGGGTAGTTCAGTTGGTTAGAGCTTTGTCCTGATACACTAATGCTGTGGGTTCGAACCCCGGTCAGGGTACATACAAGAATCAACCAATGAATGCATAAATAAGTGGAACAACAAATTGATGTTTCTCTCTCTCTAAAAAGTTAAATTTATAAATTTGAAAGCACTTGGCATTTAAAAAATAATATATAAATCAGTATAGTTTAAATGACCAAATTTCTCTCTTTTTATTCTCAATTAAAGGCAACAGTTTCATCAGCTCATTTAATACTTTATAAAGTAAGAGAAATCATTAACAGAATCGCACTTCTCCATAGGTTTTACTATGTTTAAATTTTAGTAATGTTTTATACCTGAAAGAAATTTAAGGATTTATAAAAATAACTTCTGTATTTAAATCCTGAATCACTCCTTTACCAACTTGTATTTTTGATTTCTGTGTTTAGACCTTGAGAGAAAAAAATTTTACTTTTAAAATATCAATCTGCATGATACCCTCCAGGTCAGAAATACTAGTAAGCCAGTCAGGGAAAGACAAGAATCACATGATCTCACTCAGTTGGAATCTAAACAACAAAATAAACTGATTAACAAAATAGATCCAGAGACATGGAAACATGGAACAGACTGTGGAAACTCAGAGGGAAGATGGGTGTGGGTGGGTGGGAAGAGATCAACCAAAGAACTTATATGTATAATATTCATAATCCATGGACACAGACAATAGTGTGGTGAACGCCTGGGGTGGGGGAGGGAGCAGGCTAGAAGGGGTCAGTGGGGAGAAAAGGGGTGCATCTGTATTCCTTTCAACAATAAAGATAAATTAAAAAAAATAAAAATGGCTTCAAACACACACACACACACACACACACACACACACACACACACGCTGTTAAAATATCCTCATTGTCACCCTAACCGGTTTGGCTCAGTGGATAGAGCGTCGGCCTGCGGACTGAGGGGTCCCGGGTTCGATTCCGGTCAAGGGCATGTACCTGGGTTGCGGGCACATCCCCAGTGGGGGGCGTGCAGGAGGCAGCTGATTGATGTTTCTCTCTCATCGATGTTTCTAACTCTCTATCCCTCTCCCTCCCTCTCTGTAAAAAATCAATAAAATATATTTTAAAAAATAACCTCATTGTCATTATGATTTGAATGATTATACCCATCCCTCAGTATTAGAGATGATATTGAAAATTAAGTAGAATAAAGTTGGAACAAAAGTTTTGCTTTGTACTTTTGAAAATAGATGCACATGATTTAAATGAGAAAAGAACAATGCCAAGCTATGTGTTTAATATATAAATTGCTCTGATTTGCCCCATATGTGCACTTAAACGTGTCTATCCATATCCCCAGATTTTTTTAGTTAGATAAAAAGGTCACTATGGTTATATCATTTTGACTGTAACTTGTGATTTTGGAAATAATTATAGAAATAACACAACTTTGAGCCGTTGATAGGCCTTTTATATAAGATGCCCAAATATTCAACAGTTTTGAAGTGGGAAGAGCTATTTGCTGCCTCAGGTCTTCTCAGCTATGTTGACTTGGTTCTGACTTCAAACAAGCACCATCTGAGCCTGCTGGTAAGTCAGTGCCTGGGCTTAGGTCTGTGCAATGAGGTGACCACAGCCAACCCTTTCTAGGCCCTTTTTGATAAGATGAAGGTTCTCAGCTTGAACTAAATCCACCAAATAGCACGTTCTTTCTCTTTTGGGACTTTTCAGACTTTCAAATCAACGGGTATGTGTTTGGCTGACCACACGATGGCGCTACATGAAAGCCTTACAACAAAAGCGAGAAAGACAGCTTGTCAGACTGTATAATGTAACAACCCAAATTACCCCCTTACAACGTGAATGTGACCTAATCCAGTTCTCTTATTCCACAGAACACGTTCATGTTTAAAATATTGTCAATGTATGCTGTTTGTATTGATGTTCTCTGCTCCCCAACACATACGTGGGATTATTAGTAATCAGTGATAGCAGGTAGATGTTAAAGGCATTGTTGTTTTGGTTTTATTTTTAGTAAATGATCAGAGGCTTTAATAATGGGGAGGAAAACAGTAGCATTAACTCTTTATCAACCTATAACTCTTGCAAACCTCATTATTTCATTTTTATAAGTTTTTTTTTCCTCTTGTATTATTAATTCTCAGGACATTCACCAGAGGTAAGTAATAAACTAAGTAGTTATTATTTTCAAAATGAACAATATGTTACCTAGATATTAAAATTTAAAGATAGGTGATAAATAATAAAAGTTACCATTTAGAAGGGGACAATTTTGAGACCAATGTTAGTACCCTTATCCACCAAACTGAAATAGAACCATGGTTAGGAGTATACATATTTTATTTTATTTATTTATTTATTTATTTATTTTTTAATCATTTAAAATATTTTCAATTACAGTTGACATACATTATTATATTAGTTTCAGGTATACACCCCAGTGATTAGACATTACATAACTTATTAAGTGATCATCCCAATAAATCTCACACTCATTCTGACACTATACAAAGTAATTAGAATATTATTATCTATACTAGAGGCCCACTGCACAACATTCATGCACTTGGGGGGTGGTCCTCAGCCCAGCCTGCGCCCTTTCACAGTGTGGGAGCCCTTGGGGGAAGTCCAACTGACAGCTTAGGCTGCTGCGGAGGTGGGAGAGGCTCCCAGCACCTTCACTACACTTGCCAGCCATCAGCCTGGCTTCTGGCTGAGCAGTGCTCCCCCTGTGGAAGCGCACTGACCACCGGGGGACAGCTCCTGCATTGAGCATCTGCCTCCTGGTGGTCAGTGTGCATCATAGCGACCAGTCATTCTGCTGTTCAGTTGATTTGCATATTACCCTTTTATTATATAGGACTCCCTATGTGTACTTTACATCCCTATGACTATTCTGCGACAACAAATTTGCACTTCTTAATCCCTTCATCTTTTTCACCCATCCCTCCAGGTCCCTCCCATCTGACAACCGTCAAAATGTTCTCTGTATCTATAAGTCTGTTTCTATTCTGCTTGTTCATTTATTTTGTTTTTTAGATTTAATTGTTGATATATATGTATTCATTGTCATTTTATTGTTCATTTTTTTTTCATATTTTTTCCTTCTTCTTCTTAAAGAAGACCCTTTAACATTTCATATAATATTGATTTGGTGGTGATGAACTTCAGCCTTTTCTTGTCTGGGAAGCTCTTTATCTGCCCTTCTATTTAAAATGATAGCTTTTCTGGGTAGAATAATCTTGTTTGCAGATTCTTGCTTTTTATCACTTTGAATATTTCTTGCCAATCCCTTCTGGCCTGAAAAGTTTCTGTTGAGAAATTAGCTGACAGTGCTAAAAGAACTCCTTTATGGGTAAATGCTTTTCTCTTGCTACTTTTAAGATTTTCTCTGGGTATTTAACCATTTGCATTTTAATTATGATGTATCTTGGTAGGGGCCTCTTGGATTCATCTTGTTGGGATTCTTTGTGCTTCCTGGACTTGTATGTTTACTTCCTTCACTAAGTTAGGGAAATTTTCTGTCATTATTTCTTCAAATATGTTTTCAATATCTTGCTCTCTCTCTTCTCTTTCCAGTACCCCCATGATGCACATATTGGTATGCTCAAAGTGGTCCTAGAGGTTCCTTACACTACTCTCATTTTTTTTTTCATTCCTTTTTTTTTTTTTTTTTTTTTTTTACTGTTCTGACTAGGTGTTTTTTTCTTCCTTATATTTTGAATTGCTGATTTGATTCTTGGCTTCATCTATTCTACTATTGATTCCCTGTAAATTATCCTTCATTTCAGTTAGTGTATCTTTTATTTCTGACTGGTTCTTTTTATGCTGTTGAAGTTCTCACTAATTTCATTGAGCATCTTTATAACCAGTGTTTTGAACTCTGCATCTATTAGGTTGCTTGTCTCCATTTTGTTTTATTCTTTTTCTGGAGTTTTGTTTTGTTCTTCCATTTGTGACACGTTTCTTTGTCTCCGCATTTTGGCAGCCTCCCTGTGTTTGTTTCTGTGTATTGAGTAGAGCTGCTACATCTCCCAGACTTGGTAGAGTGGCCTAATGCAGTAGGTGTCCTGTAGGGCCCAGTGGCACAGCCTCCCCGATCACCCAGGCTGGGCACTCAAGGTGCAGTACCCGTGTGGGCTGTGTAAACCCTCCAGTTGTAGTTGAGCCTTGATTGTTGTTGGCACGTCAATGGGAGGGATTTACCCTCCAGCTGATTAGCTGCAAGGACTGGCTGTGACCGTCAACCACCACGGAGGGTCAGCTGTGCAGGGGCCCACCTCACCGAGCAGGATTTACCTCAGTGGGGTGGGGCTCTGGTGCCCACGGGGTCCACCCATTAAGTAAGTTGCTTGATAGATGGGTGGTGCTTGAACATGGTCTAAAGTTGTCTACAGGGCCTGCTGGCTCTGCAGCCTCCAGGGAGCTATAGACCAAAGTTAGCCACCACCTGGGCTGTGCTTGGGGCCACCGACATGAGCTACAAATAGATCTGCAGATAGCTGCTGCTTGTGCTGGGCTTGGAGAGGCCAAGCTGCCGACCTCTAGTGCCAGACCCAGGACACTTAAGGAGAGGTATGGGGCATCCTAAGACCAGATCTGTTTGTGTGAGAGATATTAGGAAAGTATGAAGCCTGAGCTAAGACAGGCCGTTTGTATGGAAAAGCTACTAGAAATATCTTGGGTGGGCTGGCAAGTTGGGTGGGGCAGAGTTTCAGGGAATTTCCAAGGTTGGGCAAACATTATGAGCCAGGTTGATGGAGGCTCAGATACGGTACCTGCCTCCCAGCTCAACAATGGAACAATGGCCTGTGCCAGCACTTCTGTCTGGGGGAAAGCTGTCCCCCAGCGTTCACCCTGATGCCAAATAATTTAGTTCCTCCTCATATGTCCCTGCTGCCTTTTGAGTTGTTGCTTCAGCATTGGAGCTGAGAGGGAGTGAGTCTGAGTAATTTCGTGCACTGGCCCTTTAAGAGGAACTGCCTGGGACTCCAGCAGCCTCCTTGCCACTCAGCTACAATACCTGCTGGTTTTAAAGCCAGAAGTTATGGGGACTTCTCTTCCTGGCATTGGAACCCTGGGCTGGTGGGCCTGTTGTGGGGCTGTGACCCCTCATTCCTTATGGCAGACCTCTACAGCCGAGAATCCCTCCAGATTTTTATCCCCCATACATGGGTGTGGGACCAGCCCTGTCAGTGTCTCCACCCCTCCTACCAGTCTCAGTGTGGCTTCCATTCATTCCGATTTCAGGTGGTTCTGAATGATGGTGTTTTGTTGTTTACTTGCAATTTTGAGTGGTTGTGGGAGGAGGTGAGTACTGTGTTTACCTATGCCACCATCTTGACCAGAAGTCAAGAATACATATTTTAAAAAGAGAAGTGAGACCATACAAAGCGAGATGAATTTGATTACCTATATTACATTTAAACCTCATATTTTTTTCTATTTACAAAATGTAGGTAAAAAAAGAAAAAGCCATTCCTATTATTCATACATTTTCATGTGACACCTTATTTCTTTTAATTGTTGTATTTTCAAGCACCTTATTTGTTTGAGGTTTTAAAAATGCATTAGTCAACCCAGCCTGCAGTATAATCTCACTATTTGTGAGTTCATTCTAATAAGGAGGCAATAATACTAGTCCATTTAGGTTGCCCTTTGATTAATAGAAATTCTAAACTTCTATATAATCTCTGTACACAATCTTGCTTGTCTTCATTATTTTTACTTATTTCCTCAGCCTTCTTGGATGATAGAAGTCAATCATTGATTCAAATTCCTCTAATAATTTTCCCCCTAGATCTTCCCATGTGTAAACTAAACACAGAGCTCCTGGTTGTCTTGTGGATGCTTCTGAGAATAGACAACTATTGACCTGTTTCCCTTTATTAATTTATTTGCATGTGTAAACTCTAGTACGTGCACGATCACAGAGGATGTCTATTAAAATAAAATCTAGTCTATTCTGATTTCATCCTTTGGATAAATCGATTCTTTGTTGTTAGGCTTGCTGACTTAAATCACTTGGAGTGCAGATCATCAGAGCTACAGAGAAAGGACTCATATAACAAACTGCACCTTTTCTTCTCTCACCTCTTTTATATCCTTCTCTTTTCTTCCTCATTCTTCATGTTCTCTCTTTCTCTTCTCTCTCCTCCCTTATTCTTAAATTTGGAATTCTAGGTTATCAAAACCAGACAAGAACAACATGGAATCAGAGGTGTGGGGTGGGGGGAACACAACTGTCAAATTCCAACCTCAAGAGACACAGTAATAAACATCAATCTGAGGTTATTTTGGATTAGATTGCATAGTTTTTATAAGTACATGCAAACCAAATGTAAATAAACTTATGACCCACTTATTGATCTTGGAAGTTACAACTAACTTCTTCAACACTGCTCAATCTATCATGACATTTCTCTGTCCTCAGCATGAAAGATTATCCCTATTAAAAGTAACATCAATATTTTTATTTCTATAGCTTTAAATACAGAGCCAAAATAAGCATTTGTGAACTGTTGCTTCATCCTGTCATCCTCATCTATTCAGCCACAATAATTATACTACTGTAACCAGCCTGAATTCTCCTGTAGCTCTACTTCTAAAGTGATCCACGTTTCTGTGATGAATATGTGTTTTTATGGAGCGGGCTTCATTTCCTCTTCCTCACGATTGGGTGATTGTGTTTCCTCTCTGGATGAATTAGAGCAGTATATTTGAGATTATATTTCATTAGTTTTATTGCTGCTTGTTAAAGTTTTATTATCCTCTCTGTGTTATATTTCAGGATGGCAACTCTTGCCAGCAGTGCTAAGTGACTTGATATATATGAATCATAACTCTGTGACCTAAGAATATGATGTCTGAAAATATAATGGTGTCTTAGATGTGATACTCTGTAATGCTATTAAACATATGCATTCACAGAATAAGCAAATATGCTTAAAACACTTTTAAGCTATTTAAAATTAAGGAACTCTATTTCAGATTTTTTTTTTAATCCCAGTTAAAGTTCTTAACATTTCTCTTAAGAGGCAAGTGGTATACAATATGTTTTAAATAATAATTCATTCACTGTGTATGGTTTTCATTTATTTCATGTCATTGTTATTGACTACTCAATTATAATTCAATTAGAGGCCCGATGCATGAAATTTCGTTCAAAAGTAGGCCTTCCTTCCCTCAGCTGCCGGCAGGCACCTGGGACCTGGGCTGCTTCCCTCCTCCTGCTATCCACAGGCACCCAGGACCCAGGTTGGCTTCCCTCTGGTCCTGGCTTTGTCAGGAAAGATGTCCGGAATGATGTCTGGAAGATGTTTGGTCTAATTAGCATATTACCCTTTTTTTATTATAGACTAGAGGCCTGATGCACAAAATCTGTTCACTGGGGTGGCCTGTGCCCTCTCACAGTCTGGGAGCCCCACAATGGATCGCCCCAAAGAGGTAGGTCCTGCCTACCCAGCCAGGGCTCCTTGATGGATTACCCCTGCAGAGGATTACCCCGACTGGTGGGCTGGGCCTCCCTCTTTGGGGTGATCGTGGAGCTCCCCGATTGATCAATTGCCCTGCCAGCCGGTGGACTGGGCCTCTCTCTTCAGGGTGATCATGGGGTGATGGCCAAACCCCTGACCAATCGCATTGCACCCACCTTGGCTGGCCTGGCACCAGTGGGTGTCATAGAGTAGTCATCTGGATGGTCGTTCCACTGTTCGGTGTTCTGTCGATTTGTGTATTACACTTTTATTATTGTAGATAATGTCTTTTAAGCAATCTAACACTTGGGTAAAATCTGAAACTTGGTGCTCCTTAGGTTGATGTCTCTTCACTCAGCTGAATAAATAGTTATGTGGATATAAAGCATAGTTACACATCACATAATTATAGTAGTACTAGACAGGGCGAGGGTTGACTAGGAGGTATGTTGGAATATTCTAATATTTTCTAGCATAATTCTAACCCCTTACTCCTCTGAACTCTCTATACTGTGGTTTCTTGTTATGTAAATGAGATTAAGTGTAGCACTCCCTGATACATTTAGAGTTATTAAAATGTGTGCAATATTATCATAGAGAACATGATTTAAATAAACTCCCTGAAATTGTACTCTTTAAAGCAAATTTGCTTAAAGAATTTTTGTTTTGTTTTTCAGAAAAAAGTAATGTTTTAGTTTTCTAGTAAAGAGATTGTCATATGCAATCACCATCAATAATTTAGTCTTTAGAAGGAGGATGATTCATTTCTGAATATTTATCAAGGTCTTACTATGTGCCAAAGGGTACCTTAAATTGTGTTTAACACATTGTTATTTTTGTATCATTTCACTGTATGCAATTGAAACTAGTGATTCATATAAATATCTCTAGTTAGCTAGATGTTCACTACCAATAACATAAAATTCTTTGACTATTTTAGACAAAAAGGAATGTATTCCTTGTTTTTATAACGTTTTTCTTTCTTGGCAGTACTCTAACATTTAAAAATTAAATAAAATTTGATTAATTGTGAAATTGAACTTTTTCTTACTCATTAAAAGCAAAACAGGACAAAATCAAAGTCTGTGGGGGAAAAAAGAGGCAAGGTGGAAATGCCAGTTCACTAGTTCTTGGAGCAGCCATGAATTCCATGCCTGTTTCCGGTGAGTGGCAATGCAGAAAGCCTCAAGTCTGGGAGAACCGTGTCTTCACGCTTCATCTCAGGTGCCAGGAAAGCACTTGGCATCTCTAAGGTTAGAGGACTCCCCAGGTCTCTGTGGTTTGACATGGAAATTTCTATGTAGTTTCCCACTGATTTCAAAAGCCCAAGGGATCCTGAAAGAGAAAACTTCCTGAGAATTTTAATTGTTTTCTGAAGAGCCTGGAGTTTGAGAACAAAATATAACATAATAACAGTAAATTGTTTTGAAACTAAGTATTTACATGTGATGGGAACAAAAAAACCCTTAATGTGTGCAAGCTTTCCCATCTCCACATTTGCCCCTTCTTTTCTCTTTGCCCCTCACCTACAAGGAGAATTCTTTCAGTTTCTATATTTCTTAGATGCTGCTGCTTTGAGTCAATGGTGGGGGGGGGGGTGCGGGAGGGGGGGGGGAAGAGGATGGGATATTTACTTTGGGAAGAGATAAAAGAATAGTGACAGAAGGAAAGAGAGAGGAAGGAAAAACAAACACCCTCATGGGATGGTGGGCTGAGTAGAGTGGTTGGTTGGAAGTTGAGAGTATCAGAGAGAAAGACTTTTAGGACTTGCTGCTATCCATGTGGGGAATGTTAAGAGTTAGACAGATGGGCAGAATGGCTATTTAAGAGGATTTGTGGTTTTAAAAGTATATTTTCATACGGTTGCCATTTTTTAAGAGGACGTCTTTAAATAATTGGAATGTCTTTTAATCCCTTCTGGTTTCTCTATTGTGTTTCTTTAACAATACGTCTGCGTTGAGCCTGGACTGGATGGGCCTGGCTCTTCTTGGGTTACCCTTTATTTCCAGAAGACATCAGGCTGCCACATGTAGGAAACCCCTGTCTTCATTTTGCTTATTTTCTCCTGGGAGCTTGCGTCTTTCCAGGAGTGCAAGGATGGATGATGCCTACTCTTCACCTTGATATTCTAGGCCCCTTCACCAGACGTGTCGTTTCCTAGTGTCCTAGGAGGAAGTTCCAGTTAAGGAATTGGAAGACTCTGGGCAGAGTTGGGGGAACTTTTGGTGCACGTGGGAAAGTGAGCCTATCAGAAATGCTGTGGAAGGAGGCTTGACTCAGTGTCTCTGACTTGAAATTTATTCCTCAGAGAAGCTGAAAATTGGAGACTCCTAGGGATGCTACTGAAAACGTCACTCAGCATGTCCGTTGCTCTGTGTGTCTGTGTTGAAAGAAGAGAGGCTGTGGTCAAAATAATTAAAAATGTTAGTGATTGTGCTTTTCCCAGTAGCAGAAATGGTAGCAGCAATCTTGTCCTGTCGTCACTTCTCATGTTGTTTCGGCATTAACACCACCTTCATTTTCTTCTGGTGGTCACCAAAAGGACTGAGAATTCAACATAGTCAAAGCCAAATGCAAGCTTTTCTCTCATGAGATTTCCCCCCCAGACTTACTTTGGCATTGTTCCCCCAGTTTGGAATTTAGAAATAATCTTTTATTTTTATCTTTGCTCTTGTCCAATCTTTCATGACAGATAGTTTTCCCTTTTTAATGTTTTTCAGACCCTGATTGTTGCCAATGATAATATTTTACTCAAGTTGTTTCTCCAAATGGGGACGCCTGCCCCCTTCTCTCTATCCCATCCTTTTAAGAACAAAATCGAGTCTCCCGCCTTGGAGCAGTGTCTGCTCCTCACTCGAATGCTCAGGCCGTTCCCTTCTCCCTATGTGCTCAGCGATTACTTTATTGCTGTGGGAGCGATTGTGGGGGTGTTAAAATGCATTATTTCATGTGTATCTGTCCTATATGCTTACTGAGTCTGTAAGCTATGAAAATTACCCTGCTTGCTTTATTTCCTTAATTACTGCGTGATCCTCGAGTATCCCTTTGAATACATATGAAGTGCAGGATGTGTAATAAATTCTCATTACCTGTTGAGTTTTCTTAGAGAAACACAGCTTTGCTTGTATAATTCAGGGTAAGAAATGCAATTGACAGTTCACTGGGCCAGGGGGGAAACAATAGTCTTACTCAAACGTTTCCTCAGAAGTCCCCCCGAAACAGTGGTGAGTATCCAGGTAGCTGAGGTGTACACGCCTGAAGCAGCTGTCTCATGTATGTTTGATGTCTCTGGTTTAATCCTAAACATTGGGGGAATTGTTCTCATCACTATGTTTTCAGTATTTGTTTTACTATAAAAACAATGTTTTAAATTATATATAGTAGTTTAACAATTTCTTTTCTGATTCTGTCTCCCAAATCTTGCTATAAAATAGATGGTTCAGGAAAATTTGTCAGATTAATGGTCTTTCTCATCCTTTGAAAGATAACTTAGTTTGAGATTTTAGAAATTTGCTGATAATGAGACTGGCAGTATGCAGAAAATGAATGATATATTAATAACTATAAAACAACAGTGGGGAATTCTCACTTAAGTAAATTTGTATATATTTTCACTTACTGATATTGTAAATATAGTAACAGATTTAAAATTTGAAACCTTTGTTTGGATCATAATGATTCATGTTTATTCAATTGCAATTTCAGTATATATCTCTAAAATATAAGCTGTAATTTCAAAAAGTGTTCTATAAGAGACTAGTTTTACTTCCAAAGAGATCTATATGAACTTAATGTTTGAAGGCAATGTTTCTTAATCATTAAAAAAAATGAAAACTTGTATTAGGTTAGAGGTAGTATTAGAATGTTAATATCAAAACTGATTTGTTCAAATGACACATACATATGGTCAAATGATTTAATTGTATGCATAAAATATTACACATTTGCATTTTAATTATGTATAACATTAACATAAATAATTGAATAAAATAATAAAATTATTTAAGTAAATATATTAATATTATGCAAAATTAATTATAAAATTAATTATTGATATTATGTTTCTAATCTCATCTATTCTTTTTCTATTTGTAAATATGTTTGCAATTATTTTGGTTATGGCACAATTGCAAACAAAATGAAATATTACTAAAATATTAAATATATTAAAATGAACACAACAAAATGCAACATTAAAAATATAACCAACATAACACACTTGAGAATAGTATATTAATGACCTGTATTTTTAAAAAATGTATTGTAATTATGTAAATGTGGTACTCATATTTATTGTAGATTATCCCCTGGCATGCTGGTAATCTGAAAATTTTCTTTCCTTAAATTCCACTCAGTACACTGTTTCTGTCAAACATTTCCCCCCTATTTATACATTTAAAGATATGTGGAAAATTTATTAGACATTCAAATTTTTTGGCTATAAAAATTAGGTTAAAATTGTCTAATTGTAAGTGTTTCCAATTTTCCAGAGCTCTACAGTTGTTATTTGCATATTTTTGGATGGGGCAGCTGGTACTGAGAAGGTATAAGTAAGTCTCATAATTTCAATTTCGGAAAGGTAGACAAGGCCAGACTTGATGCTGTCCGTAGACGCCTAATCCTGCTCTTCACACCAAGTGCTTTCAGAACATAGCCTGTTAAAATTACTTTAATTCACGGGGACCATGATTTTTCTCAGAAATATTTGTTGCACTTGATCAATGCTTAAGGCTATGTTTAACCACACTGGTAGCATTTCAGTCAAAATGGTCATAATGATGAGATTTGGGTGTGAGTGAGGAGAAGGAAGTATGGCATCAAGTTACCTTTATAATTCAACTACGGAGAGAATTAACCACTCTATTTACAATTTCAGGTGCATTATTTTGTTTGTTTATAAATTGCCTCCTTTGGATAAGATTTTGTGGTAGCTAGATTTCCCCCCCCCAGATACTAAGATATTCTTAAATCTAAAATCTGAAGTATTTTGGGAATAACAGTTCCCCAATGTTTCTTATTCTTTGTATACATTAGTTCTTTGAGATAAAAGTTCAAAGTTGCTTTTTGAGACTGACAAAATATCCTGTAGTATAAAAGTCTTCTGAAGATTTAGGTTGCTTTCCTAAAATCAAAGTATATATATGTTTATATATTTTTTTATTTAGACATGTGTATATTAAAAGATATGGATTTAAAATACCTTAGAAATTGAAATAAATAATTTAAAACAATCATCCTCCACCAGCCAATCACTAATACTTATTGAAGTCCTGTCTGGGCTTGATCTGTTGAGATTCCTCAGTTGATTTAAAACAGGGCCTCGGCTTTACTTGGTCAAATGTCACAAGAACACTAGAGGGATGTTTGCAGAGTATTTGTCTTTCAAGCTCATCAGACAAGCAAAAAAAAGCCCAATTAAGGAAGAAAAGCACTCTATCCTTATTCGTTCTTTTATTTTATTTTTTTTAAAATAGTGTTATGCCTAATTCATAATTGAAATTTTCAGTGAATAAAAATTATAAAGTTGAAAGAATGGGGAGTTAGAAGGTGCTTAAGATCTCTACTTACTTTTCCCCAAAGCTTCGTCCAGCACTAGGCTGTTTCCAAATTCTGTTAGCTACAAGTGTAAAGTTTGTAACTATAAATGTAAAAGTGGTACTATAAAGATTTTATGTATTTTATGATAAATAGTATTGTCTATTTTCTTTACAAACTCAGTGACCTCATTTTTATAGTTTCTTTGTAATATAAGGCAGTGGGTGCTCAACCTTGACTGCATGTTAAAATCACCTGGGGAACTTTTAAAATACAGCAATTCCCCAGCCATCATAGATGCTCTTTCTTAATTGGACTAGGGAAGAGTTCTGGCATCTGTATATCATAAAAGCCTATAGAGTGATTTATTTGAATTATTTGGAACAGTCCCATCACTGGGCATATTCATATATCCTGTGTGGATAGTTACATAGCATATGTTTTAGAAAAGCTCCCCCACCAGTTCTAATTATGAAGCAGACCCCAGTGTGTAACACAAGTTCCTCCATGTGTTTTGTTCTGCTGCCCACTGCAGGTCTTTGGAAAAATAACGTTGGCGGGAGTTTAGTTTATTCAGCCACATAAAAATTAGTCAGTGTCAGCAAACCATCTCCGTACTTCCTGGCATATTGACACTCTAGTTTGATTTGTTGCTATGGACAACCTAGCGGGGTGGAAACAGTGCTGGCGCCCTGTCACCAATGTAGAGAAGATGCTGGGAAGGAGAAGAGTCCGCTTCGTAATTGTACCAAGAGTTGATCCTGTGTCTATTTTTTCACTAGTGTCTCAACATTTTATTTAGAAAGCTGTTCCTGTTGGGTGACTAAGTACATGAGAACTTTGTCACTGATTGTGACTAAAACCAATCACTTTGGACATTCAAATCTTATTGTTTCTACCAATATATGATTAATCTGATTTTTTTCAATAGTAATTTGCAATAATAAAGAGATTCTGAGAAAAAAGGTTATTTCTTTTTCATATTGGGTTCAGCACTTGTGGACAGATGAGAACATGTGTGGGTAATTTTGTGTGTCAGCTTGACTGGGCCATGGTGCCCAGATATTTGGTCAAACATTATTCTGGAAGTTTCTGTGAAGGCATATTTTTTTAATATTAACATTTAAATTGGTGGGCATTGAGTAAAGCACATAATAATCTGGGTGGGTCTCATGAGCTGAAGGCCTTCATAGAACAGAGACTGACCTCCCCCAAGCAAGAAGGAACTCTGCCAACAGAGAGCCTTGGGACTGAAATTGCAAGACCCTGGGTCTCAAATCTGCTAGCCTACCTTTCAGATTTTCGACTTACCAAGTCTCAACCATCATGTTAGCCAATTTCTTAAAAAAGAAAGAGACATAAAGAAAGAAAGAGAGAAAACAAACAAAATACCTAACTATATTTATATCTATTCTTCCAGATGGTTCTGTTTTTCTGGAGAACCCCAACTAACACAGGCCATACTTAAGATGTGGACAATATGATGGTTACTATGGACTCACATGCCCCACATTCTGATCACTGGACCAGCAATATGAGCATTCATGGGAACCTGTTATAAATACAAACCTTTGAGCCTTATCCCAGGTCTACTTATTCAGAAACTCTGTGGTGTAGCTAGCAATCTTTATTTTAGCAAGTCCTCTCAGTAATTCTAATGCACACTAAAGATTAAGAACAACTGTTATAAGTCATAGAAATTTTGAAAATTAGCATCGCTTATTTATCTCTAACCTCATTGTGACTATATTTTCTAGAGGTGGCCCACTTCGGTAAGAAGGAACGCAGATTGGTGGTTCTTAAACTTGGCTGCACATTGGAATAACCTGGGAAGCCTTTAAACATTCTAATGCCTGGGCTGTAGCCTACACCAATTATAAGTACTTCTAACAACTGCCCTGGTGATGCCAGTGCGCAGCAACTTTGAGAAGCAGTGGCATACCTAAAGAAGCTTCATGTCCTGATGGGAATAGAGAAAATAGTTATAGTGTCATACAGTGAAAATGTCCTCTGAGTAACTGTAAAGTACCAAATATCCTATATAATAAAAGGGTAATATGCAAACTGACCCTAACAGCAGAAGGACTTGGAATGACTGGTCACTATGACACACACTGACCACCAGGGGGCAGACGCTCAATGCAGGAGCTGCCCTCTGGTGGTCAGGGTGCTCTCACATGGGGGAGCTCTGCTCAGCCACAAGCCAGGCTGACGGCTGCCAGTACAGCCGTGGTGGTGGGAGCCTCTCCCACTTCCTCAGCAGCACTAAGGATGTCAGACTGCAGTTTAGGCCTGCTCCCTGCTGGCAAGTGGACATCCCCCGAGGGCTCCCGAGCTGCCAGAGGGATGTCTGATTGCCAGCTTAGGCCCAATCCCCTGGTGAGTGGACCTAAGCCAGCAGGTGGTGTTCCCCCGAGGGGTCCCAGACTGTGAGAGGGCACAGGCTGGGCTGAGGGACAACTCCCCCTACCCCGAGTGCACAGATTTTTGTGCACCGGTCCTCTAGTAGCAATATAACTAACATACATTTTTTTAGTTTTACAAATACATATGAACTCATTTAATTCTTTTTTTTTCTTTTTTTTTTATTGCTTAAAGTATTACAAAGGGTATTACATATGTATCCATTTTATCCCCCCGCCCTAGACAGTCCCCTAGCCTCCCCTATCACCCAGTGTCTTATGTCCATTGGTTATGCTTATATGCATGCATACAAGTCCTTTAGTTGATCTCTTACCCCCCTACCTCCTGCCCCCCAACCCTCCCGGCCTTCCCGCTGCAGCTCGACAATCTGTTTGAGGCAGCTCTGCCTCTGTATCTATTATTGTTCAAAAGTTTATAATGGTCTCTATTGTCCACGAATGAGTGAGATCATGTGGTATTTTTCCTTTATTGACTGGCTTATTTCACTTAGCATAATGCTCTCCAGTTCCATCCATGACGTTGCAAATGGTAAGAGTTCCTTCCTTTTTACAGCAGCATAGTATTCCATCGTGTAGATGTACCAGAGTTTTCTAATCCATTCATCTACTGATGGGCACTTAGGCTGTTTCCAGATCTTAGCTATGGTGAATTGTGCTGCTATGAACATAGGGGTGCATATATCCTTTCTGATTGGTGTTTCTGGTTTCTTGGGATATATTCCTAGAAGTGGGATCACAGGGTCAAATGGGAGTTCCATTTTCAGTTTTTTAAGGAAACTCCATACTGTCTTCCATAGTGGCTGCACCAGTCTGCATTCCCACCAGCAGTGCACAAGTGTTCCTTTTTCTCCACATCCTCTCCAGCACTTGTCGTTTGTTGATTTGTTGATGATAGCCAGTCTGACAGGTGTGAGATGGTACCTCATTGCTGTTTTGATTTGCATCTCTCGGATGATTAGTGACTTTGAGCATGTTTTCATATGTCTCTTGGCTTTCTGGATGTCCTCTTTTGAAAGGTGTCTATTTAGGTCCTTTGCCCATTTTTTGATTGGATTGTTTATCTTTCTTTTGTTAAGTTGTATGAGTTCCCTATAAATTTTGGAGATTAGGCCCTTATCAGATATGTCATTGGCAAATATGTTTTCCCACACAGTGGGTTTTCTCGTTGTTTTGTTGATGGTTTCTTTTGCTGTGCAGAAGCTTTTTATTTTGATGTAGTCCCATTTGTTCATTTTTTCTTTAGTTTCAAGTGCCCTAGGAGCTGTATCAGTGAAGAAATTGCTTCGGCATATGTATGAGATTTTCTTGCCTTTGGATTCTTCTAGAATTTTTATGGTATCCTGTCGTACATTTAAGTCCTTTATCCATTTTGAGTTTATTTTTGTGTATGGTGTAAGTTGGTGGTCTAGTTTCATTTTCTTGCATATATCTGTCCAATTTTCCCAACACCATTTATTGAAGAGACTATCTTGGCTCCATTGTATGTTCTTGCCTCCTTTGTCAAATATTAATTGAGCATATTGGTTCGGGCCGATTTCTGGGCTCTCTATTCTATTCCATTGATCTATATGCCTATTCTTGTGCCAGTACCAGGCAGTTTTGAGAACAGTGGCTTTGTAATACAACTTGATATCTGGTATTGAGATCCCACCTACTTTGTTCTTTTTCAGGATTGCTGCAGTTATTCGGGGTCTTTTTTTATTCCAGATGAATTTTTGGAAAGTTCGTTCTAGATCTCTGAAGTATGCTGTTGGTACTTTAATGGGAAGTGCGTTGAATTTATAGATTGTTTTGGGTAGTATGGACATTTTGATGATGTTGATTCTACCAATCCATGAACACGGTATGTTCTTCCATCTGTTTATGTCTTCCTCTATGTCTTTTTTCAACGTCCTGTAGTTTTCTGAGTAGAGGTCTTTTACCTCTTTAGTTAAGTTTATTCCTAGGTAGCTTAGTTTTTTCAGTGCAATGGTAAATGGGATTGTTTTTATAATCTCTCTTTCTGAAAGTTCACTATTGGTGTATAGAAATGCCTCAGATTTCTTGGGGTTAATTTTGTATCCTGCTACATTGCCAAATTCATGTATTAAGTCTAGTAGCTTTTTGATGGAATCTCTAGGGTTTTGTATGTATAATATCATGTCGTCTGCAAATAAGGACAGTTTTACTTCCTCTTTTCCAATTTGGATGCCTTTTATTTCTTCTTCTTGCCGAATTGCAATGGCTAACACTTCCAGTACTATGTTGAACAGGAGTGGTGAGAGTGGGCATCCCTGTCTTGTTCCTGTTCTTAGGGGAAATGGTGTTAGTTTTTGTCCGTTGAGTATGATGTTGGCTGTGGGCCTGTCATATATGGCTTTTATTATGTTGAGGTATGATCCTTCTACTCCCACCTTGCTGAGAGTTTTTATCAAAAATGGGTGTTGAATTTTGTCAAATGCTTTTTCTGCATCAATTGATATGACCATGTGGTTTTTTTCTTTCAATTTGTTTATGTGATGTATCACGTTTATTGATTTGCGGATATTGTACCATCCTTGCATCCCTGGGATAAATCCTACTTGGTCATGGTGTATGATCTTTCTGATGTACTGCTGGATCCGATTTGCTAAGATTTTGTTGAGGATTTTGGCGTCTATGTTCATGAGGGATATTGGCCTGTAATTCTCTTTCATTGTGTTGTCTTTACCTGGTTTTGGTATTAGGGTGATGCTGGCTTCATAGAATGAGCTTGGAAGTGTTCCTTCCTCTTGAATTTTTTGTAGTAGTCTGAGGAGGATAGGTTTTAGTTCTTCCTTGAATGTTTGGTAAAACTCCCCTGTGAAGCCGTCTGGTCCTGGGCTTTTGTTTGATGGAAGCTTTTTGATGACTGCTTCAATTTCTTCCATAGTTATTGGCCTGTTGAGATTTTTAGATTCTTCCTGATTGAGTTTTGGAATGCTGTATTTTTCTAGGAATTTGTCCATTTCCTCCAGGTTGTCTAGTTTGTTGGAGTAAAGCTGTCCATAGTATTTTTTAACAATCATTTGTATTTCTGTGGGGTCTGTTGTTATTTCACCTCTATCGTTTCTGATTTTATTTATTTGGGTCCTCTCTCTCTGCTTCTTGGTGAGTCTGGCTAGAGGTGTATCAATCTTGTTTATCCTTTCAAAGAACCAGCTCTTGGTTTCATTGATTTTCTGTATTGTTTTTTTGGTCTCTATGTCATTTATTTCTGCTCTAATCTTTATTATCTCCTTCCTTCTGCTCACTCTGGGGTTTTCTTGTTGCTCTCTTTCTAATTCTTTGAGTTGTAGAGTTAGATGATTTACTACCATTTTTTCTTGTTTTTTGAGATAGGCCTGTAGAGCTATAAACTTCCCTCTCAGGACTGCTTTCAATGTGTCCCATAGGTTTTGGATTGTTGTGTTTTCATTGTCATTAGTTTCCAGGATGTTTTTAATTTCTTCTTTGATCTCATTGGTAACCCAATCAATATTTAATAGCATGCTATTCAGCTTCCAGGTGTTTGAGTATTTTGGGTTGTTTTTATTGTAGTTTATTTCTAATATTATGCCATCGTGGTCTGCGAAGACGCTTTTTATGATTTCAATCTTCTTGAATTTGGGGATACTTTGCTTGTGACCCAATATGTGGTCTATTTTTGAATATGTCCCATGAGCACCTGAGAAGAACGTATATTCTCTGGCTTTGGGGTGAAGTGTTCTGAAGATGTCTATTAAGTCCATCTGATCTAGTGAGTCATTTAGGATTGCTGTATCTTTGCTGATTGTTTGTCTATAGGACTTATCCAGTGCTGTCAATGGTGTATTAAAGTCCCCTACTATGATTGTATTGTTGTCGATCTCTCCTTTGATATTTTCCAGGAGTTTTTTTATGAATTTGGGTGCTCCTACATTGGGTGCATATATGTTTACCAGGGTTATATCTTCTTGTTGTATTGATCCCTTTAGTATTATGAAGTGGCCTTCCTTATCTCTTGTTAAGGCCTTCACTTTGAGGTCTATTTTGTCCGATATAAGTATTGCTACCCCAGCTTTCTTTTCCTTTCCATTTGCCTGAAAGATATTTTTCCATCCTTTCACTTTCAGTCTGTGTGAGTCCCTTCTAATGAGGTGGGTTTCTTGTAGACAGCAGATGTATGGGTCATGTTTTTTTATCCATTCAGCCACTCGATGTCTTTTGGTTGGAGCATTTAGTCCGTTTACGTTTAAAGTTATTATTGAAAGGTACTTGTTTGTAGCCATTTCTTTTTGTGTGTGTGTGTGGCTGTTTTCTTTCTGAGCTTTTTATTTCTTCTTTTTATACCAGTCCCTTTAGCATTCCTTGCATTGCTGGCTTGGTGGTGACAAACTCCCTTAGTCTTTTTTTGTCTGTGAAGCTTCTTATTTCCCCTTCAAGTTTGAATGATAGCCTTGCTGGATAGAGTATTCTTGGATTCAGTCCTTTGCTTTGCATCACTTTATAAATTTCAGTCCATTCTTTTCTGGCCTGATGTGTTTCTGTTGAGAAGTCATTTGACAATCTAATGGGAGATCCCTTGTATGTAACTTTCCGTCTCTCTCTTGCAGCCTGTAAGATTCTCTCTTTGTCCTGAACATTTGCCATGGTGATTATGATGTGTCTTGGTGTGGGTCTTTTCGGGTTCACCTTGTTTGGGACTCTCTGGGCTTGTGTGACTTTTTTCTTCCCCACCTCAGGAAAGTTTTCTGATATTATTTCTTCGAGTAGGTTTTCTAATCCTTGTTCATCTTTCTGTTGTTCTGGTACTCCTATTATTCGTATGTTGTTTCGTTTCATGTTGTCCCAAAGCTCCCTTAGGCTCTCCTCCTGTCTTTTAATTTTTTTCTCCAATTGCAGTACATTTCGGGTGTGTTTTGCTTCCTTGTCTTCTAATTCACTTATTCGGTCCTCCGCTTCTCCTAGTCTACTGTTGATACTTTCAATGGAGTTTTTCATTGCAGCTATATCACTCTTCATTTCTTCTTGGGTCTTACTTAGGTTGTTGATTTTTTCATCTGTTTCTTCTAGCTTCTTCCATATGTTATCGATTTTTTCATCTGTTTCTTCTAGCTTCTTCCATATGTTATCGATTTTTTCATCTGTTTCTTCTTGCTTCTTGCAGAGGTTGTCGATTTTTTCCTCCATCCGGTTTATGCACTCTAGGATCCTTATTCTGAATTCTTTATCTGTCATGTTGCATGCCTCTGTATTACTTAGCTGCTTTTCTGGAGAGTCCTCCTTCTCTTTCCTTTGGGGGTTTCTTTGTCTACCCATGTTTGATCTCACTGACATATCTAGACGTTGAGTTGTTCAGTGGTTGCTCCCTTGGTGGCAGTGACTCCTTGGTCTGTGGTTGCTCTTCGGGCGGTTGTGGTAGCAGCTGCTCTTCAGTTGGCAGCAGCTCCTCTGGTGGGTGCTGTTCACAGCTGTGGTGGCTCTTCCGGCTGGTGGGGCGAGGTTTCACGTACAGCTGCTGTTCCTCAGCAGAGGATGAGGTGCTCAGGAGGTTGCTGTTGCTTGGATCTGCTGCGTTGATTTAAAGGCACAAAATACAACACAACAAGGCACCACGTACCAGGCACTATACACAAATATATTCACGATATTAATAACCCCAATTAAAGGTGACCACCTGAATTAAGAGAATTAGGGGATAAGGAAGAAGGAAGAGAAAAAGATAAAAGAGAAAAAGGAAAAGAAAAGTAGGGTCCAAAAAAAGGGAGTGCAAAAATGAAATTGGGAAAAAGGAAGGGGGAAAATAAAAGCGAGAAAAGAAAAGAAAAAAAAAAAAGAGTGAAAAGAGAGAATGAAGTGGAAGAGGGAAGAGACTTTTTATATGAGGAGAATACTCCTATAGAACAGCCATTAATCCCAACAAATTCCAGCAACAGCTCCCTGGATATGAATGCAAACTAGAAACAACCAATAATATAACGATGAAAATAGAATGGTGAACACTAATCCCAAAATAAAATAAAGAAAAAATAAAATGGCACTTTAAAAAATGGTAAAATGGTAGCAGTAATAATACTGGTTAAAAATAAGAAGGTAGTAATTAAAAGGGTAAAATCAGGTGATGGAAAAAGAAGAAAAGAAAGAAAAAAAAAGAAGGAAAAAAAAAAGAACAGAAAAAAAAAGAATGAAAAAAAAATTGGTTTCTTAGTTAAAAAGTGAAAAAAGAAAAAAAAATTGCAGTAGTGGAGGTCCTTCGTTTCTTCTATTCTTCAGTGTGGCTCGCCTTAGACCTTCCAGGTATTCAGGAGAGTGTTGAGTTTCCCTGCGATATACTGTTCCTCTGTGTTGTAAACCACAGTCCTTATTTTAAAGCATGCCTCATTTATTTCCCAGACTGCCTTATTTTGTGTTTAGCAAAGAGTCAGTTTGTGGGTCAGCCTTTGGGTGGCAGTGTTCTGGGGTTGGCCTCTGAGGCTATAGGGCCTCTCTGTCCAGTGGAAGTTCACTGCCCAGAGCTGACTGCGTAATAGTTAGTTACCGGCGCTATGTTGTTGCTGGGATTGAAAATCCCCCTATAGGCCAGACCCTGTTAACTCCCAGGGACTGATCAGGTTATCTTAATCCTTGATCTCGTACAGGGTGGAATCTGGGTGTGGCTGTGCTCCTTGCCTGGGGGCTGGGGGGAGGAGACTCCCTCTCAGGAGCGGGTGGCTGCCCCAGTCCCGGGCTCTGGGGTGTCTCAGCACTCAATTCACTACCACCTCTCCCGGCTCCCCCTCTTTCCCCAGTCTCTCCCCAGATTCCACTCCCCAGCACACTCTCCCTCTCTTCAGCACAGGTGAGTGTCTGTATCCGAAATGTCCCATGAACAGGATTCAGTGAAAACAAACAAACAAATGCCGGCCGCGGAAACGGGGAAGGCTTGGTTTCTGTAAGCTTCTTCTCTTACCGGGACTGCATGGTCAGGTCAGGTCAGCTCTTCAGGCTGCCCCCTTTAGGCTCAGTCCTCCGTGATCACAGAACCCAGCTCTCAATTTCCCTGGCGGCGCCAGGAATCCCGTGGTTCTCCTTTCCCCCGTCAGGGGCTGTGCCTGTCCCAAGGGACGCGGCTGTCTGCCACGCGGTCTCCCTCCGACTCTCTGGGCTCAGAGGTCTGGCAATCTTTCCTGCCCAAATCCCTGGTTTTTTTTTTTTACCTTACCAGGGGAGTTCTGCTCTTCCCAGCTGTAAACCCTCTCACCAGCTGAGCAATTTCGCCAATTCGGTGTGAGTGTTACTAGCTTCAGCTGCTCGTTCCATTTGCTCCGGGACACGACCTGGGACACGTCTGCCTATATCGCCGCCATCTTGGTTCTCCTCATTTAATTCTTGTTGGGGGACAGATGTAAGCTGGCAAGGTCCTTGCACCTGAAGGGCTAGCAAGGCTGGGACCCTTACCCACACAGTTTTCCCGGACCTGTTTGGATGGTGGTTATCAGTAGAATAAGAGCAACCTTTGTAGAATGAGAACAGCCTTTCATGGCTTACCAAGAAGTCCGTAACTATTTACTGAGATATGCTGTACCGAGAACTTGTCCTTCTGTTCTGTCCCTCCATTAGAGATTAAGAGGAACAAAGAATACATTCCTCTTGACAGGCCTCCTATTCAGTGTGTTGTGTATAAATAGGATTGTATAGCTAATAAAATTGCTTCAGTTCCTCAAGAACTGGAGTCCTCCCGATCCCGCTTTCCTGTCTTTCTTTCTTTTCTCATTTCCCACCTCCCTACCTCATCCCGGCTCTACCTGTCAGGCTGGCCCTGACAAATTCTCATAACAACTTTGTACTTATCTTCCTTTTGCAATTGAGGCAACTGAAGTGAAGAACGTTAAGTGACTTGGTAAAAGGTACAGAAAGCGTAAGGACAGGAACTTGACTGAAGCCCTCTGGCTCCAGCGCTCTTGCTCTATTATTACCCACCACTACCTTGCACATGGCAGGTCATGGCACTGAAAACAGCTGGCTCATCACTTGAGGAATGCTTGCATTTGCCATTCTTGCTAATTGGCTCTTAGTGATCTCCACAAGCATTAGAAGACATAGTTAACCAAAGGCCAGAACATAAGTCACCACTCATTAACAATTGAATGAAATTAGACTCCAGGTAAATAGAAAAAAATCTAAAAAATATGAAAAGCTTTTGGTGTTAAGCCCAGAGAAACAACAACAACAAAAATGAGCAGATTCTGGTTGGTGAAAAGGAATTGTCCTCTCTATTCATGTTATTAGCCTAGCATTGGCCTAGTGCAGTGGTCGGCAAACTCATTAGTCAACAAAGCCAAATATCAACAGTACAACGATTGAAATTTCTTTTGCGAGCCAAATTTTTTAAACTTAAACTATATAGGTAGGTATATTGTTATTAACTTAATTAGGGTACTCCTAAGGCTTAGGAAGAGCCACACTCAAGGGGCAAAGAGCCACATGGCTCGCGAGCCGCTGTTTGCCGACCACGGGCCTAGTGTCTTCATTAATGGAGTCATATAGTATCATCAGGGACGTATTTGTGTGGAGAAAAACACAACACATTTTCAGAAAGGATTTTTGTTTTGTTTTGTTTTGTTTTGTTTTGTTTTATTGCTGCTGAATCTTTTAATCTGGTTTCCACATTGGTAGTTGAGACAGGGACCTCACTCAAGAAGGTTTTTAATCAATTCTTGCATGCTCTCACTCATGATGTGTTGTATATGATGCAAAGAAAAATACTGTGTTTGTATTATATGCTTGTTAAATGTTGGGACTTTCTAAATATAATATCCATTGAATCTATTTAATGTTCACTATATTAATTAAGTCTGAAACTTTTTCTGTTTTATCATCTACACATAATTAAATTTGGGGTTACAATACCATTTACAGATTCCCTCTGACAGAATTTTAATCCAGCTTGCCAGTATCAGGGTCTAATTTTGGGAAGGAAGCAAAAAAATATATCAAAGGCATAGCTGAAGAACAGCTACAGTGACTTCTTTGTGGACGTCAAACACCAATCTGATTGATTTTGGTAGTTAACACGATCTTTTTGTTACTTGAGAATTGTAATACAGTGGTGATTGTTTGATTTCACAATATGGATCTGTCTTAGACATAATGGCAGGCTATCTGTGTTGCTGGGTGGTAAGAATGTGCCGAGTAATTCCCTTCCTGTGAAAGGAAAACTCACAGACATGAAGCTTGGTACATACATATCCTATCTAGTGATTTCGTCTCAAGCTCAGGGAGAATGACAACCCTTTTCTCAGTTTAGAGATGCGCTCAGTGCTTATTTACCAGTATATTACGGGTGTAAAACTTTCACTTTGAAACATTCTTTAAGCATTTTAGAACATTTGGATATATGCTTTATTTTGGTTTTATTAAAGTAAGAGAGCTTCTGAAGAAATTGACTGGTTTACTTTGAAAATGTTTAACTTTTCAATGACCACTAAACAGATGTAGAAATCTATTCTTGGCAATCACATCACATGAATTCCTACAAAAAAGTGTATACTGGAGAACAACTGGCCTATTTCCTGTTCATTGTAAAAGTATTAGGCTGCAGAATAAAGAGGCACTGGTGATCTTTTCCCTAATGAAACTCTTCATCTACTGCTATTTGTCGACCAATAAAAATCTTTGTTATTGTCTTTGTTGTAAATTCAGAGGAACAGTACATGTAAACATATAAAATATAAAAACAACACAGAAGTATAAAATTTCCCCCCAAATAATAGGAATTCAAGGGGGTAAAGTGTATACAAAGTAAATTCAGTCTCATAATTAGTTTAGCTGAAAGCATTTGTTAAACCTAACACATTTTCTCTGAAATAGAAGTAAATAAAACCAGGTAAGAGACCATCTACTAATCTTCTATTAGCTGTTATTTTGTAAAATGAAGACACAAAAACCAGAACAGAACTTTATACATTAATACATTAATAATAAAATGATACTTCTTTTATATTTATGTGTGTGTGTCTGTGTTTGAGAGAGTGAGAGAAAGAGAGAGAAATATTGATGTGGGAGAGACACATGGGTTAGTTGCTTCCTGCAGGCATCCCCACCAAGAGGGGGATGGAACCTGCAATCCAGATATATGCCCTTGGCTGGGAATCAAACCCACTGACCCTTCGGTGTGCAGGCAGAAGCTCTAACCACTGAGCGACCGACCAGGGTGAGAGTTTTAATTTTTAATATGTAGTAATTTAGCCATGAATATATTTCCATAAGAAGTTAGAGCATGGTTAAGATAGAACTGATAAGCGGAAACTTGACACACAAAAAATGATTCTCCTGTAGTGGCAGCACAGCATCTTAACCTTTTTATCACTTAAGACTTAAGACAGATTTTTAGTTCTTAGGAAAAGAGTGATGTATGTATATCATGAGGAATTGCTTTCACGTGCTAAAAATAAAGGTTTTTCTAAGAAATTCATTATCATACTGATGCCACTTTTAGTTACTCCATGTCAGGAAAAAGGAAGAGGTCATTGCTGATATATAGTAAATAAAATAATGTATGTAAGTTACACTGTAAACAGCATACAGGTATTAATTTGAGGTGTATTTTAGTTTCCCGTCTTAAAAAAAAAGCCCACAGATACCATTGACAAAGAAAGTAATCCATTTGAAGGGGCTAGAATTTTAATATAATGATTTTAGGAAGTAGACAACTTTGAAAGGGGATGATGAATTGCCTAACTTTATCTCATCAAATATATAATTTATACAGCTTTATCATATTTCTCTCATCTCTTCCTTGTCTTTTTTCCTTATATTAGCTTCTTGTATGACACTTGCTAAGTTAGTTCCCTAAATATATCAGTTCCTAATGATTAATAAAAATCAAAAAAATTCAAATATAGTTTGAATTAAATTGCATTATTCTTGTAATAACAGTTTTTAGTATATTAGAACAGATGACACAGGTGTATAAACTTTAACAATATAAATAAAAGGATAGATAGTGAGCACAAAGGAGCAGATTCAGATAGTGGGTAAGAGCATGAACTCTGGAGTCATAAAGCCTCTGTTCAAATCCAAACTTTCACTTTCTAACATGTGACATTTGGCAATTAACCTCTCTGTGCCTCAGCTTATTGTCCTGTATAATGGGATTGATAATGTACTTGCCTTACAGAATGGTTGTGAAGATTGAATTAGCTGACATATAAAATGTGCACACCTTAGCTCTATTACAAACAAATTAGAGAAGCACTTGAAATTGGTGATATGTGTAAAAGGCTCATAAGCTGGGGAAATTGATTGGTTTACTTTAAAAGTAGAAGACAAATCCTGGGGATTTTATGTTGCAGTTTTTGGGGGAAAGGAATGTGTCAACTTCCTTCTATTAACTATGGAAAGCTTTGAGGAAGAAGGAGAAAGACTAGGAAGGTTGATGTGTAGACTGCGAAGGAGAACTTAGTTGATGACAGTGGAAAAAGAGAGTTAGGCATTGCAAGCTAGAGAGATAGCAGTGCGAATTCAAATGAGCCATGAGAAAAAGGTTTTACTTTTAATCAGATATTATGGGAAACCATTTTAAGAGTGTGAAATAAGTCATACTTAAAAAAAGAGATAGGATTAACTGTAGCTTTTGTAGTGAGAGGAAGTTTGTATATAGAAGTTACTGAGGTAGAGTGCTTGTGTAGAAATAATAGCATTTATATATAAGATACTATATTATCGTTCTAGCTGGTTTGGCTCAGTGGATCAAGTGTGGGCCTGCAGACTGAAGGATCCTGGGTTCGATTGCAGGTCAAGGGCATGTACCTGCATTGCAGGCTTCACCCCCAGCCCTTGTCAGGGCACATGTGAAAGGCAACCAATCAATGTGTCTCTCTATCTATGTTTCTCTCTGTGTGTCTCTTCCCTTCCCTCCCACTCTCTCTAAAAGTCAATGGAAAAATATCCTCAGGTGAGGATTTAAAAAAATAGAGAGAAAGATTATATTATAATCTTATATAGATTAATAAAAATAATAGAATTCATATACATACACACACAGAGACATAGATAGATAAGAACAAAAGATTTTAAGGTTAATTTACTTGGCAGTTAGTTTTTGATAACTCTTATTTCATAGTCTTCAGAGGAGAAAAAACCAAAATAGATTAAGTTTAGGCATGAAGTGTCTATAGGGAAACTCATACACCATGGAACAGATGGGCCTGTATCCATATTTCCGTTTCTGGTGGTATAATCACTTGTAATGCCTAATGTGCATGGTATAATTTGATAAATTATAAAAAGTCTCTCTCATTTTACTGGAGCAATGTAGTAACTGAATCATAATTTCTTTTGTGTCCAGTGCCATTCGATGTTTAGCATGGCAAGATCATATAACTGTGTGTCTAGCATAGGTCTCTTCACTTTGCCTAATTGGTGTCAGCTGAATTTGATCCTTCTCAGTGTCCCACTTCTCAATAGAGGTCAAGTGCTTAAACCTTTCCTTCATTAAAAACTCTCATGCCTCAGTTTGAGCATTTTTCGTTAAAATGCTCAAAAGTTGTAAACGAATTAGATCATTTTGTAGACTGGTCAGTGCTCTGCTGTTAATGATTTTCACCTACAGTGAGTTCAAGAAGTTTTGAAGGAATCTTCTTCACTAAGTATAATGCATTCAGACTCCTTAATCCCGGGGAATAAACTGTTCTTTTTACTGGGTAGAGCTTCTTGCCCAGTATTTTTTTTATAGATTCTCTTGACCTCTACCATATTTACTAAAGGTAAATTATCAAATGATGAACTATGTTATTTATCTTAGAAGGTAATAAAAATAGATTCAATGATATTTTCTCCAATATATTTCTATATTCCTTTACCCTTAGGATTAAACTAAGAGTGATATATATGTCACCATAGGTAATATATATGCACAGTTTTGGTATAATTAGCCAAAGGATTTTTTCCTTATTTTTAAATATATTTTTATTGATTTCAGAGAGGAAGGGAGAGGGAGAGAGAGATAGAAACACCAATGATGAGAGAGAATCATTGATAGGCTGCCTCCTGCATGACCCCTACTGGGGATCAAGCCCACAACCCAGGCATGTGCCCCCAGCAAGATTCAAACCTGGTCATTCTGCAAGCCAACGCTCTATCCACTGAGCCAAACTGGCCAGAGCAACATTATTCCCTTCTTTAAAATACTCTATTTAGATTGTCTTAATCTGGAGGCATATTTTATAGGATGTTAAAATTTCTAATTATTTTCTAGATAATATTTATTACTGATTCAAAGAATATACAAAGGTAAGACCTTACATGCTCATGTTCCCATTATTTTCTGTCATTTTTTTCTGTTTCTCCTCCTTTCATTCTCTCCATATCAGCCATGCTCCTCCTTGCTCTTCCTCAAACAGCCATGCCAACTCCTGACTCAGGGACTTGGCCCTTTCTGTGACTTCTCCCTGAAATTCAACTCATTTAAATATTGGTCGAGTTAGTCCCTTTGTGCTTTCAGGTTTTTCATCAAAATTCACCTTCACAGTGGGCCACTGGAGTCAATACTTAAAATTGCAGCCTTCTGTATCCACACTCCATATCATCCATCTCTATTTTACCTTTTTCTCCTTAACATTGATTACAGTCTAACACATGATATAGATAATTTATTTTCTACCTTCCATATAACAATTTATATCCCATGAAAGCAAGATTTTTTTTTTTACTATCATATCCCCAGTGCTTAGTAGAATGTTGGCACATCTAAGTATTCTATAAATGGTTGTTAATTTAATTATTGAAAATAAAATGATTTCATGATGTCTTGGCATATAACTAAGGTTTTTCTTCCTCAAGTGTAGTCTGTGCTTAATGTAAATCTCTCCTTCTGTGTGTAAGTCCAAACTCAGAATTTTTGGAAGGCATAGAATTAGTTTAAAACCTGTATGGTATCTGATTTGTTATTGTAAATAAGGGTCAATGTGTTCAGGTTGTACATGCCTTTTGTAAAACCCTTGGATAAGTACGTTATATTTGTGTCACATTGCTTTATTTTTATTCTAAAGAATAAATAAATCAGCAGAAAAATATTTAGATAGGTGGTATGCAATGACACCATAGGGAACAGTATTTGATGACTTTCAATAACCTATGTTCCAAACAAATTATAATTACTGCCCAGGAGACAAAAGCAAAAACCAAGAATTGTTTCTGTCTTTATTTGGTGGGAGTTGTGTGCACATAAGGTACTTGACAAAAACTAATGACAAAGAAGATGTAGAACTATCTGCAGCCAAATATTTTTAATTTCACAATTGGATACATATCAAATGAGTCTGCCTAAAATGGAGGGAAGTCATAAAAGTTTTCAAAAGCAATTCCTAGAAAAAATAAGAGCTGACCTATTTTATTTTTTTCAGTTATAGTTGACATTCTATATTATATTAGTTTCAGGTGTACAGCATAGTGGTTAGACATTTATATAATTTATGAAGTAATCCCCTCTATAAGTCTAGTACCCACCTGGCACCACACATAGTTATTACAACATTATAGGCTATATTCCCACGACCATTTTCTAACTGTCAATTTGTACTTCTTAATCCCTTCACCTTTTCACCCAGCCCCCCAAACCCTCTCCCATCTGGCAACCATCAGCATGGTTGTTCTCTGTATCTATGAATCTGTTTCTATTTTGTTTGTTCATTTATTTTGTTTTTTAGATTCCATATGAGAAGTGAAATCATATGGTATTTGTCTTTCTCTGTCTTACTTATTTCACTTAGCATAATACCCTCTGGGTCCATCCATGTTGTCACAAATGGTAAGATTTCATTCTTTTTTATGTTTGAATAATATTCCATTGTATATAGTTGCCACATCTTCTTTATCCAGTCAACTACTGATGGACACTTGAGCTGCTTCCAGATGTTGGCTATTGTAAATAATGCTGCAATAAACATACAGACACATATATCTTTTCTAATTAGTGTTTTGGATTTATTCAGATAAATACCCAGAAGTGAAATTGCTGGGTCATAAAGTAGTTCTACTATTAATTTTTTGAGGAACCTCCATACTGTTTTTCATGGTGACTGCACCCATTTGCAATCCTATCAACAGTGCAAGAAGGTTACCTCTTCTCCACATTCTTGCCAGCATTTGTTATTTGTTGATTTATCAATGATAGCCATTCTGACAGGTGTGTGGTGATATCTCACTGTGCTTTTAATTTGCATTATGATTAGTGATGTTGAGCATCTTTTCATATGTCTTTTGACCATCTGTATAAGAGCTGACCTATTTTAAAAGAGCCTGTTCTTTGTGCCTGGAACCGTGCTAGAGACTTTGTTCACATTAACCATTAACTCCTCCAGCAACACTGTGCAGTGGCTACTATTCTCTCCATTTTGCAGATGAGAAAATTGAATCTCAGAGAGGTTATGCACCTTGCCTAGTTACTGCACAGCTGTTAAACAATAGAACAGAGATTCTTTCCTGAGGGGCCCCTTAACTACACAATATATTGCTGTGCATTGAGGCCATAACTCAGATACAAACCTAACAGCCACTTTTGGCTGTTTAAGCTCAACTATGCAGCCAGACATCTTTAGGGCATCCCTTAGGATTAAATTACCCAACTGAATAGGAATAATGAATGTATTTTATAACAACTCTTTTACATCCGGTTTTTCATAGTCATTAGAAGCAGAAAACAATTCATGGGGAATGTAGTGTTCTGGGTTTACATCAATTCTTTAACTAATTTATCTGAGTTCTGAAGTCAAAGTTTTGACCAGATTCTGTATCTGAAAGAGTCAGCCTTACAGAGTTGACACTTGAAAAAGATAAAGGTAAGTCAGGAGAGCTAATTAAGCCGGATGATTCAAAGATGGATAATCCCTATGTCCCCTTGACAGTGAGATGTTGCATCCTATAGAGCAGTGGTTCTCAACCTTGGCTGCAAATTAGAATCACCTGGGAATCTTTTTAAAATCCTGATTTCTGGGCCTCATCCTCCGGAAATTCTGTTTCTTTGTTACTAATGTTGTGGCCCCACCCCATAACAAAGAAACAGAATTTCCGGAGGATGAGGCCCAGAAATCAGGATTTTAAAAAGATGCCCAGGTGATTCTAATGTGCATCCAAAGTTGAGAACCACTGCTATAGAGGGAAACAGAGGGGGCAATAAAGCAGTAAAGAAAATGTCAAGCTTAATATATATATCCTATATAATAAAAGCCTAATATGCAAATCGAATGAATGGCAGAATGATCAGTCGCTATGATGCGCACTGACCACCAGGGGGCAGATGCTCAACGCAGGAACTGCCCCTAGCCTGCAGGCCCCAGGCCAGCCAAGGTGGGTGTCAGTGGGGCCCCCCCAACCACCTCGCCTGTTGCCTCATAGAGGGACATGACTGGTGGCAGGGAGTGGGGCTGGCAAGCAGGCAGCACCAGGCTGGCCAAGGCAGGTGCCCTCTGATCGCCCCAAAGGTTGCTCCACAGATCAGCCCTGATTACTGGCCAGGCCTAGGGACCCTACCCATGTATGAATTTCGTGCACTGGGCCTCTAGTATATACATAGAGTCTAGTTTGAATGTAGTAAACATTTGGAAGTGGGGCAGAGATGATCGAGATTTGTAAATATACAGACTAGAAGGAAAGATTGTAGAAAAAGCCACCTTTTAGTTGTTTGCTGTTCTTTCTATTACTCTGGCCATTCCTTTTTTTGGAAGGAAAGGCTTTCAGGCATGTTTTCCCACATTGTTCTTTACTTCCATCCTTCTTAGCAGCTTCCTGACCAAGGACTGCCTAGGAGATGTTTTCAAACAGATTTGATCATGGTCACCAGTTCTGCTGACTTGAATGCTATTAAGCAATGCATGACTTCTTTTTCAAACTCTGGAGAATATAATATATGTATTATAAAGCAATAACTATTTCTTCTCCTCTTTCCTCTCTTTGTTTAAGTTTCCACGGCTATTCTTAAAACTATCCCCACTTTTCCCTAGCCACAAAATTCTTCCTATATTGTTGTGTTAAATTAGTCATAATCCATGGTGGATTTTATATTTTGTGATAGTAATTTAATCTGTTATAGCATAAGCAGGTTCTATTTGTTTACTTCAGTGACTGACTATGCTGGAGGTTTTTTTTTTTTTTTTTTTTTTTTTTTTTTTTTTTTTTTTTTTTTTTTTAAAGCCAAGTTCCCTTATGAGAGTTTTAAGCCAAATTCCCTCTGTCCAGATGGCTCCTTCCACCAAGCCAGGAAAATGTAGAGCCTCTCTATTTCCTACTGATTTGTTTATAGTGGCTCTTGATTGCTATTAATGATCCCCAGCTGTACCAGATCCCTAGCCCTGTCTCCCTTCTGTCTCTTCCACCCTCATTAACACCTTGGGGTAGGTTCCTGCTTCTTTGCTGTCTGATCCTTCTTCAATTCTTTGCAAAAGTAACAAAACTTGAATTTCACAACTTTCTAGGAACCTGGAAAAACAAAAGTAATCAGTTCTACCCATAAAGAGGGACATGGCAATGCTGAAACCTGAATGATTCCTCCTATTTTTCCTAACTTCGTACTCATGTACCACATACATGATCATTTTCATTCACTTAAAAAATTTTTTAATTTATATTTTTATTGATTAAGATATTACATATGTGTCCTTTCACTTTTTAAAGAAATAATAAATTCTGCAGCATCTAAAAACACAAAAGACTCATGCATACACACACACACACACACATATATATACATTTTAGATGTTTTTTTTACAGGCATTTTAGGAAATTTTTGTCAAATCTTTAAGGTTTCTCATTATTCAAAGCCCATTTTTGACTACCACCTCCTGCTTCTTCCTTATCTGTGTTATTTATTTTAGACTAGAGGCCTGATGCATGAAATTCGTGCAAGAGGAGGCCTTCCTACCCCTGGCTGCTGGCACCGGCTTTCCTCCGGCACCTGGGACCCGGGCTTCCCTCCCAGCCCCGGCTTCATTCAGAAGGATGTTCAGTTTAATTAGCATATCATGCTTTTATTATTATAGATGCCCAACATAAATAAAAATATCACAGTGTTACCAAGTTCCCGTTATGCTCAGAAATGGAATAATTCTGTAGCCTGTGTTTGAAATAGAATCTATAATAATAAAAGTGTAATATGCTAAATAGACCAGACAGCTGAATGACCTTTGGATGAAGCCAGGGCTATGAGGGCTGAGCCCCTTGCACGAATTTCATGCATCAGGCCTCTAATGTTCTATAAAGAAAAAAAGTAATGAAAATGGAGACTCAACCCACCTTTTATCCTTTTAGCATCTAGGTAGAGCACAAAGCAAATATCCTCCATGAACTGATGTGAAGTCAAGTAAATTGAAGTGTTTATACCTTTGGTATTTTTCTACTTTCTCTTTCACTGTTCTTTTCTCTCTTTCTGCCTTAAATATTAAGCTAAAAATTCTTTTTAAGAATTTCTAGGTTGCTTCTGTGTCCTTTAATGGGCAAGGTCAATGGGAAAAAAAGGAGACATATGTACTACTATTTGTAATACTCTAAACAATGAAAAAAAGAGCTAATAGCCATAGAACATGTTCGAGTTGTCACGTATTGTACCATATATTTACATTCGCTCCTTTATTTATCACAAAAACTTTTGAGATAGAGCCCTAGCCGGTTTTGCTCAGTGGATAGATCATCGGCCTGCGGACTGTAGGGTCCCAGGTTCAATTCTGGCCAAGGGCACATGCCTGAGTTGCGGGCTCGATGTGCAGGAGGCAGCCAATCAATGATTCTCTCTTATCATTGATGTTTCTATCTCTCTCTCCCTCTTCCTTCCTCTCTGAAATCAATAAAGAAATATATTTTTTAAAAAACTTTTGAGATAGGTTTTTAAATCATTCCCATTTACAGAAGGAGGTACTGAGAGTCTGAGAGCTTGGGTATAAATAGCATCCGGGCAGTTCTTCCTTAAGAAGTAATTGAATAAATTCAATATCTAAGGTTTGTCTCCAAGCACAAGCGCTGAAGCTAGAGTGACTGAGGAGGAGGAATCTGTAACCATTGCTTTAGGGCAGTGACTTTCAACCTTGTTCATCTCATGGCACACATAACTGATTACTAACATTCTGTGGCACACCAAAAATATATTTTTTTGCCAATTTGACAAAAATATTGTTATAATTTTGATTCATTCACACAGGGTGACTATTGTGTTGGCTGTTGTCATTTTTTATTTGACAGTCTAAGGGCAAAGAGGTCACTGCCCCTGACTAAATAGTCACATATTGCATGTTTTAGAAATTCTTGGCACACACCATTTGAAAATCATTGCTTTAGAGAAAAGAATCTGAGAACTGGGGACAGGGGACTAGCTGATAAATAGCAGCCGCCGAAAAGCCTGGAAGCCTCCAGCTGGGAGCAGGTAAGAAGGACTGTTAGTATTACTGGAGAAAAACATGTCTTGTCTCCCCTGGTTGCTAGTGGGAGTGGGGTTCTTGGGGTACCACTGAAATAAGCATTCTGGAGTCCCCCACAGGAGGATGAGATATGGCAGAAAGTTTCATTCCTGAGGAGTTACATCCCTGGGTTTCCAAAGTCTCATTACCCTTAGTCCAGTCATAGAAGAAGTGTAGCTGGGGTTTGAGTAGAGTTAAAATCACAGCCAGTGTCCAGAATTTCCTTTCCATGTTGGATCCAGGTCCAGTAGAGCATCAGGCTAGTAGCAGGCTATTCATTGTGTGTGGGGTCCCTATGGCCAAGGGCTACATGGGAGAATGCCAGGAAGCCAAGCATGAGCCATGAGCCAAGCCAGTCAAGAGAAACCAAGATAGAGAACTTCTTTGTTCAGTGGATTAAGTATCCCAAATCTTTAGGCACTAGCAGTGGCCAATGACCCATTCTGGCCAATGGCTTCTCTTGCTAGGTGTGATGGACAGCAAACTCCTTCCCTATGTCACCCTAACTTTACTGGGCATGCATTTATCTTCCATATGTAGTTCCTTCCCCCAGTGTTATGAAGGGAACATTCCTATAATGTCTGGCCTTCCTTTTGCTCCTTTCCTGTTATTAATAACTAGTTAATTACAATGGTATCACTTAGATTAAATTGATTCAATAACCTACCTTCTTTTTCTTTCTGAGGAAGGAGGATCAGATTGCTCTTGTTTTCCTCACTTGGATGGTAGAAAGAAATCCCCCCGTAACAGGAATAAAGAGTATATGTATTTAAAATGTAAAGACTTAGAAGCTCTATAATAAACTTAAAATGCCAAAGATTAATATATACTAATATTAACAAGTCTCATAACCTGGCCTACTAAGTTATTTTAGAATCTGCGGGCAGTTTTTCTGGTATTTTGTGACCTAGTTCCTTGAAGAAGTTGCCTTTTAACTGTTCTAAATTTCAGGCAACATCGATAGATCATATACTGGATCATTTGGGGATTATCTTTGCCACTTGGTCTGATTTTTAGCTTTTGACATTTTCCCCCCTAATCTGAATAGTTCCTGTTTTAAAATAACCATTAGCAGATAGTTTGTTTTTAGGGCTGTGACCAGTGAGGGAGATGCCTTCCTCTGTGCGTCCAGGAGGGAGGTTTGGTTTCTGGGAACACAGGTTTGCTGAACTAATTCCCCAGGTACAGATATGCTATCGGAGGCAGCACATTATGGTGCACTTTGAGTGAACAGATATATTCCAAAATCAAATGAGGGCTCGGGGAATTGCCCACATTTAACCAAATAACCAGCTGTGCAAATGTTAAAATACAATTGATCTACTGCAGTGCTTGAGAATCATGGAGGGTCATTTAGTTCAATACTCAGATGGTTACCCAGCAGACATGGAAGCTGTGCAGGTCCAGCCATGATGAGATTGGTCATTACTGGAGATGATCACAAAGGCTGATTGAGCCTCTTTTAATCCAGCTACCATTCCAATGATGCTTTCCTCCCCTCAGTTCCTAGATCCTGTACATTCCCTCCCTCAAATTTGGCAAAGCACTTTTGTTTTTTATTCTTTTTTGTAGATATTTTTTTCCTCCTCGTTGAATTCTTGCTCCTACATAGAAATGACAAAATTAAACAGAGACAGAGTGAAGAATCAAAGGTTTAGTATCAAAGGGAAAAATAAGAATCTTAGAAAAAAAATGTTTTTGTTTTCTGGTCTTCTCCTTTCCAGTTTACCCCTCATGCTTTAGTCAAATTTACTTTGATTGTTTTTGGCCTCTGAAGTCTGTATTCAACTTCTTTTTCTTCCATAGGGATATTAAAGTCTCATACAAATCTTAGACTTCACATTGTTCTCTTTTTGTTGTTGTTTTTTTTTCTGTGTGTGTGTGGGCTCTCAATTTTTTTTCACTCCATTCTATTTCGATGAGTTATTCTTGGTAACTAAAATATTGTCTTGGTTTATATATTTTGCTTCTCACAAGTTCATAAGTAATTAATATATAAAAAGAGTTATGCACTCCACTTAAAATTATAACAGCATATTTTCATACTATGTAGAATAGGGTTGTGTGAACTATTGAATTGATAATCAAATCCTTTGCTCTTTAGATAAGGGCTCTTACAGCAAAAAAAGAAAAAGTATTTCCTTTTGGCTACATGTAGCAATTTGAGTTTCTCAAGTGTTTTGGAACAATGATTTGGAACACATTTAAGAACTATAATTTTGACTCATATAAAAAAAGTACTTATGAAAGAGTAGCTTAGGGCTGAAATTTCACATTTTTTGATGAGATGCAGGCCAAAAAAGAATCAATTCAAATTATTCTCTTGCTTAGATAAATAGCAATCACATTAGAAGATGTTGAAAAATCATACCTCAGCAGAACATAGAGTTTTATGGAAAGCAGTGTTGGTGTGTAAAAGGGTCGAGGAACAAAACGGTGGAAGGAAAATGAAGCTACCAGGCGGACAGGAACTTCTTCTCTGTATTTGCTTCAGTGGGGTGGGGGCAAGGCTCCAAGAGGCAGAAAACTGGTCTTAGTGCTCTCTCCCCTGCTGGTCATGGTGATTCCTGTGACCCCTTTCCACTCGCAGGGTCTATGAATTCTAGAAATATTGACCTAGAAATTGTTTCATAAGTCGTAAGTACAAACCAACTAATCCAATCACAGACATCAGACCCAGGCATAATCCTCCAGATTTCCCATCACCATAGCCAGAGCCAAAACAAAACAAAACAACTCCCGTGAAGTTACTGAAAGGTCGCATTTGAATCAGACAATTTCAATGTATCTTGAACTCTGAATTTCAGGGGCAATCTCTGTAAGTTTACCTTTACCTTGTTTCAAGGCCTGAGAGTTTCAAATGCTAGCCTCTTTCTCAGATGGCTTGTGTGGAGGACAGGACTAATAGGGACCTCCCTCCATTGTACTCTACACACTTTGAGGTTGGAATTCTATTTGTATCTCTCACCACTAAGAAGCATAAGGAGCTATCACAATGCATATTAAGAGCAACTTTTATTACCTAGATAAAAAAAAATCTTGTGTCTGCTTCTTCACAAAAGGATAACTTAATTTAATTTACAAAGTCACTGGAATGTTCAGTATCTAGAGTCACGTTACAGGCTTTCCTTTGTCTCATTTTGTGTAGGGTGGAACACTTTTTATACCAAAATTATTCTATCTTTCACTATACCTAGCACGGATGACCAGCACTTTTAGAACAACAATAAATGTTTGATGCGTCTGAATTAAATTATCCTCTGATAATAAGTGGGTAGATGAAGGATATTTATGCTCAGCAGCTAAGCTACATTTCTTTTCTTTTTTGGTCATTTTGGGAAGACATGGACCATTTTTTTTTCTATAAACTTGCCGTTGAATTTGCAATCTAATACTAGGCCAGGTTCAGGGTTGGTGCCTTGAATAGTTTAATTCATGTTGTTAATCTTGTGTAAACTGATAGCCATTTAAATATAATATTCTTTTGGAAACCAAGATTTTAATCCTTGCCTTCTGCTACCCAGCTCTCTTCTGTTAAATCTGGCTTCTCTCTGACACCACTGACTAATTAGTTCAGTTAGCTATTTAAGTGCACCATCTCCACAAAACCAATTTAACCCTTCCAACCAAAAACTTAATAAAAATGAACGTACATATGTTTCTGGTTTAGGAATAGAATAAGATAAAATTAAAAGGAGGATAAGGCTGAACATTAGAGATAGGAAGGAATTTGCCAAAAAAAGAGGGGAGGGTGAGTTAACTAAAAGTCTGGCTCAAGTCACTATGCAAAAAAGGGGGGAGGAAGAGTTGTCATAAAACATTTCAAGGCCACATATGTAGAAGGTGCAATATAATGGATGGAGTAGCAAAGCACAGCCATGTCTTCAAATTATTGCAAGACAATGAAGACTAAAAAAAAAAGATAAGACTAAAACATTGAAAATACTTTGTTTCACTGATAACTGGAATATATGAAGCCACAAGCCCTTAACAAAAATTGATAACAAGGCTTGTTGCTAAAACCAATTAAATATTGTTAATCTTTTTATGACTCAATGTAATTAGATTTGCATTATAAATAAGGTAGCATATATTATGGAAAAGCTAAGACATTTGTGCAAATTGCATAAGGGCTTAAGTTATTGAGAAAGCAAAATTCTGGAAGAAATAATGAGTGACCATGCTAATAGAAAAAACCCTTATGTCTAATTACTGTCCACTTTAGATGCTGATATAATGCACACTATGGTCCACACTGCCTTCTAAGAGTTTATTTCAAAAGTTTGGCTATCACCTGGTATTTTTCTTTATTTTTTGGTTGGGTAGCATTTTTGTTTACCTTATCTCTGGTTATTTGCTTTTATTGGTCATAAGTCAGTAACTATTGGAATTGGTTAGTGGTCTGACTTGGAGAAATTTTTCATCTTCAACTTGGTGTTTGCAAACCGTTTATTTTAAAACAAAAGCTCTACTTTAAGCTAAGTACAGCCTGAGCAAAATGGGAGCTTAGTGCAATGAGCTAGGCCATTTATTTATTCGTAATTAGTATTCTCTCAATTATACAATTCTCATAGTCAACTGCTTTGCTAAATTAATTCCTTGTCTTCCTTCACATTGTATTCCCTTTAAGTAAGTTCCCAGTGGTAAGAAAAGCTGCAAGTAAGAAATGTGATCTATGATGTCAATGACAAGGCTTTATTTTATTCTATTACATTGTTATACACATAGAAATAAATACATTATTCCCAGCATGAGTATTATTATATTAGTAAGATTCTTTAATACTGCAGGAAAGAGGCACATAGGAATTACCTTGGCAAGGGAAGCTTATTAAGTTTATATGGAAATATTAGGTTGAAAGTTCTTCTAAGATTGGCATGTACTGCCCCTTGAGGAGAACTGAAACCGTAATTCAGTATTATCTGGGATCTAAGAGGAATATGAAACATCTTTTCACTGAACTTTTATGTTTATAAAAACAAAAGTATTTGATTCATTTGGTTTATCATCTTTCAATATGGGGCAACAGTATTAGGTAAATTTTCAGACTGAAGCCCTTCTGACCTGGTTGGCCTCACTTTCAATGTGTGTGTGTGTGTGTGTGTGTGTGTGTGTGTGTGTGTGTGTGTGTGTTTCACTAGCACACTGATTATTGCTACAATCAGTAGTGGCCAAAACTGAGCTTGGTTTCACCCAATATACATTTGAAAGCATCGTATACAGTTCTGGTTACTTCCCTTAGGAGGATACTGTGGGCTTGGAAGTCATCTGAGATTACAGGGATCTCTTTCTCCACCATGTCCAGTAAAAATGCCATTAGGATCCTCTTTCTTCGTTAAGTTAGTTAACTGAATTAGATTAGTTATTTTCTTCTTTAAATTAGTTAGAAAATGTGGTGGGAATAAAAGGATTCAGGAAAAAATGTTCTATGTTAAAGTACTAAAATACAAATGTTTTCTTATCAAGAGATTAGCTTTGAATTTCATAATTTTCTTCCTTGAAATCACACACATTAAATATGAGTGTATTGCATTTATGAAGGAGTTGGTAGGTACTGTTTCATAAAAGTTAAAATTTCAGGGCTTATTATGCCTGTGATTTGTAGGCTTAGCTGTGAAATGCATGGTGTAAGGAAACAGAATTTCTCAGAGACTTGTGAATTTCCAGTGATAACTCATTGGGATGTGAGTCTAGAGCAGTGGTTCTCAACCTTGGCTGCACAATGGAATCACCTGGGAATCTTTTTAAAATCCTGATTTCTGGGCCCCATCCTCCGGAAATTCTGTTTCTTTGTTATGGGGTGAGGCCACAACATTAGTAACAAAGAAACAGAATTTCCGGAGGATGGGGCCCAGAAATCAGGATTTTAAAAAGATTCCCAGGTGATTCTAATGTGCAGCCAAGACTGAGAACCACTGGTCTAGAGAGACCTTCCCTAAATGTAGAGTTTAGTTTTACGACATAAAAAACAAAACAAAACACAGTGTCCCTTCTTTTTTTAAAACAAGACATTCATAGAGACAGAACAAATGAAAACCACTGGCTTTCTTTCACTCGTTTTTGCGTTTGTCCTGGGCTAGCTCATGAGGCTGTTAGTTAGCAGGAAGCAGCTGACACTCTACATTTGGGTGAGGGGCCAGTAAAAGAGCAGCGGCAGGGGAGACGCTCCCGAGGTAACTCAGCAGCCTCATAAAACCGAGTTCTACAAGGACTTGTCAGATTCAGTTGTCACATCCTGAAAGAGTCCGTGTGCTCTGGGAGGAAGTTTCTAGTGGGTTTAAAGGAGGGTTTTGACACACAATGCACAGAAAGTGTGGAGCTTAACATTTCCACTTAGCCAGTCAAACCAAATTAAAAACAGAGACCTGGCCAGAGGTAGCTTTGCAACTCTAAACTATGTAGTAACAAGAGGTTAATTATTGAACCTCTCTGGCCATCTGCACACATGTTCAAAGGTTGAGAGAAACAGTAGGTTGTATTATTATGATGACTGCAGAAGAAATGCACTCACACTGTTTACAGGATGTGGGAATGAAGCTATTATTTATGCCAGGTTATTATATGTGTCATACTGCATGGAAATGCTTTTTCTATATCACTTATAATCAATCCTCAACATCCTCAACACTTTTTGTCTTGGGCATTATCATCCTAATTTACATCCATGAGAAATGAGCCCAGAGAGGTTAACTGATTTATGTAAGGCCCCACAGGTAGTAAGAAGCCCATCTGGAATTGAGACCCACAGCTGACTAATTTAAAGGACCAAGTTGCCTTCAGGGACTTGGAAAATATTTACTATAGTTCTGGGAGCAATGAGAAGCTTCCTCGTGGAGTTAGTATAGAGAACTGCTTGCTAATTAAAAGGATATTAAACAACTTGTAAATAGTACCTCTTTCATTTATTTATTTGTTCAACA